>NW_027176964.1:16587033-16657338 GCF_023349555.1 Cebidichthys violaceus
CACCGCTGAGACGGGAAATCCAGTCCCCCCTATTTCTTAATTAAAGTTCCCACTCTCCTCCTCCAGGCGTGCGATACAATCACCTCCTCCACTGCCTTCATCACACTCCTCTTCTTTCCTCCCTTCATTCATATCTCTCTCTCTCTCTCTCTCTCTCTCTCTCTCTCTCTCTCTCTCTCTCTCTGTCTTGTAAATGTTTTATGTTAGATTCTCTCAGGCTTGCTCCCACGGAGACACGTCTTATATTTTGGCACAATGAAGCCCAAGTAATTAACTGTGCATCATGTGTGTGTGTGTGTGTGTGTGTGTGTGTGTGTGTGTGTGTGTGTGTGAGTGCCTCTGTGTGTTTAGCATTTGTCTTTAAATGGTGATGGTAGAAGTCCGTTGGTCAAACTCCCACTTCAGTAAAAGTATTTTCAGCAAAATGTCCTTTCCTCTAAATTCTTGCTGTCCTGTCCTTGAACGACTACAGGTGTAATCTTTAACACTGCACTGTATTTTATATGTTTTTTTTAATGTAAAATCTTAATCTGAAAAGTAACTACAGCTGTCAACTAAATATTTAAAGTACAAGTACCTCAAAAAAATGTACATTTTCTCTTGGATTTTAATGTTTTTCTCGTCTTTCTCTTCCTATCCAGCGAAATTAACCGCTTGGACCTGGGTCTGACAGTAGAGGTGTGGAACAAAGGGTTGATCTGGGACACCATGGTCGGCACCGTGTGGATTCCCCTCCACAGCATCCGACAGTCGAATGAGGTTCGCCACTAACCGCTTGAGAAGTACCGTAGCTAAACACTCTGCACTCGAGGGACCCGCTCCGTCGGCGGTCGGACGTGTTTTCAATTCCGTTTGTTTCGGTTTGTGCGTCAGCTGCAAACTGTCTCTCTGTATGCAGGAAGGTCCGGGGGAGTGGCTCACGCTGGACTCTCAGGTCATCATGACCGACAACGAGATCTGCGGCACCAAAGAGCCCACCCTCCACCTGGTGCTGCTCGACACGCGCTTTGAACTGCCCCTCGGTGAGAAATCAATATTAGCATCAAGAGTCAGAGACCGTCAATAGGATGGAGAAGATGAGAATATGAAGATATAGGAACTCATCAACCCTTGAAGGAAGGACAGGAGGACTTGAATGTCTGTCTGTATGTTTCCACAGCAGACAGTGGTATATGTATACCTATGTTTAGTGTAACTCTTTTGCCACCCTACATAGGCGGAGCCTCATTAGGCTTGTTTTTTTTTTTTTGCCACCTGAGCTTGTCTGCCTTGTTGTTTTCAGATATCCCTGAGGATGAGGCGCGGTACTGGGCTAAAAAACTGGAGCAGCTCAATGCCATGAGGGACCAAGATGTAAGCCGTCAAGCCATTTTGATTTAATACCTCAGCTCTCGCATTTCAGGAGCGTGCACAACATGATAAATTAGGGTTTTAACTATATCACACATTACAAGATGAAATCCAACTGTACATTTTCTCCACCTCCTGCACACAGGCATAGCACTTACGTTTTGTTTACACGGTAATCTCTTTTTACATTTGTCTGACCATTCTTACCAGGAGGAGCAGGAGCGCCCCCTACGTGTCCCAGGAACCCAGTGCTGTGAGTGACTCCTTTTGTTTTGTGCCGAACAAGAGAATTCTGCGTTTTAACTGTCGAGACGTCAGTGTGACCACACGTGGGTTACTGTGCGTTAAATGGTCAAAAGATGGCAGCGCTGTAAAAGGATCGATACGGGTATCAGATGTCCGGAGGCGCGCTCCGCCGAGATGCTGAGCCAGCTGTCGGGGGGGGGGGGGGTTGCAAGGTGGAGAGACTCGGGAGGCTCAGCGCTGCCTCTGTGCTCTCTTTTCCATTCACCGGCTCCAACGTGGGAACATTAATAATGCTTTAATTGTGTGAATGCATGCTTATGTTTGGACACCAGTGCAATTCATAATCAATACTGACAACCGTCCTGTTTTATTGCAGGTAACTGGAGTCTGTGGGGAGACCAACAAAGTAAGTGTACACAGTGTACAAACGGCCATGTCAGGACAAGTCGTCAACTGGGATCATCACTTTCATCCTGTCATCCTTTCACATTCACTCTCTTGTCTCTTCTTTTCGTCCTGTCACTGCACATTTGCACACCGCTCTTTTCTCTCGCACCTCTGCGCAGACGAAGACCCAGACAGCGCTGTGGACGACAGGGACAGCGACTATCGCAGCGAAACCAGTAACAGCATCCCCCCTCCCTACTACAGCACGTCCCAGCCCAACGCCTCGGTCCACCAGTATCCCATCAGCCACCAGCACCGCAGCTCCAGGAGCTTATCTTACCCACGCTCTGGCATCAGCCAGGACCTCGACTACCAACATCAGAGGACGGTCAGGTGTGTGTTTTATTATTTACACCTGTCCTCTTCCTGCTCGGACAGAAATGGCCACTAGTGAATGAACACAGTCAATGACCGCCCTGTGTGTGTGTGTGTGTGTGTGTGTGTGTGTGTGTGTGTGTGTGTGCGTGTGCGCGTGTGCGTGTGTGTGTGCGTGTGTGTGTGTGTGTGTGTGTGTGTGTGTGTGTGTGTGTGCGTGTGTGCGCCAGTCCTTCATCGGGTCCTACAGACCAGATGCTATTTCGCCTTCACATTTGTTTACAATACTGTTTAATTTCTCGGCTCGTATCGACATATTTCTCACAGACTGGGATTGAAACCATGCATCCCTTCACCTCTTGCTTTATGAATTATTCAACTGGCAATCTAACGGTCAATACTGCACATAAGATTAGCTGCTTGTGTGAGTGTATTGGACAGAGCAACTTCCTCTCATCCCTGCCCATTCTCATTCCCCTCTTTCCTCTCTGCTCCCTACACTCACTCGCTCTCTCCTCTCTCCTTCTATTTTGTCTCTGTGCTCACCACTCCCTCCTTGTCTTCATTATCTCCCTCTACCACCAACCGCCCTCCTTCCTCTCTGTGCCTCTATTCTGTTTTTAATATCCCCATTCGTCAAGCACTATAAATACCTCTCCCCCCCCCCCCGTTTGTTGCATTTCTGGATGCTTGTTCTTTTGTCTTTCGTCACCTTTCTGTTCTGCTCTATTTCTCCGTGCTTGTCTGGTTCTCTTGTATCCCCAGTGCTTTTCATCGATTAGCCTTCAACATTATTCCTGGCCACCCAAAGACATGTAGAAAAGGTTTTTAGTAAGGCTGTCCGGTAGAGTGTAACGTGTAGAGGCCATTGAGTGCTCTAATAAATTGTCCCGTAAGCATTTTTTGAGATTATAGTTCATAAAGGGAGGGTAAACCATTTATTTCACATGCAAACCTGCATCCCTCATAAGTGCTTTGATAGTGACCCTCTCCTGGGCATGTCTTGCACCCTGACCCTGACTTCTCCTCCCTGCAGTCCGTCGGGGAGCTATGCATCGTCCGCAGAGCTGAGTCGGTGCAGCAGTCAGCTGAGCGAGGAGGACTACGGCGTCGAGTACGGAGAGAGAGACCCTTACGACGAGAACGACTCTTACCACTCCTGCCACTCCTCGGTCAGCTACAGTAAAGGCTCTCCAGACTGGGACCCCGATGAGACCCAGGGGGCGTACAGCGACGAGGGCGGCTACAGCAAAGACGGAGGAGAGGAGGCGGCTCTGTACGAGGAGGACGACGGAGGACTGTACGAGGGAGAAGAGGAGGGCCTCTATGAGGATGAGGAGATGCTGTACGATGAGGAGGATTTGTACAACTTGGACGGGACCCTCAGTGAGGACATGGAGCCTCCGTTTACCCCGACCCCAACGTCAACGGCCGCCCCGACTCTGGATGTGCCCAGCTCCAGACCGCCTCTGGAGAAACAGCCGTCTTTACACCAACAGCAGGCCCCTACTCAAGCCCCCAACCAAGCATCCAACCAGTCTCATCCACCCGCCGTGGCACCGTCAGCACAACCCCCCTCTGGTCAACCAACAACCCAACCACCTAAACAGCCCCAGCCACAAACGCAGCCGCAGCCTCAGCCGCAGCCAGCCCCGTCTGCCACTTCCTTCTTCTCAATGGCCAAACCTCTGACTGCTGCAGTCACAGGCTTGGCCTCTACTTTCTTGTCTTCTGTTCCCAGCGGGCAGCCTGCCCAGTCTCACCCTCCAGCCTCCGCCGTACCTCAACAACACCAGTCTGCCGCAGCCAGCGTCATCCCTCCATCCCACCCCGCCGCCGCGGCTAACTCGGCCTCCCAGCCCCCCTCGACTGCCGTGGGCCCTTCCTCCCAGCAGACCCAGTCCCCCGGGCAGCCTCAATCCCACCTCGACGGCGCTGCCACCGCCACACAATCGGCCGCCCCCGAGGACCAGGCCCTCCAGCTGGAGGAAGAGCCGTGGTTAGAGGAGGAAATGGTGTTGGAAAAAGAGGCCAGGACGCCCCCCGCTCAGCCAGAGGAGGAGTTCCCCATGGAGGAGAAAGAGGAGCATTTCGAAGAGAGCAGGCCGCCGACACCAGTAGAGGAAGAAGAGATGCTGCCTGAGAGGTAAGGGAGACGGTCGAACGGAAGCAGATCAGTTAATTCAACAACAGAAATAGGCTAGAAGAGCAACAACACGTTCACCACCAATCGTATACATTTATCAGCTAAAGACGTGTTTTTGTTTTAGTCCTCCAGTCGTAGAGGAGCCCAAAGAGCCAGTGGATCCAGCAGTCAGAGCCAAAGAGAACTGGCTAAGGCTCTACAATAAAGTCTTAGAACAGCTTCGGGAGGTAAGACCCCTGGTTTGAACCCCACCCTCTCATCTGTCCGTCGCAGCAGTCCAGAGCTGCAGGCCTGATGCAGTTCCACTCTGTTCTTTAAAAGATTATACCCGAGTTCAAGAGACTCTAAAAGTGTCTCCAAAGTTTTTGAAATATGAATGTGTGCAGTGCATTATTAATGTGAAGGACCCGGGACATGCAGTAGGTTTTGAGTTCTATTTTGATCTCGTTTTTTCGCTGGACAGCAGGAAGCAGACTTGATGTGTTTCAGATTTTACGACCGCTACCTTTTTAGTTTTCTTAAAATAAAAACACCGATGACTCCGACACGCAGCAAACCACACCACTGCTTGATATAGTTTTACACATTACATTTTGCTTGATCAGTTTTCACTTGCATATTTTATTCACATATTATGTTTCTATTCATTACTTTTGAATTCAGTTGTGCAGAGAATTAATCACTTGCTTCGATGTTTATGTCGATGTGTGTCACGTTGCCTTTTTGTACATTTGGCTCCTTTTTGTTTCGTCTTCTTTTAATTTCTTTTGTTTTTGCCGAAAACCCCCACTTTGTTTGCTTTTCAGTTTCATGTCATTGCCATAGTGACACTCGCATGCACTTTGCTCGGCCATCAGTGGAGCATGCTGACAGGTAGGTACAAACCTGTGTGTGTGTGAACGTCACTACGCTCACTCATCTTTTCTGTTATATCGAGAGACGTCATCCAGTCTGATTATGAGCCACACTGCATCAGATTCTCCCAAAAATTTAGGCAAAGCACTTTTTTTTTGTTGCAAAGATGCAAAAACCTGCATTCTCTAATGACATGAATAAAGGTGACATTTATTGAATTGAACTGGTGCCTATTGAGCAAGTCTTGGCAGGTTTATTTCCCAGTTTTACAAATTGTGAGAGGAACCTCTGAGACTCTTGAGCAACAGCAGAACATCAGAGTTTTTTACTGAAGCCAGCCAGCTTACAACCACTGATTTAAAAAAAAAAGTAGAAGAAATGAGATCCAAATTTAAATGCAAAAAGCCAAATATTTCTGTTTCACAATCAGATAGTTGAACTCTACTGATGCAGCCTTATTGAAACTTGAAAAGGCTGCAGAGACGAACTGAAGGTTGCTTGTTTCTCAGTGATGACGTTTCTTCTTCGTCTCTCTCAGGCTCGAGGAGAGACCTCCAGCTCGCTGTGGTTTGGCAAAGGAGGGTGAGTGTCTCCTTCAAGCAATATACTTTCTCTTGCATGGAACAAATTATAAATCACACAGTTTATTAGCTAATGCAATAACTGCCACAACGTCAGCTAAAAATGATCCTCGGCTCATTGTGGGGAATCTGCCGCCGATGCTTTGGATTGAAAATGCCCTTCTTTAGTCCGGGAATCCTCCGTTCGGACTCATTCAGCTCATGGCATTTGGCCAGTGAGTATTAAACGCTGTGGGCTGCCCCGACTTAGCTGGCAGGTCATTTGTAGATGAGGCAGACCCTCAGAGTGGAACTCAGGCTGCATACTAAATAAGTGCAAAGTTAGCAAAATAAAAAAAACTCAGCAATAATTACACCCGGGGCGTGTGGTGGAGTGTCATTCCCACTGTTTGAGACCAGGCAGTCCGCATAATTAAACTCTCCGGTCCTTGACGGAGGCAGCGTTAGGAGCAGTGATGGAGGGAACTGCATCTGCCCCGTAGTGACAAAACACAACGTCACAGGAAGACATTTTGACCGTCGTTTAAATCTGCTGAACATATTCGTGAGAATGTGTAACCGCTCATTCCTTTCCCACTCAGAATGGGAGGTGCTCTGTACAGTATTGACAGCATGCCTGACCTCCGCAAGAGGAAAGCCATTCCTCTCGTCAGAGATCTGGTGAGACGCAAACACACACACACACACACACACACACACACACACACACACACACACACACACACACACACACACACACACACGAGCAATAATGTTCACCAATACTGGGATGTGTGTCCTGAAATCATTCTGTGGCATTAATATAACTACGGTGTTTAATCAATGCAGTTACAACGTTCTCTGGAGTTTAGGGCGCACCTTTCAGACGCATAGTGGCTCACACACACACACACACACACACACACACACACACAACACATCATGAATATTTGTTCAGCTCGTTGGTTGAAAGTCCTCACATGTCGTCTCTTTGTCTCCTCTCCTCTGTTCCGTCACTGCCTGGACTCCTCAGGCTATGGTGAGTGCTTGTTCATCCCTTACAGATGTATTCGTGGCTGAAGTCCACTGTGTAGTTCACGTTCAGACATTGAACTGTTTTTCTTCCGTTTTCTTCCCTCTTCTTGTCCCCAGTCTCTGGTGCAGAGCTCTCGTAAGGCTGGAATCACCTCCGCCATGGCTTCCACCACTCTGGGCAACGAAGAGCTGGTGGGTTTCCTCTCGGCTCACCTCTACACCAATCTGTTCAGGGTTCCTCCGGCCTTTTAATCGCTGCCTGGCATCAAACTCACATTTCTCTCCTCCGTGCCCTTTTTTGCAGAAAAGCCACGTCTATAAAAAGACCCTGCAGGCTCTGATCTACCCGATCTCCTCCACTACGCCGCACAACTTTGAGGTGTGGACGGCCACCACGCCCACCTACTGCTACGAATGCGAAGGGCTGCTCTGGGGCATCGCCCGACAAGGCATGCGCTGCTCTGAGTGCGGCGTCAAATGCCACGATAAGTGCCAAGACCTGCTCAACGCCGACTGTCTGCAGAGTAAGGATCCCAGAATCGACACACTTTTAAACAAATTCATATTTTTTTTTACTTTGGCGTGCACACAAACCCTAAAACTATTTCAGCACCTCCTCTGAATCTTTCTGCCCGATTGACATCCCATTATTCTTGTCCTCCATCCACGCTCGCATTCTCCTCCCTCTTCCTTTCTAATTTATCTCTTGAGTAATGCGCTGTCATTCCTCGGCCTCTCCTTTCTTTTCCACCCGTAACCTTTGCATCCGTACCGCTTTGACTAATTCAGCTCCACACGGGGTGACTTATCCAATTCCCATACTGATTTTGGAGTCAATCTATGCAACGTAGAATGTCTCCAAAGAGTCTCATAAGCTCTCGACAGCATCTGTTGCTGTTTTACTCTCTGATTATCTGTGGATACAGTCTCCACCACAGTATTGGAATGTTTGGGGTTTTGATTCCTGGCCAAGAAATGTCAACGATTGTCTAAATTGATTTGATTCTATCTTGGGTTGCAGGGAAACAGGAGATAAGCTGCTAGCCTATGCGCCATATTGCCTTGAATTATATATTTTCCACTATAAAAACTGTTCTTCCTGCGACCCTCTCTTCACTCATCCATCTCACCAGGAGCTGCAGAGAAGAGCTCCAAGCACGGGGCGGAGGATCGAACGCAGAACATCATCATGGTCCTGAAAGACCGCATGAAAATCCGGGAGAGGAACAAACCAGAAATCTTTGAGCTAATCCTGGAAGTGTTCGCCCTCGACAAGACAACGCACGGCACGCAAATGAAACAAATCAAGCAGAGCGTGCTTGACGGGACCTCCAAATGGTCCGCGAAGATCAGCATCACCGGTGAGTTAAGGGTGTCATGTTGTCCACTGAGGCAAATTTATGAATAGAAATTAAACTTCAGACGTCTGTCTGGGTAATTGTTTAAATGTTTTAATGTCTCTTCCTCAGTGGTTTGTGCTCAAGGCCTGCAGGCTAAAGACAAAACTGGCTCCAGTGACCCTTATGTAACTGTTCAAGTTGGAAAGACCAAGAAGAGAACCAAGACCATCTATGGAAACCTCAACCCGGTCTGGGAAGAAAACTTTCACTTGTGAGTACAGTAGAGTGTTTCAGAAGCTGATGTTTCACTGTATTGGATGGTATAGACCTCTAACTTAAGGTTATAATAATAAAAACAATGGTTGAATCACCAGACGAGCATGCGGCACTTCGGCCTATTTCCCCTTGTTTCCCCCACGAAAGTGATTTCTTCCTCCGTACCACAGCCATTGACTTCTTCTGCCTCGCACAGTGAATGCCACAACTCGTCCGACCGCATCAAGGTTCGCGTGTGGGACGAGGACGACGACATCAAGTCGCGCGTGAAACAGAGGTTCAAACGCGAGAGCGACGACTTCCTGGGCCAAACCATCATCGAAGTCCGGACGCTGAGCGGGGAGATGGACGTTTGGTACAACCTGGGTGAGTTTTAAGATAAGAGAGAAAAGACGGCGGAGAGTTAAGAGACGGATGAGAGGAGCAGCGAGTCGCACAGAGATAACAGAAGAAGAATCGGATCATTTAATGCTTGTGTCTCTGCGGATAGGACAGATTTCAGTCAACTAAGAAACCTTCCTTTTTGACAGACAAGAGGACTGATAAGTCCGCTGTGTCGGGAGCCATCCGGATGCACATAAGTGTGGAGATCAAAGGAGAGGAGACGGTTGCTCCTTACCATGTCCAGTACACCTGTTTACATGAGGTCAGTCTAAACGGACGTCATGCTGGAAATACTCTAAATGCTGTTGTGATTATTTGCGCTTGAAAAACATTATATATGCCAGAGCAACCATGTGAGGTAACTAGTTCCTTCTTTGAATGAAATCACCAACATCAGGTTCTTCATTACAGTTTTACTGTTTAATTATTGAGCCATTTTCAACCTCTACAGGGCTGTATGGACTCTCTGGCTATTGGACAGACACGGACACAGTCCAGTAGACTATTTCACAGTTTCATGCATAATCCTGTTACGCTGCAGGATTATAAGAAGGGGATGAGGGACAATCGTGAAATTAGTGAGGAGCTTTGGCAATCAGCCAGTGTTCAAATGATGAACTTGAAAGTCAGAATCAAGGTGAATTTGAGCATATTTACAGTTTGACATTGTTTTCAACATTGTCCTGTATCGGAGAATAAAAGTAGTGGATGTTTGAATACGTTTCTCACGCTCACTCGCTTGGTGTCATTAAAGCTCCTGGTTACAGCAGATCTGAGGCCTCTTTGAAGGATCTGCTCCACCGTTATCTTTCCGGTTACGTGTATTTGAGACGCTATTTATTTATTTATTTATTTTTTTTGTTCTTCTTTCTTCAGCACCTGTTCCAGTACACCACCGAGGAGCAGAATGGCGGCGTGGTAAAGATCCCGGACGCCAAAGGGGACGATGCCTGGAAGGTGTATTTTGAGGAGACCGCTCAGGAGATAGTGGATGAGTTTGCCATGAGATACGGAGTAGAGTCCATCTACCAGGCCATGACGTCAGTCCCTCAGCCACTCCTCTGCATGCGCACCGCTGAACGTTAAATAAGACTGTCCTGAGTTAGAAGCTTTTATTCCACTTGTTTTTAGTAAATGCACTTTAAATGTTCTTTTCTTCCGCCCCACAGCCACTTTGCCTGCTTGTCATCTAAGTACATGTGCCCGGGCGTGCCGGCCGTGATGAGCACCCTGCTCGCCAACATCAACGCTTACTACGCCCACACCACCCAGTCCTCCAACAATGTTTCTGCCTCGGACCGATTCGCTGCGTCAAACTTTGGCGTGAGTCCCTTATTCAAGCTGAAAAAATGCTATTCTTCTTTTTAAAAACTCCTAAGAAATGAGTAGCTGTTGGTCCCTTTGGGCTGTAGATGAAAGTGACTTCAGCGTGGCCCTGCCTACGTCTCTCCAAACGTCCAATCAGCTGAGCCCTCGTCACTTCCTGCCTGGTGTTTGTGTAGTTAAATCGTGACAAACGATCTTTCAGCTGTGGTAAAAAAAATTTCTTCTTCTGTTTTGTGTCTTTTTCCTGTTTAGAAGGAGAGGTTTGTGAAACTGTTGGATCAGCTGCACAACTCGCTGAGGATCGACCTGTCCATGTACCGGGTACTGACCGCTTCTCCTGTCACCACCAATGCAAAAAAACCCAAAAACGTTTACTTAGTGCTGCCGTCCACCTCTAGTTGTGCTATTTCTGCTTATACAGTCTGTTCTGTGTTTGGGATGAAATGACAATGATGTTCTGATACGGTCCCTGTTGTGTGTGTGATGTTTATTTCCTTCATATTACGACTTGAACATTTTGTGCCGTTTATAATTGTCGCTTCGTTTGCTTTCAGAATAACTTCCCTGCCAGCAGTCCTGAAAGACTACAA
Source organism: Cebidichthys violaceus (assembly GCF_023349555.1). NCBI lineage: Eukaryota > Metazoa > Chordata > Actinopteri > Perciformes > Stichaeidae > Cebidichthys > Cebidichthys violaceus. The sequence goes on from NW_027176964.1 coordinate 16,597,904, forward strand.
GACCTCAAGTCTACAGTTGATCTCTTGACGAGCATCACATTCTTTAGGATGAAGGTATGGATGACTTGAAGACCCATCTGTTCTTTTTTTTCTTTTCACAGTAGCGCTCACAAACTAAAATGCTTCACATTTCCAGTACTTTCTGGAAAGTAGCCTGAGGCCTGAACAGAGGATCAGCACAACATTACCCTGTGCTAACAGAAGCTATTATCATAGAACTCCTGTGTGTCAGAGTGTTCATGTTTAGAGTTTATGGTTAAATTCCTGCTGAGATAACCTCTGAGACCGGGTGTCTGACGGCTCTTTGAGGGGAACTGGATTCAAACCATATTGTTGTGTAACATTTTTGTGTTCAGGTTCAGGAGCTGCAGAGTCCCCCCAGGGCGAGCCAGGTGGTGAAGGACTGTGTGAAAGCCTGTCTTAACTCCACCTACGAGTACATCTTTAACAACTGCCACGACCTCTACAACAGGGAATATCAGACAGACCCTGTAAGTCAGTGTGTGTGTGTGTGTGTGTGTGTGTGTGTGTGTGTGTGTGTGTGTGTGTGTGTGAAGCAGAAGGAGTGTATATTGTGGAGTTGTTCCTGCTCTTTAGCGCCGATGCTGTGCTCTCACTGCAAAGAAATGTAGCCGTTACGATTTGTGAATCCACAACCTCTTTTTTGTCCCCCAGTCAAAGGCGGTCCCTCCGGATGAGCAGGGCCCCAGCACCAAGAACCTGGACTTCTGGTCCAAACTCATCACCCTTATCGTCTCCATCATAGAGGAGGACAAAAACTCCTACACTCATTGCCTTAATCAGTGAGTCTTTACTCAAAACATCGGCTGCTTCTTTTTAAATCCATTCATTTAATTATTCATGGTTGTTAATTTAAAGGAGCTCATTGGCTTTGTTTCGGGTGACAATGATGATAAGTGTGTGTCTTGCAGTTACATAAACATGAGGCTGGGTTATCTTGTTAAATAATAGATTACCATTACTGGATACAGAGCTGGATTTAACACAGAGTACGGCCTCTTATAGGTTTCCCCAGGAACTGAACGTGGGCAAGATCAGCGCCGAAGTCATGTGGAACATGTTTGCACAAGATATGAAATACGCCATGGAGGGTAGGTGTTTGTGTGTTGTTGGGACGGGGGGGGACGGGGGGGGATCACAGGCCTATAATTAAGAGGAGTCATTAGTTTGTGGATGAGTGTGTGTTTTATTTGGATATAAGGAAAAAGGGACTTTCCTCATTCGTTGTTTCTCTTTGATATTCAGAGCATGAGAAGAACCGCCTGTGTAAAAGCGCAGATTACATGAACTTGCACTTCAAGGTGAAGTGGCTCTACAACGAGTACGTCAAGGAGCTGTCCACTTTCCAGAAGCACGTACCGGAGTACCCGGCGTAAGTATCTCATGAACAGCGTCCGCACGTCTCCTTCTTCTCTTCTTTTGGCACAGAGGCTCATGTTGTCTCCGCTCGCTCCTTTGTCCTGCAGCTGGTTCGAACCGTTCGTCGTCATGTGGTTGGACGAGAATGAAGAAGTGTCCAGAGACTTTCTGCATGGAGCCTTGGAGAGGGACAAAAAAGACGGGGTAACTGCGTCCGTCTAAATCCCTTCATGAGTAAAATGCTAGCCTACTAGCATGCTAACTGGCGTTGTCACAAAGGAAGCCACAACAGTCTGCTGCTGGCATTTCTGCAAGTGCTGTAAAACACGACCTCTAAATACGAGACTGCACCCAACAACTCCTGGTTTTCAAATGTTCCGTTTGAGTTGTTATCATTTTCTATTTTATAGGACTACTTTTTAGATTCAGGGAAATACATTTATTTCCTTTTTGTCCAAGAGTTAGATGAGAAGATTGATGATACAGACTCAAACATCTGTAAAGTATGAAACTACCATCGGCAGCTGGCTAATTTAGCTTAGCATTAAGACGTTAGAGGTGCTGGTCTACCTACCAGCACCTCTAACGCTCACTAGGTAACATGTGATCCCTTGTTTGTTGAATACATACGGCAAACGTGTAAAAGCAACACCGGCTTTACTGGTCTTACTGGTTTTCCGGGTGGCGACTGACTGTTTCTTGGGAGGGTGCAGTGGCTTCCTGTAGACTGATTTCCGTCTTTGTGCAGGTCGAAGCTTCATATTTACCGCGCAGTAAAACAAGCATATTCCTCAAAATTAATAAAACAATGTCAGCTTTCCACAACAAAGCGTGTGAGTTTTGAAAGAAACAGTCATGTGAGACTAAAGTTTGACTGAAATCCAACAATCCGATTCTGCTGAGACGGTAATAAAATACACTATGAAAGCTTAAATCTGACCTACCTGCAGCATTTCCCATCTCATAAAATGTATTCATGCATTTATCATGCAGATTCAGGCAGCTCTCCTGACTCGGCACATTCCAGGAGGGCTGAGAAGAGCGGCTCGAAGGCCTCGAGGCAATCAATAATTACTCGATACCAAAGGCGAATGAAAAAAAAAAACCTTCAGTGCGGAGGGGTGCGGCGGCGACGGCGCAAGTCGACGTTACGCACACATGATGCCACACTCGGTCTCTGCTCGCGCCTACATGTCCACACAGCGAGAAGAAGGTCGATTCAAAGCAGCTGAAGATTCCCTCGTATGTCAGGACTCCTTTGGGTCCAATTACTGTCGCCAGAGGCGGCTCCTGCATCCCCGTGTCAGCAAAAACAGCCCCCCCCCCCAAAGGGGCTCAGTTTCATTGTCACTGAAGTGTAACGGCACGGTGAACATCAGGGGAGTCCACCTCCTCACTGGGATATTACTGTGCTGCAGCGTCGCACGTTCACACCTCTCCCCCCCCCCCTTTTATTCTTCTCGTTCCACAGTTCCAGGTTACGTCGGAGCACGCCTTGTTCTCCTGCTCGGTTGTGGACGTGTTCTCTCAGCTCAACCAGAGTTTCGAAATCATCCGCAAACTGGAGTGTCCCGACCCTCAGATCGTCGGCAACTACATGAAGAGATTTGCCAAGGTAACGTTCACCTGCTAATGCACCTCACGCACTGCTTCCACCCGAGTCGTCACTCTGAACCCAATGTGTCTCTCACCGCTCGTTCCATTGTTTGTCTTTCTTTCTCTCAGACCATTGGGAATGTCCTGCTGTCCTACGCTGACATCATTGCAAAGGACTTTCCAAATCATGTCAAGAAGGAGAAAGTGGTAGGTGGAAGTAGAAGACATGAAAGGGTGTAGAAAGTTTGGAACAACAAAGGCACCGGATGGAGATTTGAGTCAACGGAATGAACAGCAGTGATTGAATTAATGGTTTCATTTGAGCTCCATCCAGAGCATCAGTGAACGTCGACAGGTTGATTCATTTTTCGCCGAATAAGCCCGCTCTCCGCTGCCCGGGTTTCAGTGTTTCAAAGTGAATCAGGGCCGTGTAATTAGCTGAATGTGGCGTACGCTCGGGGAAAAGTGCTCCCAGAGAGACCGGGAGCCCCTGGAGGATCGGTAATTACTGAAAACTCTTGCTGCTCCTGACCTGCATCACCAAGAGTTCTTTTGCCAAAGAAGCAATAAAAAAAAAAGTTAGGAAGACTAACCTTGATTGATTACAATGAAACACCGGGGAGCAGACAGAGGAATGGGGAGTGAGAAGTGTGTAACGATTTCTTTCTTTTTTTCTCCCCTTAGCCGTGTATCATCATCAATAACATCCAGCAGCTCAGAGTTCAGTTGGAGAAGATGTTTGAGGCCATGGGAGGCAAAGACGTGAGTTTTCCACACATGCCGTTGTTGTGATTGTGCGATGGAAACGTGGCTCTTCTATTCGTCCTCTTTGTCTTCTCCCAGCTGAACCTGGAGGCCAGTGACTTCCTCAAGGAGCTGCAGAACAAACTCAACAGCGTCATGGACGACCTCAGCCGCATCTTTGCTGTCAGGTGGGCGCGTCCGTTTGATTCCCGCGTGGAACTAAGACACGTTGGACTCGGTTTCTCCTGCTGATTTTTCAAAGTCTGTTTGCGCGTTGTTCAGTTTCCAGCCGCAGATCGAGGACAACGTGAGGCAAATGGGAGACATCCTGGCCCAGGTCAAAGGTCAGACCGTCCCGGCCAACGGCAGCGTGGTTCAGGAGGCCGACAACGTCCTGCAGCCCATCATGGACTTCCTGGACAGCAAGTGAGCATGACTTGGATGTTGAACATCAATACTGTTACATAACTGATTGGATGTGTCTCAGAAGCATTAATGTTTGGTCTGATTCTTAGTCCTGGTTAGTCTTTAGAGTTGTCCATCATTAGTACCTTTATGAACGTTAACATGGCCTCAACAAGCACACACACACACACACCATAAATGTATATATATATATATATATATATATAACATACATGTTGTGTTTTTGTGTTTCAGCCTGTCGTTGTTTGCTAAGATCTGTGAGAAGACGGTCCTGAAGAGAGTGCTGAAGGAGCTGTGGAAACTAGTGATGAATACAATGGAAAAAACGATCGTGCTTCCAACTCTCACTGACCAGTCGGTATGTAGTAAAAAAAAAAGAAAAAAGAATAGACATTCACTCCTATTTTCTTCATCTTCTCTGTCTTCTCTGCTTTTTTTTTAATTTCAGTGCCTTTTCATTGATTTGGTCCATTGTGTACATTAACCCATCTATCCTGCCATTACCCCATTCTCTCTCCTTTCTTAGGTTATTGTAAGTATGTGTGTGTGTGTGTGTGTGTGTGTGTGTGTGTGTGTGTGTGTGTGTGTGTGTGTGTGTGTTTGCAGAATCTGTCTGCATGAAGAGACACTTTTTACCAGGAGCCGTTACACCACCCTCTGTAGCCTTTTGTTTCTCCTTCTCTGTGGATATCAGTGCATCAAACCTGATTTAGACGGCAGCACGTTGCACCAGAGGCAACACTTCCTGCAATACTAACTGACTGACTCTCTCCCAAGATGTAGCTTGTTCATTTAAAACATATATAGATTAGTGTAGGATTTGCAGTTTGACTCAGTTCCCCTCACTCGTCCGACTCGTTTCTTGTGTGTGCTGCGTTCCGTCCTCACTAAACCTCCTGACCTCACGTCTCACTGGACTGCACACGCTCTCAAACGCCACCCTTTTTTTTTCCTTTCTCTCCCTCCCTTCTCCACTCACTTCTCCGGCTTTCCATGACAGGGCACTCAGATGATCTTCAACGCGGCTAAGGAGTTGGGCCAGCTCTCCAAGCTCAAGGTGATGAAAATAGACGTTGGCAAACAAAAAGGAATTGACGAAAAGATACGAACCACATTTTAAAGGTGACCGTTTTTCATAGACTTTGACTCCTTTCCTTTGATCTGTCCTGCAGGAGCACATGGGCCGAGAGGAGGCCAAGGCTCTGAGTCCTAAACAGTGTGCAGTAATAGAGCTGGCGCTGGACACTATTAAGGTATCGTATGATGTATCACACAAACAGAACAGCTGGGAAATCGGTGCTCTTGTGTCTTACTTAACGTAAAGTTAACATAAAGAAATACCAAAAGGAACAGACAGTCTGTGTGTGTGAATCTGTGGGTTCAGGATGCTCCTCAACCCCCCAAATCTAATGTAATGTATATTCAAATGTATATCAATGACATATAATCCAAACATGTAACTTTAAACATCATGAACATCATGTTTGGTGTAAATTAGTGTCGGTTTAGAGGAGATAGTGCTGCAAAAGCAGCTTTGAATCACTCCTGCCTTTGCTCCACAGCTCCAGGGCTGACACTGCAAAACAGTTTTGTCACATTTATCTACTGCCCACTTAGAGCTCTCTGTGTCCTAACCTCTGTCTGTCTCTCTGCCCGTTCCCTCGCCGCCTACCTGCGCATCTGCACTTCATCATATCTGTAACGCAGCAATACTTCCACGCCGGCGGCGTGGGCCTGAAGAAGACATTCTTGGAAAAGAGTCCAGACCTGCAGTCTCTGCGCTACGCCTTATCTCTGTACACCCAGGCCACAGACAAGCTCATCAGGAAGTTTGTCCTCTCACAGAGCGCTCAGGGTGCGGACCTCACACGCCAACAAATATTCAATTCTTCTGTGAATTACAGGAGCTATACCAGCAAAATACTGGATGTAGTGAGCAGAAAACATGAGCGCTAAATACATTTAAATGTCGCACAGACACCCATAGTTGTCTAGCTACTTATACAATCAGCCATAACACACATATATATATATATATATATATATATATATATATACATGCTCTTCTGCTGCCATCCTCATCCTCTAATGCTGACTTTCTTTTGTCCCCTCTCAGTCCACGGAGGGAAAGGGCTCAGGTGCACGGCGAATGAAGACACGCCGCCAGAGAAAGGTATGTGTCAGCAATGTTATGTGAAGTCTGCATGTCCCTCCCCGTCCCCCGTCCCCCCCGTCCCCCTCAGCAAACCAGCAGCAGCAGCTCAGACTTGTGCTGAGACATCTCTGTAATCAAACTGTCAGAAACCAAAGAAAACCCAGAGACGGTGAGCAGCGTAAGACCGTGGCACTCTGCTTCTTCTTGTTACCAGCCGTCCCTGTGTGTGTGTGTGTGTGTGTGTGTGTGTGTGTGTGTGTGTGTGTGTGTGTGTGTGTGTGTGTAGTTCAGCATGTTTAAATTTAGTTCAAAATCTGCTGAGCCATCCCAGTTCTATATCTCAGCTGTGCTACATGCTGGACCACACAAAGCTCTGGTTATGTCCAGCCTGAGACAAACTGAGTGTGTCTTCACAGCATCTGGAGTGGATGCGGTTGGCGAGGTGATCATGTGCGTGGACATTTTACCCCAGCCTAATGGAGAGCACAAGATCAATGTCAAAGGTACAAACAAAAACAACAAAAAAAGAAAGAAGCTGAGCAGACAAGCAACGGCGTCACAATTTTCTTCTCCTCACGTCGTCTTTCTTTAATCCGTCCTCCGTCTCTCCTCCAGTGGTGGCTGCTAATGACCTGAAGTGGAAGGCTCAGGGCTTCAGGCCCTTCGTGGAGGTCTATATCATCGGCCCTCACCTCAGCGACAAGAAGAGGAAATTTGCCACGAAGTCCAAGAACAACAGCTGGTCACCCAAGTTCAGTGAGAGCTTCCAGTTGTGAGTGTCCGCCATTTCTGCTGGGTTCTATCGTCTCTGTTCTCGACTTTCATCCTAGTTTCACGTAACAAGTCACAAAGTGGTTGACTGAAATGTATCGGAAGAGTTTGAAATACTTTGGAATAGTAGTATAAAACCACTTATTAATAAAGACCCCTTCTTGTTTCAGCTCCTTGGGCACCGAGGTTGGTCCGGAGAGCTACGAGCTGCAGGTGTGCGTGAAGGACTACTGCTTCGCCAGAGAGGACCGCACCGTGGGCATGGCCGTGGTGCAGGTGAAGGACATAGCCAGCAAGGGCAGCGTCACCCTCTGGATGCCGCTGGGCAGACGCGTCCACATGGACGAGACGGGCCTGACGGTGCTGCGCATCCTCTCCCAGCGCAACAACGACGACGTGGCGAAGGAGTTCGTCAAGCTCAAATCGGACCAGCGCTCGGCCGAGGAGGGCCGAAGCTGAGGAGGACGCGCTCCGATCGCCAGAGACATAGTGTTCTATGTTCTGCACACCCGTAATAGTCACACCTACATAGATAAACAGCTGTGTGCAATACACAAGCACACACATGAAAACCCTCTACTGTACATATACCTGCATACATTATGCAACATTCACATTGTCAATGCAAACATAAAAGGAATATGTTTATAAATATTCATATTTCATTTTGAGTATTTCAACAGCCCGACGCAAAGCTTTCAGTTCAGGGTTAGCCTCACACTAGCGAGCGCTTGTCTAACCCTTCGCTCGACCTTTTTCCACGACACGTCGCACCTTTTTTATACGCCGTACACTTAGATGTGATATAATGCAACGCAGAGCAACAACTAAACCACGTGAAAAGTTTGAGGACGACCACTTTGCACTTTTGCTTCTCTCCGTGTCTTCAGGAGAGCTGTCCTTGCATCGCTGTGCTCTCCGTCTGCCCGTCTGCTTGCCTGCCCGACCGTGTGTCGTTCTTCCAGTACGTTGTTCCCCCCCCCCCCCCCCCCCCCTTCCTCGTCGTCTGCTCTGGGTAGTCTTCTTCCTCCCGGTGTGATGTGTTGCGTAGGTTGGACTTCAGGCACAGATCTATGATCGGCTCCCTTTTTGCCCCCCCCCCCAAAAAAAAAAATTCTAGTCTGTCCTTAAATGTACGAACGTCCTGCATGTTGACCCCAGGAACACTGTGATTCACTTTGCTGCAAACACGGCAACCCCGTACCCGCCCCCCCCCCCCCTCCCACATACAAGTTGGGGGCCTTCAATATTTTCCCCCGTGTGAACACGGTGCATATATAACCCATAACCCTGGTGTAATATTTATAATTATGACCCGACTAACCGTCATTACCACGGAGCGGAACCACGCTGAGCCCGATGTGTGTCGATAAAGAAGAAGGCAGTCGCCACAATGTGCTTTTTTTATTTATTTATTTTTTCACTCTTCTTGCTTCACATCACAACAAACGAAGCAATACCACCCCCCCCACCCCCCCCACCCCCCGTGTCTAACACACCCACTCCCCTAGAGTGCACATTAACTCCAAAAAGGGCTACAGGATTAGTGGTCTGGGATGTTTGTTTACGCACTGATACATACTGTCCACGCTTCTTTAGGCAAATTGACCACACCCCCGTCCCCCCCCCTCGTCTACCTTCACTGCCGCCACGCAGAACGTCTTTCGCGAGGGACGCTGTGGAGGAAGCCCAAAGGACGCGCGACGTAGGACGACACTTCCCTCCTGATTGCCTGCACACTAAACCATCTCTTCAAGGCAATAGTGGTTTGTTTGTACCTTCACGGAACCTTGTGCTTTTTACGGAGAACAAACCCCCTGAGAACACTGTTGTGTGTCTTTTGTTAGTGCGCGTGTGTGTGTGTGCGTGTGTGTGTGCATGTGTGTGCGTGTGTGTGTGTGTGTGTGTGTGTGTGTGTGTGTGTGTGTGTGTGTGTGTGCCGATTGTCACACCTGGCAAAATGGGATTCGAGATTGTGAGCAATATATTCTATTTACACACCTAAATGTATGCGCTGTCAATATAAATACAGGAGCACCAACTGCAATATCCAGATCCACGGAATGGGAAAGTTATTATCATTTTTATTATTTTCAGTTATGGACTCATTAAAATCTCCATTCCCGCTGGAAGTGTGTAAGCTTGTCCTCACGTGTTGGGAGAGAAAGAAAGTGTTTTGTCCTTTTAATTCCTATTTGCCTTTAGGACCAAATTTGCACGAACCACAGCTGGTTTCTGTTCCTCAAATAAAGAAGCCATCAGAGTCGCCGCCAAGCGTTTATGTCGTTCTCAGTCCCGTCACGTAACGAACCCCTTTACTTTTCACTGCAAAAAAGAAAAAAGAAAAAAGGTGAGCAAACACTCGCAGTCCTAGTCCGGCTCGTTTGTCGCCTCTATGTGAACCTTGATGATGTCAGTGACGGTGAGGTCCATCCTGTCGCTGCTGGCCTGTCACATGTTGTCTTTACTGAATACTGTTGAATCCTACCAAAAACAAAACTCCTGAATGTTACGTATCCTCAGCAGAGCCTTCTTGTTACGATCAAACGGGACGGTTCAAATCCAAAAACCACGACTAGCTTGGACACACACACACACACACACACACACACACACACACACACACACACACACACACACCGACTCATGCCGTTAATTTCATTTACATGAAATGGATCATTTTGGGTGAACTAGCCTTTTAAAAAAAGAGCTTCACACCACATGTGACACTTGACATGTCAGGTTGTAGCTGAAAAAAGCAGCAACAAAAAAAACACATTTAGAACCGATCATCCGGTTTCGGGCTCGTTGGTTGCCTGCTTCATGTATGTAGGCACACACACACACACACTACTGCACTCACACACACACGCACCTACACACCGATCTCTGCTCAAGCACAAAAGGGCACATGTAAGATGACACATGCATGCATGCACGCCGACACAACTCCGTGGAGACCAATGACGCCCACCCTGTGAATAGAACCTACGTACAACTGCATGATGGGAAACTTTATCGTGCCAGCACGTGTCTCTTTGATGTAACGTTTTCATCTCTTTTTTTATTTCCATAGCTATGTAATGATAAGTCATCCATTTTTTTTATTTAAAAAAAAAAGCTTGTGAATACGTCATCTGTAACCAATATGAATGTAGTGTCAACACAGAACTCGCATGAGAGAATTATTTTCTACAAAGGATTGTTTCTAATTTGTTTCTTATCATTATTGATTGTTTCCTTAATGAGGAGAAAGGGGAACTGGAATGCAGCCTGATTGTGATCTGCTTCCTATTAAAGGGACATTTGTGTCATGATCTACACGTCTGCTTTGTTATTCACTTTGCCGCACTTTGAATTTGTACGTGTGTTTATTCCATTATTGAATCTCAGAATGCACATGTGTGACATACCAGGACATAACAGGAGCCCTCAAAGCAAGACGTTATGAAAAGGTGGTTTTCGACGGACGCTTTACCCTCGCAGATGAAGACAACGAGGCGTTGTGTTGACACAAACCTTCATCCACTGTTCTCAATGTGCCCTCTGACCTCTCTGTGCATGGGGGGGGGGGGGGGGGCTATCACTCACTACCGCTCTGCTGAGGTTGAACCAGGTCACCTGACGCTGTTTATTTACAGGAGCACAGCAGGGGTTAGCATAAACAACTGGATTCATAGACAGTAAACAATAACAATTAAGTTACAATTTGTTCTTTTTGTCGTGAGCCTGATCTCTGCTTTGTGACATGCGATCTGTCCCCGAGTAGATCCTGGTGAAGACCATGTGAGCCACCTTCATTACCACCTTCCAATAAATAACTGTGTGCTGTGGATCAACCCCACAGAGCATAGAGAGCTCTGCCCATTTCTTTCTTTTTTTTTTTTGCATTCCCAACATTTAGGATCCTGCATTAAGCCCATTTTAGACGGTTTCAAAGGTGTAAAATAATATCCATCAATGAACTAAAATATCTCCTGCTGTACATCTTCTCTAATCTCATTGTCAAGATCCTTTAGTCAGATCAGTCTCAGGCATATTCACACGTTCTAGTTTGAATGTTTGACATTTCTCTATAGTATAGAGGCAGCGTGTAAGTTATTTTATAAGACTATACGACTATAAGACTATACGACTTTTTATGACATACTATGACTTTTTTATTATGAAATAGATTGACATACTATACTATGACCTTTTTTTCCGTTTTTCAACATATTATACCATGAGTTTTTTTTTCACTTTTTTCTACATGCTATACTATTACTTTTTATAAACATACTATGCCAGTGGTTCTCAGCTGGTGACTGTGGCTAAGTGGAGATCAGGGCTGCCTTTCAATCAGAGGGTCGTTGGTTCAATCCCCGGCTCCTGCTCTGCTAGTCTCATGTCAATGTGTCCTTCAGCAAGACGCTTAACCTAAAAATAATATTACTAAGACTTTTTTTAGACATAATATACTATGACTGTTTTTTAAATTTTTCGACATGCTAAACTATGACTGTTTTTTCCTTTTTTCGACATGCTATACTATGACTTTTTTTCCTTTTTTTGACATGCTATACTATTACTGTTTTTTTCCTTTTTTCAACATGTTATACTATGACTTTTTTTCCTTTTTTCGACAAGCTATACTATGACTTTTTTTCACTTTTCGACATGCTATACTATGACTTTTTAAAAAAAATTTCGACATGCTATACTATGACTGTTTTTTACTTTTTTCGACATGCTATACTATGACTGTTTTTTACTTTTTTCGACATGCTATACTATGACTGTTTTTTACTTTTTCCGACAAGCTAAACTATGACTGTTTTTTCCTTTTTTCGACATGTTATACTATGACTGTTTTTTCCTTTTTTCGACATGCTATACTATGACTGTTTTTTTCCTTTTTTCAACATCCTATACTATGACTGTTTTTTCAATTTTTCGACATGCTATACTATGACTGTTTTTTCCTTTTTTCGACATGCTATACTATGACTGTTTTTTTCCTTTTTTCAACATCCTATACTATGACTGTTTTTTCCTTTTTTCGACATGCTATACTATGACTGTTTTTTCCTTTTTTCAACATCTTATACTATGACTATTTTTTCCTTTTTTCGACATGCTATACTTTGACCATTTTTCTTTTTTTCCGACATGCTATACTATGACTGTTTTTAAATTTTTCGACATAATATACTATGACTGTTTTTTAAATTTTTCGACATGCTATACTATGACTGTTTTTTTCACTTTTCGACATGCTATACTATGACTGTTTTTCAATTTTTCGACATGCTATACTATGACTGTTTTTCAATTTTTCGACATGCTATACTATGACTTTTTTCGACATGCTATACTATGACTGTTTTTTTCTTTTTTCGACATGCTATACTTTGACCATTTTTCATTTTTTTCGACATGCTATACTATGACTGTTTTTTTCTTTTTTGACATGCTATACTATGACTGTTTTTTCCTTTTTTCGACATGCTATACTATGACTGTTTTTTCCTTTTTTCGACATGCTATACTATGACTGTTTTTTTCTTTTTTGACACGCTATACTATGATTTTTTTTTCCTTTTTTCGACATGCTATACTATGACTTTTTTCGACATGCTATACTATGACTGTTTTTTTCCTTTTTTCGACATGCTATACTTTGACCATTTTTCATTTTTTTCGACATGCTATACTATGACTGTTTTTTTCTTTTTTGACACGCTATACTATGACTGTTTTTTCCTTTTTTCGACATACTATACTATGACTGTTTTTTTCTTTTTTGACACGCTATACTATGACTGTTTTTTCCTTTTTTCGACATGCTATACTATGACTGTTTTTTTCTTTTTTCGACATGCTATACTATGACTATTTTTTCCTTTTTTTGACATGCTATACTATGACTGTTTTTTCTTTTTTTCAACATGCTATACTATGACTTTTTATAAACATACTATGCCAGTGGTTCTCAACTGGTGACCGTGGCTAAGTGGAGAACAGGGCCGCCTTTCAATCAGAGGGTCGTTGGTTCAATCCCCGGCTCCTGGTCTTCTCGTCTCATGTCAATGTGTCCTTCAGCAAGACACTTAACCCCAAAATAATATTACTATGACTTTTTACGACATACTATACTATGACTGTTTTTTCCTTTTTTCGACATTTTATACTATGACTTTTTTTTCACTTTTCGACATGCTATACTATGACTGTTTTCAACATGCTATACTATGACTGTTTTTTTCTTTTTTCGACATGTTATACTATGACTTTTTTTCCTTTTTTTGACATGTTATACTATGACTTTTTTTCCTTTTTTTGACATGCTATACTATGACTGTTTTTTCCTTTTTTCGACATGCTATACTATGACTGTTTTTTCCTTTTTTCGACATGCTATACTATGACTTTTTTTCCTTTTTTTGACATGCTATACTATGACTGTTTTTTCCTTTTTTCGACATGCTATACTATGACTGTTTTTTCCTTTTTTTGACACGCTATACTATGACTTTTTCCTTTTTTCAACATGCTATACTATGACTGTTTTTTCCTTTTTTTGACATGCTATACTATGACTTTTTTTCCTTTTTTTGACATGCTATACTATGACTGTTTTTTCCTTTTTTCGACATGCTATACTATGACTTTTTTTCCTTTTTTTGACATGCTATACTATGACTTTTTTTCCTTTTTTTGACATGCTATACTGTGACTGTTTTTTCCTTTTTTCGACATGCTATACTATGACTGTTTTTAAATTTTTCGACATAATATACTATGACTGTTTTTTCAATTTTTCGACATGCTATACTATGACTGTTTTTTTCACTTTTCGACATGCTATACTATGACTGTTTTTCAATTTTTCGACATGCTATACTATGACTGTTTTTCAATTTTTCGACATGCTATACTATGACTTTTTCCTTTTTTCAACATGCTATACTATGACTGTTTTTTCCTTTTTTCGACATGCTGTACTATGACTGTTTTTTCCTTTTTTTGACATGCTATACTATGACTGTTTTTAAATTTTTCGACATACTATACTATGACTGTTTTCATGAAATATTTCGATATACTATACTATGACTGTTTTTTCCTTTTTTCGACATGCTATACTATGACTGTTTTTTCAATTTTTCGACATGCTATACTATGACTGTTTTTTTCTTTTTTCGACATGCTATACTATGACTGTTTTCAACATGCTATACTATGACTGTTTTTTTCCTTTTTTCAACATTCTATACTATGACTGTTTTTTCCTTTTTTCGACATGCTGTACTATGACTGTTTTTTCCTTTTTTCGACATGCTATACTTTGATCATTTTTCTTTTTTTTCGACATGCTATACTATGACTGTTTTTAAATTTTTCGACATAATATACTATGACTGTTTTTTCAATTTTTCGACATGCTATACTATGACTGTTTTTTTCACCTTTCGACATGCTATACTATGACTTTTTTTTCAATTTTTCGACATGCTATACTATGCCTGTTTTTTCCTTTTTTCGACATGCTATACTATGACTTTTTTTCACTTTTTGACATGCTGTACTATGACTGTTTTCAACATGCTATACTATGACTGTTTTTTCACTTTTTGACATGCTGTACTATGACTGTTTTCAACATGCTATACTATGACTGTTTTTTCCTTTTTTTGACACGCTATACTATGACTTTTTTTTTTTTCAACATGCTATACTATGACTGTTTTTTCCTTTTTTCGACGTGCTGTACTATGACTGTTTTTTCCTTTTTTCGACATGCTATACTTTGACCATTTTTCTTTTTTTTCGACATGCTATACTATGACTGTTTTTTCAATTTTTCGACATGCTATACTATGACTCTTTTTTTCCTTTTTTCGACACGCTATACTATGATTTTTTTTTCTTTTTTCGACATGCTATACTATGACTGTTTTTTTCTTTTTTGACACGCTATACTATGACTGTTTTTTCCTTTTTTCGACATACTATACTATGACTGTTTTTTTCTTTTTTGACACGCTATACTATGACTGTTTTTTCCTTTTTTCGACATGCTATACTATGACTGTTTTTTTCTTTTTTCGACATGCTATACTATGACTATTTTTTCCTTTTTTTGACATGCTATACTATGACTGTTTTTTCTTTTTTTCAACATGCTATACTATGACTTTTTATAAACATACTATGCCAGTGGTTCTCAACTGGTGACCGTGGCTAAGTGGAGAACAGGGCCGCCTTTCAATCAGAGGGTCGTTGGTTCAATCCCCGGCTCCTGGTCTTCTCGTCTCATGTCAATGTGTCCTTCAGCAAGACACTTAACCCCAAAATAATATTACTATGACTTTTTTACGACATACTATACTATGACTGTTTTTTCCTTTTTTCGACATTTTATACTATGACTTTTTTTTCACTTTTCGACATGCTATACTATGACTGTTTTCAACATGCTATACTATGACTGTTTTTTTCTTTTTTCGACATGTTATACTATGACTTTTTTTCCTTTTTTTGACATGTTATACTATGACTTTTTTTCCTTTTTTTGACATGCTATACTATGACTGTTTTTTCCTTTTTTCGACATGCTATACTATGACTGTTTTTTCCTTTTTTCGACATGCTATACTATGACTTTTTTTCCTTTTTTTGACATGCTATACTATGACTGTTTTTTCCTTTTTTCGACATGCTATACTATGACTTTTTTTTCACTTTTCGACATGCTATACTATGACTGTTTTTTCCTTTTTTTGACACGCTATACTATGACTTTTTCCTTTTTTCAACATGCTATACTATGACTGTTTTTTCCTTTTTTTGACATGCTATACTGTGACTTTTTTTCCTTTTTTTGACACGCTATACTATGACTTTTTCCTTTTTTCAACATGCTATACTATGACTGTTTTTTCCTTTTTTCGACGTGCTGTACTATGACTGTTTTTTCCTTTTTTCGACATGCTATACTTTGACCATTTTTCTTTTTTTTTGACATGCTATACTATGACTGTTTTTAAATTTTTCGACATGCTATACTATGACTATTTTTTCCTTTTTTTGACATGCTATACTATGACTTTTTATAAACATACTATGCCAGTGGTTCTCAACTGGTGACCGTGGCTAAGTGGAGAACAGGGCCGCCTTTCAATCAGAGGGTCGTTGGTTCAATCCCCGGCTCCTGGTCTTCTCGTCTCATGTCAATGTGTCCTTCAGCAAGACACTTAACCCCAAAATAATATTACTATGACTTTTTTACGACATACTATACTATGACTGTTTTTTCACTTTTCAACATACTGTTTTTGACATGCTATACTATGACTTTTTATAAACTTACTATACTATGACTTTTTATCACATTTCTCTCAACTATTAAGTTGTGTTGTTTGGTGGAGCAGGAGCTAGCATGTTCCCCTAAACCATGATGGGCCCATGTTCAAACCCAGTGCTGTCTGTATGTTCTCTATATGTTTTCCGTTGATCATAATCATGATTTGCCTGCTTTTCCATGTCCAATGAAATCAGAGTAAACTATATTTATAATCGTAACATTTCAACACACATTATACTTTAACCTCTTTTTAATGAGATTTTTCAACATACTATACATGAATTATATTTCGACATGCTATACTATGACTTTTTAAGACATTTCTCTGCTTACTATACTTTGACTCTTTTGTCTTCTGCTAAGTTGTGTTGCTTGGTGGAGCAGGAGCTAGCATGTTGCCCCAAACCATGATGGGCCCATGTTCTAACCCAGTGCTGGCCGTATGTTTTCTGTGGATCATCATGCTTTGCTTGCTTCAACTATGACTTGTTTTTCATGAAATATTTCAACATACTATACTATGACTTTTTTTATGAAATATTTCGATATACTATACTATGACTGTTTTTTCCTTTTTTTGACATGCTATACTATGACTGTTTTTTCCTTTTTTCGACATACTATACTATGACTGTTTTTAAATTTTTCGACATACTATACTATGACTGTTTTCATGAAATATTTCGATATACTATACTATGACTGTTTTTTCCTTTTTTCGACATGCTATACTATGACTGTTTTTTCCTTTTTTCGACATGCTATACTATGACTGTTTTTTCCAATTTTTCGACATACTATACTATGACTTTTTTTCACTTTTCGACATGCTATACTATGACTGTTTTTTCAATTTTTCGACATGCTATACTATGACTGTTTTTTTCTTTTTTCGACATGCTATACTATGACTGTTTTTTTCTTTTTTCGACATGCTATACTATGACTTTTTTTCCTTTTTTTGACATGTTATACTATGACTTTTTTTCTTTTTTTGACATACTATACTATGACTGTTTTTTCCTTTTTTCGACATGCTATACTATGACTGTTTTTTCCTTTTTTCGACATGCTATACTATGACTTTTTTTTCACTTTTCGACATGCTATACTATGACTGTTTTTTCCTTTTTTTGACACGCTATACTATGACTTTTTCCTTTTTTCAACATGCTATACTATGACTGTTTTTTCCTTTTTTCGACATGCTGTACTATGACTGTTTTTTCCTTTTTTCGACATGCTATACTTTGACCATTTTTCTTTTTTTTCGACATGCTATACTATGACTGTTTTTAAATTTTTCGACATGCTATACTATGACTGTTTTTTTCACCTTTCGACATGCTATACTATGACTTTTTTTTTTTTTTCAATTTTTCGACATGCTATACTATGCCTGTTTTTTCCTTTTTTCGACATGCTATACTATGACTTTTTTTTCACTTTTTGACATGCTGTACTATGACTGTTTTCAACATGCTATACTATGACTTTTTTTTTCCTTTTTTCGACATGTTATACTATGACTTTTTTTCCTTTTTTTGACATGCTATACTATGACTGTTTTTTCCTTTTTTCGACATGCTATACTATGACTATTTTTTCCTTTTTTCGACATGCTATACTATGACTTTTTTTTTCCTTTTTTCGACATGTTATACTATGACTTTTTTTCCTTTTTTTGACATGCTATACTATGACTTTTTTTCCTTTTTTTGACATGCTATACTATGACTGTTTTTTCCTTTTTTCGACATGCTATACTATGACTTTTTTTTCACTTTTCGACATGCTATACTATGACTGTTTTTTCCTTTTTTTGACATGCTATACTATGACTTTTTTCCTTTTTTCGACATGCTATACTATGACTTTTTTTCCTTTTTTTGACATGCTATACTATGACTGTTTTTTCCTTTTTTTGACACGCTATACTATGACTTTTTTTTTTTTTCAACATGCTATACTATGACTGTTTTTTCCTTTTTTCGACATGCTATACTTTGACCATTTTTCTTTTTTTTCGACATGCTATACTATGACTGTTTTTAAATTTTTCGACATAATATACTATGACTGTTTTTTCAATTTTTCGACATGCTATACTATGACTGTTTTTTTCACCTTTCGACATGCTATACTATGACTTTTTATGACATACTATACTTTGACTTTTTATGACATGCTATACTATGACTTTTTATGACATGTTATACTATGACATAACTGACAACTGAAAATATTTTTAAAAAATGTGCATCTTAAGAGGAAATTTAGCATAGTTACAAAATCATTTCACCTCAGGTTGATAGCAGACCACCTCAAGGTGTCACTCAGAGAGAACCAGGAATTTCTAATGTAGCATTTCAAAATAAAAGCCCTTCAAAATCTCATGCATGAGTTAACTTCAAATCAAATTCATGAGACAATTTGTCTAATATCAGATTAGAGTGACACCTTGAGATGGTCTGCTATCAACATGAGGTGAAATGATTTTGTAACTTTGCAGCATTTTTTCTTAATAATCGTCACGGTCTCTGAACATATGAGACACGCTGGTTTTAAACTGTCCGTGGGAAGAATTAACCTATAAGAGTCTGTTCATTGTTGGTTAAAGACTCTGGTCTCTCTGGTCTCTCTGATCACTTTCCTCTTTTTGGAGAACTTCATGTGAAACAACTTCTCTGACTCACGTATTTATTCTCCTGCCCTTCGTTTTCTTTCCTCGTCTCAGCCCCGTGTGTCTACATCTCACTCGAGTCAGGAAACTTGTCAGAATACCCATATTTGATTGACTGAGCTGCATCACGTGATGTGATGTACAACGCATGTAATTGGTCGGTTTGTTTCCTGGCCCACTGACCGAGTGCCGTAAAGGCTAGAAAAGCTGCGCCGGTTAAAATATAGGCGCTCCGTCAAAATGTAATAATTCTCAATTATCCATCGGTTTTAGGTCCAGGGTCCGGATACAACGGCGTCTGGGTCCGGATCCGGTCCGCGGTCCGCCTATTAGTGACCCCTGTGCTATACTATGACTTTTTCTGACATGCTATACTATCACTTTTTATGCCATACTATACTATGACTTTTTTATATCACTTTTTGATAAAAAGTCATAATATAGCATGTCAGAAAAAGTCATAGTATAGCTATACTATACTATGACTTTTATCGACATGCTATATTATGACTTTTTAATGACTAAGTGTTGTCGAAAAAAGTAATAGTATAGTATTTCTAAAAGTCATAAATTGTAGGTCGAATAAGGTTATGAAAAGTCATAGCATAGTAAGTCGAAAAAAGTCATAGCATTACTTTTAATGAGATCAAATAAAGTCATAGTACAGTAACTTGTAAAAATATAAGTCATAGTATAGTGTTCCATAAAGAATGTCATAAAATAGTATACCAATTAAAAAATATCATTATAGTCATTGTATTGTTAGTCCATTGTCTGATTGTTTTTGTTTCAGTTTATAAAAACTGTTTCCACCAGAAAGTCCCAGAATCCAAACCGACATTCTTAATGTGTTTTACAAACCAGCAGTCCATAAAGATATTTAAATCATAGCAATATAAAACAAATTCTCCAATATTAAAAGCATCAAATTGCTTGATAAGGGCCTTGAACTAAAACGGTTAATTTACTGTTGACTGGTCATTTTACTACAGACAACGCAACACGTTCCTTCCAAAGCTGCACCTAAATCTACTGAAGCCCATCCCGATGTTCTACTGATGTTCTATTGATATTCACAAACATGCCTGAACTGCAGATTTCATTCATGTTTCTATCTGCTGCAGACGTGTCTGTACTGCCACCGTGTGGCAAAGACGCAGATGTTCAGGCTGCAGCACATTTCCACTGTGAACCGAACAATAAAGACTCCAGACACAAGTTCTTATTTTACAGTAAAAAAATGAAACCAAAAACAAGACTTTATTAAAGAAGCATAAAAAATAAAACTCTTGATACATTTCTCATAACCGTCAAGTCAGCTCAAATTATACGATTATACAATTTTTCCGGCTCTTGGTTAAAAGGTCCATAAACTTTCAAATAAAATATATTTCAATTTTAAAATTTCTTCAATAATTTTCTCATTTTGTTATAAATTGCCTATATGTAGTACACAGGAAATAAGGAAAATAAAAAAATGGAAAATAAAAATAAATTTGAAGTAATAAAAAGGGTCACATTATTGTCTGGGATATTTAGGTAAGCAAATAAATTGTAAAAAATAAAATGTGTAAAAAGTTTTTGTTTTTTTTTTTATCTTAAAAATTATTAGCTAATGCCAGATGGCTTGAAGACATGCAGATGGTTAACTTACAAATAATGATACATGTTCTTTAGAAACTACACTTATCTTCATTTAAGTCATTTTGCTTTTGAAAAGAAGATCCCAATGATTGTATTCAGGGTATTTACACACACAGGCCTGAAACATAGTCCGTCCACGTTTTACATTTTGGTTCTGCATACAAAGAATTAAAGCCAAAAATAGAAGAGCGGCGGCTTAAGGGGTGTCACCCCTTACTGGCATGGCTCTCTTTGCATCCCCCCCCCCCCCTCTAATCACAAAAAAAAAGGTCAGAGGTCACTGGCTAGCATGCCTCAGGAAACCCTGTTTTCAAACCTTTAGGGAGGAAATGGGGGAGGGGTGAGTTTGGCTCAAAAAAAAAAAAAAAAAAAAAAAAAAATCAGCAGTCAATCTGAAAAACTTTGTACCTTTTTAAACAATGAAACTACTGTACATTAAACCCTAACATCCTCTTATTGGCCAGAAACTTCCCAGTGCAACGCTGGGATTTACATCAGACCCACAAACACAACGCGCTGAACTCCTAACGCGTCAACGTGAAACGGGGCTTTGAGACCGGCCTCAGACTCACGAGGCGGCCTCGACGGATCGGTTCGTCTGGACGCGTTCACGGCCCCCGCGTCCGATCCGAGGACGTTCGACACCGGAGCCGGTTTTTGACGGGAATGATAACCGGGTCGGTCGGGTTCTCTACCGTCAAACTGCAGGAGTTCATCTCCAGAACCGACAGGCCTCCCACTACTAACCGGGTTTGTCGATCGCAGTGTTTCAGTAGGGAGTTGCACCAAAGCACCATGGGATAGTCTTCACAAAGACTAGCGGTTCGGCTCCTGGGCAGACTTTCTTCCTTACACATGTGGACACATGAATTAGTGCATTACTGCAACAGGACAGCGACTTATTAGATTCCTCTGTGCAGCTGCTGCTGCCCTCGTCACTTAACTGAATGAAGTCAAGACAGCAAATAAGTTTAACGTCCTACTGGCTGGAGCAACTTAAAGCACAGCAGAAACTGCCCATACTCACACATCATTTACTCAAGTAGAGCTACCCTTTATTCCCCTCGATAGTAAAACCCTAAAACCCGTCCTGATCTGAGACCATGTCCAGAGAGGAGGACGCACTGTGACTCCGCTGACGGGATACGAATGTGAAGACTGTATAGGAACAGTCCGGAAATAAAAAGAAAGAAAGCAAAACATTCTGCAGCTGCTGGGATTTGAACACAGAGTGTGTCTGGAAGCCCTGGATGACCTATAGCTACTAGCTGCCACAAAGGATAAGTTCTACCTACTACTGCGTGAGCCTGAACGTGTGATTGTGTGTCTGTGCAGTCAGAGGAAGCCCTTGAGAATTACATGTGTCGTTTTTAATTCTGGTTTCATGGCTTGTCTCATTCAATGAGCTGATTCCATGCATGTTTAAAAAAAAAAAAAAAAAAAAAAAAAGGGCCACAAACGGAAACCGTGTACCAACATCGCCCCGAGTCATACGAACAGTATTTAACACTATAGGAGGCGGCTACCGCAAACTCACACTGAATTCTTTAAAAACCACTAACAAAACAGGATGCAACCGCCTCACCTGGAGTTACTCAGCAACGCTTTGAAACCGCAGGACAGAGCTCAAACAGCTGACGGTGGGCCGGGAGGACAGTCCTCTGACAGAGTGCCATACAGCTGTGCTGTGAGAGCGGGGTGGAAGACCAAAAACAAAAACAGTAAGAGCCGCTTCTTATCTTTCTAGAGGGGCCGGGAGTTACAGTGCATGAAAAGAAAAGTGTTCAATCGAGCCCCTCGTTATAGAGGCCGCCTCTCCGTGACCTTATTGGACAGAAAAAACATTCACGTTGTGATATCAGAAAAGCCCTATCTTATCTTAAGAGTTCAAAATATGTCTGCGAGCCACACACACACACACACACACACACACACACACACACACACACACACACACACACACACACGACAGTCACGAGTCAAAAAAACTAGTAGAAAATGCTAAATGAGCCGCTCCGAGTGTAACAGAAAGGAAAAAATGTCCCGGTGTGGATGGATCAGAGTGAGAGTGAAGGAGAGAGGGGACAGGAGAACAGGAAGCAGGTCTTCTCACGGTGAGGACACATAACGGTGCGGATGTGAAGATACACGAGCGAGACAGAGAGAAAGAGAGACAGAGAGACAGAGACAGAGAGGATTGTGGGATTGTCAGGCAGCCCAAACGTACAGAGAACTGACCTCAAACATTCCTATAGTACCACTAACGGCACGTTTCTCCCCAATTTAAAAAAAAAGGATAATTAATGTGAATTAATGCAGCAGCCACATTTGAAATGTGGAGCATCCAAATTCATCCAACGCGTTATTGAATTCAATCAATTTAAGTCTATTAACAGCATTCATTTGGCGTTACTGGTAGCTCATTTTTTTGTGTGAAACAGGAAGTCCTCCTCAAGAGGTCCGTCGGTGTATTCTTCTTCCGATCGGTGCCCGACTACGTGTGGACCTAATAAAAAAAAAAGAAAAAAAGAAAAAGTTCCAAGCTTGCAGAAAAATAGCAACCGTGCCGCTTGAACAACAGCATGAGTGAGAGCGAGATGAGGAAGCAAAGAGGGGGCGGGGTTTGTTGGAGCGGTTTGTTGGAGCGGTTTGCGTCCCGTCGAGAACATTAAAATAAGGAGTAAAAAATTGCAGGCCTCATTGACAGCTCCATTGAAAAATATCTGTTAAGTACAAAAGTGTCAAAAGGAAAAGGCTGTGAGAGAGAGAGAGAGAGAGAGAGAGGAAGCGGGTCGAGGTCTGAAGAAGCCAGAATGAAGGAATGACGGACCGGAGCAGCACAGCGGGTCCGGGCCGCTCCGGGTCAAAATGAAGGCCTGAAGAGAGATAAGACACTAGTTTCCTTCCAGAAGTCCACCACTGAGAGACCGAGCCAGACTCAGTTAGCTTCCCTCTGAAAACGAGTCATTGTAATTATTATTATTGTTATTATTAATCTTGACAGTTACCAGCGAAAGAAAATTAACATCCGTATCGTATCGTCATCTCTATTATGCATTTATTATGGTCCATCGTGTGTGTGTGTGTGTGTGTGTGTGTGTGTGTGTGTGTGTGTGTGTGTGTGTGTGTGTGAGAACGTTATTAGTGTGAATCCTTCCATTGCCTCTGCTACAGCTGATGCCCCACTTCAGTCTTCTTCCTGCCCCTCCTCCCCCCCCTTCCTCCTCCTCCCAATCCACACCCCAGCCAGGGCATTAGGAGAAGATGCGGATGCACTGTGTAGTGGGGGTGTGGCAGACGGGGCACTCCGGGTCAGCTGACTGGCAGATTTGCCCGGCGCACTCCATGCAGAACAGGTTGTGGCCGCAAGGCACCAGGGCCGCCGTCACCTCGCTCTCGAAACACACAAAGCAGTCCCTGTTGATCCCGGGGCCGACTCCGACGAGACCCGGGACCCCGGGGCCGGTGCTTCCTTTCAGCCGGCTCAGCATCCCGGAGCTGAGGCCCACGCCGCTGCCGCCGCCGCCCTCGGAGTCAGTGGGCGAGCCGCCGGGCAGGGAGGAGGCCGAGCAAGAGGAGTAACCGGTCGACGACCCGCCGGAGCTGGAGCTGGACGCTCCGGAGAAGGAGCCGCCCCCCGCGCTGCCGGACTGTAACCAGGAGAGAGTGCTGAGGGGGTCGCTCTGTGCGCGGCGGGCTAGAGGGTGGTCCAGGGGGCCCACGCCCGTGTCCTGAGGCAGAGTTGGAGACAATCGCGGAGTGATGGCGCCGCCGCTGAGGCCGCTGCTGTTGCGACGTAGAGGCTGCTGCTGCTGCTGCTGCTGCTGCTGCTGGGCGGAGCCGGCCGTCTTATTGCCTGGTCCACCGTTGACGAAAGGTGCCCAGATGTTAGCGGCGCTGAACTCGAAGCCCAGTTCATCGGAGGAGGAGGGCAGCCCTGGGGTGGAGTCGCCCCCGAAAGTGAAGCCTCCCCCGGCGCTGCTGGAGCCGGTGCTGAAGGGGCTCGTGGGGCTGCCTCCCTCGTTGGCCTTGCGACCGGTGCTGAAGTTGTCCGAGCTCATCCCGCCGTTGTGGGCGTGATAGGCCACCGAGGACGACATCTTCCGGTTGGATGAGTGATGCATGGACATGGGAATGGGAGCGGGAGGCGGGGAGGGCGGAGGAGGAGGCGGGGCAGAATGGTGGCCAGACGCCCTGGACCACAGAGACGACCCCAGTCCTCCGCTCAGGCCGCCCAGGCCTTCTAGGCTGACATCGGTGCCGTTGGAGTGGAAGTCGTTGTCCCCCTGCAGGTCTACAAAGGTTCCAGTTCGCAGGGTGATGTGGGTCTCGATCTCCTCTCTCGCTCGGTCCACGTTCTCCGGCATGCCGGTCACCTCGAACACCGGGTCTTTCTCTCTACTGGGCGTCACGATGTAGGTGTGAGTCTGCTGCTGGATGCGCTTAATAGTTGCTCCTTTTGGTCCAACAACTAAACCAACTACTCGGTAGGGAACCCTCACCTGGATGAGTGACAAGAGAAACGCTTTAATGCAACTACAGGAAGGAGAACAGCTGTTATATATATATCGAATATCCAGAGCAAAAACAAAAACACACAGGGCGTCCGTACCTGTATAGTGGTCTGTCCAGGTAAATGTGGCGGTCCAGGAAGAGAGCCGCTGCCGCTGCCGCCGCTCCCCGCCGCCGCCCCCGCTGCTCCTCCTCCTCCACCTCCTCCTCCTCCAGGCCCTCCGGCTTTGCAGCGGGACGCCCGGATCATGGAGAAATGCTCGGCCGCGGAGACAATTTCACGCTTGGCCATCTCCACGTCCTCCCTGCGTCCCGTCACGATGAAGACGGGCTCCTCGCCTCGGACCGGAGTCTTTATGTAGGTGTTGGTTTTGGCACGCAGGGCTTTAATCTTACAACCTGGAAAGACACAGAAACATTTTTACACAATCAGAACACACACCGTATAAATACACTTATTCAAAAATATGTCTGACGCTGTAGTTTGTTGTGCTGGTGCTTCTATTTGGCTGAGCTTATTGATATAAAACCCGCTACATGCATTTTGGATCCTCAAAAAGTAAAATATGTAAAAGTCATCCACGCCACAGCGCTCTATGGAGGACATTGACGAGGAGTCTTGTCTGTCAAAACACGCATGTCGGCGGCTGCTGCTGCTGCGCCGCTCGTGCTCTGTTTCTTTAAATACGGACGCTTCGTTCTCGCCGACCAATGAGGCGCGCGGAGTGTGATGTCATTGTGGGTTAGCAGAAAGCATGGCTTTTTCAAACAAAGAGAACAATGCCGTAACGCTGCCGCGGCTGCGACGGACGAACCGAAACCCCACAGCATTAGTGCATTTAAAGCGGAGACCGTGTGGTGATAAAACAAACCCCCCAAAAAAATTTAAATTACATTTATACAACGACTGATGCTGGAGCAGCAGCAGCAGCAGCAGACGGGAGCTGGGTGCAGGGCGTAACACCGCCCAGTCTCCGTGTTTGTGCGTCTGCCTGCTGCTCCTGCTCCAGCTTCACGTCTTGCTCAGCAGAGACAGTAATAACACACCGCGGACGTTCTGCGCGAGCTACAAAAATGCGATTTCCGTGTCCACAGATGCGCCTTACGACACGCGATACGTAAAAAAAAAAAAATCCCCAAAAAAATCAGCACGTTTCCTTTGTCTGGTGCAGGCTGCTAGACATGTCCAGACTCCCGACAATCTGCCGCTTTGTCTGACCCTCTCCCACCCCTCCCCCTCTCCCCTTGCTCATCAACCGCACTCTCTCTCTTTATGTTGAGGCATTGTCTTAAATATTGTTAAAAATGGAATATGAATATAGCAGGTGAAGCTTGTTGATGGAGCTCCCGCAGCATGCTTTGACATTTAAGACACAAAACGGGTTTGAATGCACACCGAGCAGAAGCACCAGGCTCGGGGCTGTAAAAGTTCAGAGACCCTCCTCTCTCTCTCTCTCTCTCCAGACTGCCACCCAAACAAAGGACACCCGGGCTGCGTGCTGCCTGAACGGGCTGCCCATAAAACATAAAAACACCAAATAATCCACCGCTAACTAAACTGCACCACACACACACACACACACACACACACACACACACACACACACACACACACACACACACACACACACACACCCATGCTCTTACCTTGTCTCCCCACTATTTCAGCCACATGTTCGGAGCTGGGGACGGGCACACACTCGGTCATGTTGACACTTCTTTTCCTGCTGCAGAGGACGGAGCTTTGTTCTCCGTGGAGCATGGAGTGCGAGCCGGCCATGTGGTACCCGCCCGTGCCGTAGTACTCCGGGGACGGGGAACAAGACGACGGCGAGCCCTGGGACCCGTTGGGATGCTCCAGCATCTGTAGGTCCACGTAGCCCACGCCGTTGCAGCCCTCGGAACCCGGACCCTGGGTCACATCCAGAGTGTCCACGAGCCCGCCGCCCCCGCAGTCCACCTTCTCCAGGGCCATGAGTGACAGCTGGTCCAGGGCGAAGCGAAGCGCCTCTTGGTGGTCCTCATCCCGGGACTCCTGGTCCGTCTCTCGGGGCAGACCGACCCCGTTGTGCTGGCTGCCGATCACCACGTCGTGGTCCATAATCTCGGGGTGGAATAAAGGGCTAGGCATAGTGTCTCCGTGGATCTCACATCAGATCGCAGATGCCTAATGGGAGTGAGCTCACCCTCTTCTGAAATAAATAAAAAAACACGAAAAACATTTAAAAAAAGAAGAAGTGTTTGTTTACAATAAAAACCCGAAACAGGACAGGAGATGAGCGCCGCGCGGCCACCGATCACCCGCACACAGCAGCGTGCGTTCGCGGTGTTGATTTTGGGCGCCTTGCTTTGTCTGTTGTTGCTTCTTGTCTGACAACTGAACGCATCCAGGAGGCTGCTTGTTGTGTCAGCTCTGTTTTTTTAAAAACACAAGTGAACAAAGTATCCCCCTCGCGACACAGACACGAACAACCCGCGTGGCACTAACTCCAGACACGCGCACATGTACTGATCGTAATATTAAAAAAAAAAAAAAAAAACAACAACAAAAAGAGGGATTTATTCTGTTGTTAGCTTCGGCAGCAAGAGGCTAACAGGCTAGCTCCAACACAGTCGGCAACTCGGTCACGTTGTCGACCCCTTTGTTTGGGAGCACCGCGGCTAGCTGGTTAGCTCTGCTCTTGACAGTCTCGTGCTCGTTCTCGGCGGCCGCCGCGTGGGTTTTTAAAATTAAACAAGTGCGAAAACAACGCGGACTTACTTCGTCTGGCCTCTGTCGACGAGGTCCCGTCTTCGCTGTGACGCCCGGTTTTCCGAGGGAAAGATGAGAAGCAGACCTGTGCTGTGTGCTATAAGGGAGCTAGCGGAGGGGGGGGGGAGCTAACTACTAGCACGCCAAACGGGGAGGGAGGGAGAGGGGGGGCGTAGGAGGAAAAACGTTCAAGCCCGAAAAAGAGAGCACTGTTGTTGTCTCCTTCTGGGAGAGTCGAAGCGGTAGTCCTGGGTGTGTCACTGGGTCTTCATGCTGCGCACCGTCAGGAGGACGGCAGCTGAAATCCAAGGGTAGCAGTTACCTTTTAGTTAAAACACACACAGTGTGTGTGTCTCTCCCTCTCCCTCTCTCTCTCTCTCTCTCTCTCTCTCTCTCTGTGTGTCGCTCTGCTGCTGCTGCTGCTGCTGCTGCTTGCTGCCTGACCCCGGTCGGTCCGCCGCCTTTGTCTCGCCAGGCGCACGCCGCTCCGTCTCCCGCACACGGCACTGACGTCACCCGCGACACAACAATAGGTTCAAAGGCCACATGCAGCAAAGAGGGGGGGGGGGGGGGGGGCGAAGAGAAGAGGGAGCATCCACGGCCAAGTCACCTCTGCTGGCACTATTGTGTCTGGCAGTCTGCAGGGCACTATTTCATCTCCCACTCCTGTAATGCGTGTTTTTGCGACCCCGACTGTTCACGCATTGATACGCGTTTTTTTTCATATCATATTTGGGTGTGTTCATCATGGCTACCAATGAAGTGCTTTTTTGGGGGGGTGGATGGTTGCTCATGCAAGTGTGTGTTTTGCTTTCTAGGTAGTAAAGATAATCATTGGCAACAATATGTTCACGTCAGAAGCGTGTAAACACGTTCAGTGATTCAAGGCTCCACCTTGTATTGCATCGCGAGCTGAAAGGAATAAAAGGATAGCTTTATATATATATATATATTTTTTTTTTTAAATTTTAACGAAAATTAAATTTAAATACTAACTAGTGACGGAGTGAAATGTAACTGAAAGTATTTAAATTGACTGAAGACAGTCCCTCCTAAAATGATATATTTAATATATATATTTTTTATCAAGCCCTTTGTTGTCCCTGGGCGGTGTTTCATTGCTGGGGGAATATATTAGGTAGCACATTTATGAGAATATCACTGTTATGTATGTTCTCTTAGCAATGAAGCGTTGAGACCTTCACCAGAGATTTGGGTGGGGGGGGGTGGGGGGGGGGGGGGTACCCATCCTTTGTGAACCCATCCTTTGTAGAAGAAGAAGAAAAAGAAGAAGAAGAAGAAGAAGGGACCTTTTTAATCAGAACATCTAAAAAAAAAAACATGTCCGCCTACTACAACCTCCTAGGTTTAAGAATGATAATGACACCGGCCATGAAAGAGCTGCGTTTATTTCACAGAGACAAATAGTGAGGTACAGTACATCATGTTACGAGGTACATCAGTGTTTTATTGTTTGTTTGTTTTTTGTATTTTCTGAAGGTACACACTTTTTCTGTTACATATTAAACTCAAATGTAGCTGGGCGAAAAAACGGTACTGAAAAAAAACTCCTTTGTCAACACACACACACACACAACACACCATGACTTAAACTTCAAACCCATGTAAACTCCAGTTACTGTGAGCAATAACACTGCTTTGAGCTGAAATCAAACAAAAGTACATTTGATTAGCCACAGCAGCGGCGTGTGCGTGTAAACGTACTGCGACCCGTCTGTGCTTTCCAGACGGAACGCGATACCTGCAGTGCCAGAGTAAAATATGAAAGAGCAACGCGTCAAAAAAAACCCCAAAAGAAACACACTTAAGACATGAAACGATACATTCAATGCAAACACACACACACACACACACACACACACACACACACACACACACACACACACACACACACACACACACACACACACACACACACACACATCAGGCTTGTGTTTTTAACTTTGAGCTTGAACAGCTGCTCACTAACTGTAACACTGCATTGTGCAGAGATATCTTCCACAACTGTGCCTCAAAACCCCGGCACAACCACTCAGGGTAACGGTGACGTCGTTTGACTCGATTATATATATATATATATATATATATATATATATATATATATATATATATATATATATATATAGTGTCGCTGATGACGCGGTGATGTCATCGTGGCGCGGGGAAAAAAAACAAAAAACGCTAAACAGAATGGAAAGTCTAAAGAAAGTTGCCTTACATTAGTAGAGGTAAAAAAAAATGAACTGGAAATCCAAAGCACCCTTCCAGAATTACACTATTGAATGTAAAATATAAAAATAATAATAATAATAATAATAATATTAAAGAAAACAGTCTTTTTGTTTAGGTAAACAGAATCTGCAGAATGTCTGCATTTAGGGTCTATTTCAGTTCAAAGTGTATAAAAAAAAAATCTTCATGGAGCCAATTATTTGAAAATGAAAGGAGTTTACCAGCAAACTTCACGTCAAACAAGCCTGTGGAGAGACGAGAACGACACGTTAGAAGTGCTGAAGCTCACGACAACGGACCGACGCACAGAGGAAGTAGCGGCGCTGGAACCTGTCGTTTTGTGTACCTTGGCTATAATTCCTCCTTGTCCACCTGCTCAACCTTCTCCTCCACGTTGTTGTTGGCTGCGGCTGCGGCTGCGTCTGCGGTGGCGTCCTCTATGTGAGCCAACATGTCAGCTGTGAGGGCTTCCTCGAGCCGCCTCCTCACGTTCTGCACCAGGTCCTCCTGCTTCCTAACAGACACAGACGGGGATCATCTTTAGATTTATCTGCCAAATCGGTATTTTTTCTTAAGGTCTACAAAATGTCAGAAAATAGAGGAAAACTGTCCTCAAAGTCCAAGATGACGTTTTTTTTTTTAAAATGGCTCGTTTGGTCAGTTTATCTCACCGAAATGTTTCCGTTTAATACGACGGAGAAAAAGCAGGAAATCTCTCCGGATCTGAGAGTCGGACATTTTCTGCCATTGTCGCGTGAAATATCGGTGGAACGTACTGTACGTAAACCCATTTAGTCAGAACATTTACCCAACAGAGTTAGTTAACAATACAAAGTGTCTTCATCCACCTCCACCAGCGGGTCAATAAGGTCCTTAAATAGATGATCGTCGCTGCAGAGAAGGTTACTCCCAACAGCCCTTTACTCGTCTGAATGAAATACTTCACAGTGAAAAGTACTGACCTTTGGTGCAAAATGAACATATTTGCAGAGAACAAAATAATAAATATATGCAGCTATACACTAACTATGTTTACATGCACACACACACACACACACATATATATATGGAGCAGCAAGATTAAGACAATAGTTTGATTTAACTACTCTGGTGTATTCCCATAAGCAGAATTATTATCAATTCAGAATTTTTGAGAGAGTTTAGTTAGTAAGTGCTTGACGATTCTGCACGGACGCAGTGACAGAACACAATGGGGTGTTTGGTTTCATTTTAGCGCAGCGAGTCTCTATGTTCTCTCTCCTCTGCGTGGAGCAGAGAGGTGACACTCGGCGGTGTTGCTGCCGATATTAGCGGTTCCGTTTCGACGACGTCGGGCTGAGAAAACTCGCTCGAAAGGCTGAAATTCAACCGTGGCGTCGTGAACCCTGCCGAGAGACGCTGTGACTTAAACCAAGAAAGAGCAGAAGAGCTACGAGAAAGTTAAAACTCCGCTGGGCAAAATGTATGCAGTGTAGGAGGGGGGCCGTGTCAAAACCTCACTCCTGTAGATTACACATCAGTTGTGCTTTCAAACCGCCGGTGGAGATTCACGTCTCCGCTCTACGGCGGGGGAAGCTGCCGCGGCCGCGCTGCCGGTTGCGAGCGTCTCTACCTGATGTCGTCGTCGGTGACCACGAAGGCTTTGCAGAGAGGCTGCGACGTGTTGAGCCAGACGCCGGGATTCTTCTCCACGGCGGCGGTGAGCTGCCCGGTGACGGGTGAGGGGCTGGTGTGCAGAGCACTGGCGATGGCAGAAAGAAGTGTTTTATCTGAACACGCGGGACCGACACCTAGAGAGAGGACAACAGATTTAAAAAAGTGTCTGCTTTGGATCGCACGACGTCGTCACATTTGTTTTCGGTTACTCTCACCCTGCAAGCCTTTGGGAAGATCCATGGTTTTCACCAGCTCCTCTGCGATATCAAACGCATTCAAGCCGCCCAGCTTCCTCTCCCAGAACAACTGAAGATCGAAGCAAAACCAAAAACACTTAAAATCATTTCCTTGTTAAGTTTCGAGCACGATTTTCCCACAAACAGAATGGTTATACAAACGTATACGGGTATTTAAAGAGAGGGTCGAATCAACCCTTCAGCACTCTCTGAACGACAGAACACTAGGTTTCATATTGGTCAACAATGACAGCTACTTCCATAGTGTTGATGAATGAAGGAAGGCGAAATGTTTCCCGCTCTCTTGACGTACCTGTTTGGGTTGGTCCACAGCCTTCTGTGGGTCCGTCTTCACCTTGTTGTTGGGGTGATTCGTAACCTTGGTCACCGGTTGTTTGAAGATGGACGCCGTCTGTCGAACCGGTAGTGTTGTGTTTAAATCAGGCTTGTTCTTAGAGAGAGAGACAGAGAGAGAGAGACAGAGACAGAGAGAGAGAGAGAGAGAGAGAGAGAGAGAGACAGAGAGAGACAGAGAGAGAGAGAGAGAGAGAGAGAGATTTGTTACACACAAGTTACTGTACAAACCTACACGGTTGTACGACTGAGTTTGTACTTAATGTTCATCATGTGGACCATTGTAACTTGTGGATTGATATTAAGTAAAATGGAAGACGGTGTTATGATACAACGGGACTTAAACGGAGACGTTTGGCCGCACTATTTATAATTAACTATATTTCTTGCTCCGTTATCGTCATGAAGTTATATTAAAACCCTGTCGATTCAATTATGTAGAAATAATAACATGACGGGGGAGGGGGGGAGGGGTGGTGGATATCTTTTATGGTCCAGAGGTCATTCAACACCGTCTCACCCTGATTTGGTGGTTGAGCTCGTAGAGGTTCTTGTGTCTGCTGCGCTGCACTTTGGTCAGGAGCGACCATCCGGCCCGGGAGTGGCTGGCGTTCACATCTGGATGAAGGCTGCCGCCCAGACTGCGGACTATCTGGGGCTTGTTGAGAATACGCTTGATGGGTACACTGTGTGTGAGAGAGAGAGAGAGAGAGAGAGAGAGAGAGAGAGAGAGAGAGAGAGAGAGAGAGAGAGAGAGAGAGAGAGAGAGAACACAACACAAGAGCCGTCATCACAACGTTCACTTGTTCCACACCTGAGGCCTTTAAAGCAGGCGTGGCCTCTCAGGTGTTCCCGATGGTGGGAGTGGACCGTAGTTTTGTGGGGTAGACTTGCAACTTTAAAAAAAATCTAAAAGTTGTAGGTTGTCCTACAAGACAAGGAGTCAGGAAACGTCAGGCAGACACATCTGCAACACGCCCACAGCCGGTGATGTAATCAATCAGCCACAGCACGTGGAAGTTCCCGTGTGGGTGCTCCTCCGGGTGTGTAGGTGGAGCTTTTTTTTTGGAAGGCGGAGAGAGAGAGAGAGAGAGAGAGAGAGAGACACCGCGATGACTTTGTAAGTGTAATACAACAGGCTGCCTGCTTCCAAGAGTGAGCTCACTAACGTCACTCGAGACGGGATCAGAGCTACGCACGAGGCGGCATTACCCTTAATTCACCTACAAGTCGTAACAAGATAAGCAGCGCTGCAGCCGATCGTTGCTCAGCGGGCCGCGCACTGCTGGCGCGAGACGTGCCGGGGCCCAACGCGCCGCAGGTCATGCGTGTGTAAACAATGAAACTTAGCTAGCTAATCAAGCTAGCAGCGTTGGCAACGTCAACGCACCAGCGAGCGCTTTACCAACGGCTATTGTTCAAAGTTGCGAGTTTACAAACTCGGTTAAGTGGAAACGAGCTGAAGCCCCGCGTTTAGCGAACGCAGCAAAAAGTGTAAATAACGCAAGACTTTGACAATTAGCTTGGTGTTGTTCTCGAAACGCATGTATGCATGCGTGCATTTCCTGCAGAGAAACTTTCATCTCAAGTCCTTCGACCGAGCGCTTTTTGTAAGAGTCTCACCCTTTTCTCTCCATGATTCTCGGTTGTCTTGAGTCGCGTGTCCGGTGATTCTGGCTCGTAACGGATGAGAAGCCAGCTAGCTGCCTATTGTTGCAGTCATAATTATTTTTTTTCGCCGAGTCTGGTTTGTTATCGATCCACACTGCCTGTCTCCCGTCAGGACCTTCACAACTGCGGATCACTCCGCCAGAGGGCCTTGTAACACAATGAGCGGAAGACATCCGCGAACACTCCTGTAGAAATAGTGCGAAAAAAAAAAAAAAATGACGCGCCAGGTCTGTTCGGAGTAGCGCACTTTGTACGGTTCTGAGGTTCTTTTGTACTAGATTTAAGAGAAATAATTTGATTTCTTAACTCAGAACTTTGCAAACTGAGTAGTTGCACAATAAAAAAAATACTGTAAATATATAATATCATATATAATTAAACTGAGTAAAGTAGTTTGACACAATCTGGACCTGGATAAATTAAAATGCGGCTAAAACAGTTAATAAGTTATATCAAACAATCATTCCGTATGATGTACTTTTACTAATATTTAGTACATTTTGCTGCTAGGTATGTCCTTTTTTGTGTACTTTTATTCCAGGACTAACACCAGTAATGGGCTCGCTTCACATTATTGCATAATATTTACTTTGCAATTTGTAAAATACATTTATATGGAAAAAAAGTAGCCCCAGCATCTAAAAATCTGAATCCAGTAAAGAAACAATCATCTCTCCCAAATTATGAAATTATAAAACACCTTTATTAATATCATTTAAGCCTTTATTATGATCAGCTGTAGTTTTTAGGTATATATACCAACACATCAGAGGCTTAATTCAGGATTAATGATTACTATCTCCTTGATCTGACCAAACGTTAAGTCCAAGCAACGTGTGCTGGGGCTGCATTCAGGATACCAACACTTCAATTTGACTTAATATTGAATCATCTTAAGTGAAATAATTATACACAACCACAGTATAGGATACATCTCACATACTTTACTTCTCTTCAAAACAGTGACAGTGTGACACGAGGGACAGACATGAGACCAATAGAATAAATACCTGACCCCCAAACTAATAAGAGAAGAAAAGAAAAGTCCATTTATCTCCGGTGTTTTCAGATTCCTTCCATCCAAAGTTGTCTCCGGTTGTGGAACTTTGAAATGACTCCAGAGCATTTCACGTGACGACGGCGAACAGTCCCATGTTGACCGAGCTGCAGGGTGAAGGCCTGCAGCTCTTCTTGTTCATTATTGAAGTCTTTGTGTTAAAAAAAAAAAAAAAAAAAAACACAGCAGCACCGACCTGAGCGGGAAAAAACACAGTTATTAGTTTAACAGTAGAACTGTGGTTTTACTGTGACGGACTGATCAAAGCTGGATGTAAAGTCAGCGAGTTCAGCAGAAAGATGTTACGCTTAAGAGACACTGATGAGACCGTTCGTCTGTTTGTTCATGAATTATGAGCTTTGATGCTTAAAAACATTCAACATCAAACACGGCTTGTGAACTTTATTGGATTTGTGGGTTATACATCTACCGATTTTGACATTTTCAAGCCAAATATCTAAGCAGCAGAGTGGTTGACGGTTTAAGAGACATCCCTGTCTTGATAGAAGCTGCTACACGTGGTCTTAAAATAGACCACTGTCCTGGATTCTGGTCCACTTTGTTGTTTCCTCAGTGCCGACAGTTTCCTGGGACCCAGTCCAGAAAGCCAGCTGACCCAATGAGCGAGGCTGGTTTCAGGTGGTCAGACTCTTTTTTTCAGTTGATTCGGTTCCATAAAGCAAATTCAACATCGGTCGAGCTCCGGTGCCGTGAAAACCTGTGCTGGGAAACGGACCTGGTCTGGAGTTTCTGTAACACCGACCCGACAGGAAAGCAGTGATTTTACCACCGTTATTTGACTTTATGAACCGTATCAACTTAAAGTTAAGAGAAAATCTACTTCAATTAATTATACAATGATAAAAAGATAAGATATAGAGCCACATACTCGTTTAATTATATGGTATGAGATATGAAACAATATAAAATAAGTCTCAATCTAAATGACCCCAATAGAATGATAATAGTTAATAAAGTTAACCGTACAATTCTACTACCCTAGATAGAAAAACGAAACATGATTAGTTACTATATTAAAAACAATGTCAAAAAGTCAACTTAGGTGTTTGGTTGGATTGTTTTTAATGAAGTTGGTGGTGAAAATCTCTTGTTTTTAGCAGCTGTCATTAAAAAAACATGATATCTTACAGTTCTAACATCAAGATAATTATGTTTCTTTAGCCTATAGGCACACATATCATTCAGAACAACATATTTTATTACATTTTAATCCGTTTAAATCCCCCGAACATTCTAAAGTACGAACTGACCGTTAGGCCACCTGTGTGAGATCGACGCTCTCTAGTGTGTTTTTGTCTCCATTAGTAAACAGGGCGACTCATCTTCCATGTGCAAAAATCACGAGCAGGGTTCATTCACATTCATCCCAACGCATCTCCATGACGTCACATGAAAAAATAAGAACGAAATCCACGACAAAATGGAATAATATGAACCTGAAAAAGACGTCTTACATCTTCACATGAAGCTGTAGGCTCTGCTTGACATCAGCTTTGACATTATTTGTTCTCACCAGCAGCTACTGGAGTTCTTTACTTACGTTTAGAACGAGATTTACAACCTTTTAAATGTCAGTGACTTCGAAAAATGTAGAGAATTTACGTGTCGAAAGGTGAAGTGAACTTAAGAGTTTAAACATATACTTATTATACTATTCTAAAACAGCTGTTATTAACAGAATGATTTGCAAACGATACTAAATGTCTTTGCTTTACTATAATTATTAATATAGATGATTGGAAATAGGTAGCTGTAGAGCATATTAAATGAACACAACATGTAAGAGTTGTGAGTCTGCAGACTGTAGTTTGTAGACTTGTGTATGTTCCTCGTGAGCAAAGTGAAATCCCTCGTATGCGTACACGTGCACGGCCAATGATGCTGACCAACATGTCACCATTCTTCAACTGTTCTCAGTCATCGCACGCCGTCACGCCTCCTCGCTCGTGTCTGCACACGACACTAACCTGAGTGTCGCTACTCGTCCTTCTTGAACTTGCCGCTGATGTAGGGGACGTAACCCAAGATCACTTGCCAATCTGTGAAGTGGACCAGAGCCACACCGCCGGCCGTGCCCCAAACCGCCAGGGTTGGTATCCTGTGGAGGGAAAACATTGTCAATGTGTACATATTTAAAAAAAATGATTTACACTTAATGAATATGATCTGTGAAGACACACATTCAGTGTATGGACAAACACCAAGCACACTGCAAACGGACTAGTTAAGACTGAAGGGTTTGAGTATTCTATGCCAAAAATGAGTGACTTTAATCCTAATAGTCACATGTTTTGTTTATTATGTAAAAAATATCAATAGATTTGCTGGTTAAATCTTTATCAATACAAATATGAAGAGTTAGATATCACATCAGTTACCTTGTTAGACTATGTACACATTTAAAATGCATCAATTTGACCTGATACCCGCCTCTAGACTAAACTAAAGATCTTTTTGACTAAACTATAACTAAATAGCGTTAGTCCTTCAAGTGAGAGCAATACGTCAGCTATCCAGTTGTTTAACTTCACTTTTATGCTGTGACAAATGACAGTCATTGAGGAAAAGTAACGCTGACTTTGTTTACTTGATTATAAACAGCACTTTTAGGTAATCGTAGAGTTTAGCTGACAGGAGCTAAAATCTGCATGTCCCCAAAGCTATGACCTCGGCTAAGCTAACGGCTAGCTAAATGTTAGCTAAGGACACATCACGATCGTGTTGACCGAACGTCTTCCGCTTTTTAATCACGAGTAGAATACAAACAGCACATACCATGATTTGGCAATGGCCACATACTTCGCACCGACCACTTTACTGATCATTTCTGCTGAATTATGTCCTCCACAGAACGCAGGACGCGCCGCTATAAAAGCTGTAAAAAGAACTTCCGATTTGGTTTGACGGCTACGTCTAGTGCGCATGTGCCAGATACGACTACTTCCGGTTGCTCGAGAAACACAAGTTACAACAATAAAACAATATTAAATTAAATTGCAAATCGTAGCATTTTTACCCAT
The DNA here is from genome assembly GCF_023349555.1 of Cebidichthys violaceus. Taxonomy (NCBI): domain Eukaryota; kingdom Metazoa; phylum Chordata; class Actinopteri; order Perciformes; family Stichaeidae; genus Cebidichthys; species Cebidichthys violaceus. Next base: position 16,636,184 of record NW_027176964.1, read on the forward strand.
TTTTTTTTTAAAATGCATTTGTTACACCGTTATTATTTCAGTTAAGATGTCCCTACATGGTGCTTATTTGAAAATATATGCGTTTATTCAAACTAATACATATTCATTTACACACAGCAAACCAGGTGGTATTTACAGCAGAGGAGTGACGATTTGTTTGCAAGGCTCTTGAAAAAAATGTGTATTCAGCAGTGTATTATTATTAATATTATTATTGGCAGTGGGTGTTTGTGAGTGCAGCTCATTTCTGCCCCCTAGCGGGCAAATGAAGCTATGGCCCTACTAGCCATGGAGCTACCCGATTGGTCTGTCCCAGTTGGCTAAACTCAAATGTCACAAACAAAATATTGACTGGGTCCGGCACTGCCATGAAGCAGGACTCGTGGTTTTCAGTTCCTCGACAAAAAGGATCACTTCTTACCGGGATAGACCACCACGGTATCCTGATCCGGAGCAGATCATCATGTGGGAAATCAGAGATAAACTTATATAAAAAAAAAAACACCGCCTACTGACCCAATCCAAGCTTGGTACGTGGATCGTAAATTAATATCACACAATTACAAAGAATATAAAGTCATAATCCAGAAAGCAGCACAGTTTAAACATACATGGGAAACAAAAAGACAGCTATGTAAATGTTTCAATGAACAGATCTATAATACCACTGCTTCATCCAGAGCACATCTGACTACACGTGTGTGTATTCTGTTAAATGAACGTGTTGCAGATTGTGATGGCGCGCGAGTCAATATTTTAGCCGTATTATTCTGTATATATATATATATATATATATATATATATATATATATATATATATATATATATATATATATATATATATATATATATATATATATATATATATATATTCTGTCACCATATCATATATTCACATGCAGCTTCTTGGGCGGTTATACGTTATGGATGAAAACCTTCTTACTGCTTTAGAATTATGTTTTAAAATGTATTTTAGCTGAAGGAATGCGGCTAAAATAGTGTCACACGCACACGCACGCACGCACACACACACACACACACACAATTAGTCAGCTGTGCTCGTGCTCTCCCGGTGACGTTTAAGCAGTGATATTATAGGTGTTCACGGTACAGGCCTCTGGTTGCGTTGCAGAAAGAAAAAAAATGCACGTGATTTTTATTCATGGCTTGGAAAAAAAAGACATTGGATAAACGTGGTGTTTGTTATTAAAAATGGCACATTTATTGCTACATTACTGTTATATACACAACAGTTCTCTATATCTACTTTATATATAAAAAATAGGAAACTGGAGGCACTTTGAGGACATAGCCTACATAGATGTTGTCCCCAAACATGAGTGAAGACAGAGAGATTTGTAGCAGGTCATCTGTTGTAGAGGACAAAAAGGGGTCTGTTAACGAAGGATATCGGGTGCATTTTTTGATCCTTGGATACTGCAGACATACCTTTCATGTAAAGAAATAAAAGTACAAGTCTTTAGTAGAGATTTTTCATATCACAACAACACCACGGTTTTTTTTTTTTTTTCTGCAGAAAAGGTTAGAGTGACTTGACAAAGAAAATAAGGGTTTGGGGCTAGTCCAAGGGGCAAGATTTGGGATAAAATGACAGGTAGAAAACCAAATACTGTTACATATCAGTATCAGCTTATAATGATAAAGCTGATATATCACAGCTGTACATACATATCAATGCACATGCCAGTCAAGGACAAAATTATACTTAACAAAATCAGTACGTAAAAGATGAAACATATTAAGTAGTTTTCAGCGTCAAAGTTGAAGACCGGGTTATTAGTCATCTTACATTTAATGAGACACGCGCTGAAGCAGTCGTGTGATTCTTCATTTAGATGTTCTGAGACACTGTCAGATGTTACTGAAGTATATATGTTTTTATACATCTGTAATATAAAAAAGGTACAACCTATAAATCATCAAATGCAACATCATCCACCATGTAGCAGAGAAGTATTCAGGCACTGGTGAGTAACCATTATCAAAACTCCCAAAGTCAGGAAAATGACTAAGGCCACCCTATTTGATTCATTTTATGCTTCATATCGTTATGAAACAGTGAATTGTGTTGCAGATTGTGCAGACCTTCCCCCCCCCCTTCTGCCCCTCGTCCCCCGAAACTAGTCGGAGAGAGCCGGACGTCCGAGGAGAGCGGAGGGGGGAGAGGGGATTGGGGGGGAGGGGGGGGGGGGGGGGGGTGCCGGAGAAAAATATTGTGTTTCATTTAAGAAAAAAAAAAACTGTCGCAAAAACACCAGAACAATCCAATTACAACTGGCATGACAGGTCTGTTCAAACATGCATTTAAAAAAAAAAAAAGAAAAAAAGAGAGAGAGCAATATCACAACATGTGATGTTACAGCCAGATAAGTTTGTCATTTCTAACATTTCTAAGCACCTGGCACAAAAGAAAACACCTCACTTTGTTCCTGGAATCTAAATTGAGAGTCGTCTTACATTTAAACAACGTAAACAAAAAAGAAAGAAAAGAGCATTCCAAATGATAAAAACAAAAACTCATACAGCTATCTTACAAAGTAAAAAAAACAAAAAAAAAAAACAATAAAAAACAATGATAAATCAATTCTACAAAAGGAAGATCCTTACAACAGGCTTTGCAAATTGTTCAAAAAAAGGGGGGAAAAAAACAAGAAAAACACCAAATGCTCAACACAGCAACAACCAAAACAAGTCCGAGTGAATTCTCTACAGGGTAGCAGGAACACTCATGATCCCTTTCAATGCTCAATTATCTTCTCCCTTGTCTAGCAAAATGTGATTTACCAGAATACAAATTGCTCAGAGACTTAAGTTTAGTAAGCTCTCCGCGCTGTAACAAGAGTCTTTAGGTACGATTTGACCGCGGAGGCGGGGCTGAGAGTGACTTCATGACGCTGGGCAGTGAGGATGAGTCCGACCCGTCAGGAACACAGCTGACGTGACGCCGACTGAGGTTCCTGGATTCAGATCCAGTCTTTGCTCGTGTTTGTGTCAGTGGAGGGTCTCTCTCTCTCTCTCTCTCTCTCTCCAGCAGTCGCCACAGGTTAAAAAATAAAAAAAAAAATAACTCACATGTGAGTTGGTGACCAAGAAATAAAAAGCAAAAATGACATATCCAGAAATACCAGCATACCACAAAGAAAGGAGTCTCTGATGTCTCCAAACCTACCGCTGTAATTCAGTCATGACGTGAGAAGGTAATAACGACGGCTCTCTCATCTTTATCAAACACTATGCATTAGGCCTCACTCGGGCACACGGCTAAACGGGTTTCGTTCAATCGGACGACATAGACCCGGGTGTCCCTCTTTGCCTGTGAAGAATGTAAGACCTGCTTTTCAGATGGGAATGCCAATAATCATCCAACAATACAAATCCTAACTCTGCTTACACAAGCAGTTGATCCAAAGGGTTTCATTTGATCCAAACAAAGTTTTGCTCCCCAACATGTAAAGCAATTTTTCAAAAAAAATGTCTTACAAAAACATGATCATAAGAATGTCCTTATGTCCAATTTCCGCTGTCTCCGAACCGGGGGGTCCTCGGTTCAAAGTGTTGTCTCGTTAAGATTAATACATTTTTTTTCCCCCTCTTCCTGTAAAGAGTGTGCTTGTTACTTTTGTATTCATAGTCAGGAATGTGGCCACCTGCTTTGTCAGTAATGAGGTGTGTGCGTGTGTGCTTTCCAAAAGTTGATTAACACACACTGAGATGCATGACAATGATAGATTAAGGCCACGTGTTCTAAGGGCTGTACAATCAACAGGAACTGGAAGGGAAAGGAGAAAAGAGAATGAACATTTTGTTTTTCTTCCACATAACACAAAACCAGCTATTGTTCACGATATTGTTGTGCAGGGGACACGGATCACAGTACAATCTCCGCAGACTGACCTGAGAATCACATATGTCCGTCTCCAAGACCAGGGTGACCCCCGCCAAGCTGCATCCCGGGGTCAACGCCTGAGACCTTCTCCTCCTCTCTCCTCTTGAGGCAGGCGGCCTTTGGGTTCAAATTACGCTCTTTGGGAAGAAAAAGGACCGACACACAAAGTTAGAAACAGTAAAAAAAGGGGGAAGAGGACTAGGAATTCTTGAGATTCTACCGTTACACTTCTCCCTCAGAAATCTTTTAAGACATTTAAAAAGCAGAGTTTTGAACATATAAAAAAAAAAAAAAGGTCAACAGCAGACGGGGAGAACAGAAAATGGGAAAAGCAAGAGGAGAAAAATGAAAAGAAAAAAGACGAGAATTGCAGACGTTTGGCAGAAAAGCAGGGATATACTTCCTCAAATAGTCTCCCCTTCTTCTCCACTTTTTTTCTTAATTTTTTTTTTTTTTTTTTTTTTTTTTCAAAGTGATACGAGCAAATAGCAAAGAGAAAAAGCCAAAAGTGAATGCCACACAGTAAGTACGATCAAAATCAAAGAGGAGGTTTTCCTGTGGGTGAATGACTGGCACCGTGTCCAGCTACGATAAGAGATGGTTGGTTGTCTACGTGGATCAGACCTTCCCGTATTGGCTGACCTACCTCGCACCTGCTTCTCCAGGCCCATTATGACCTGGACAGCCTGCTGCAGGATGATAAGCTTGGTCTGGGCCTTGTCAGTCTGCAGGTGGACCTGAACCATCCTGCCCAGATCTCTGAAGGCTTCGTTAATGTCACGCACACGCACCCTCTCCCTAGTGTTGTTAGCGTGGCGCCGCTCACGCTCCCTCTGCTCCTTCTCCTCGGCAGTCAGGTTCTCATCGGCCACCGACACAACACTGCAGCCAGGAGGAGAAGTGGGGGTTGGAGGGGCTGGTTAACAAACCCAAAATGACAATCCCTGGCTGAACCTGAGCTAGACGTTCTCCCTCTACCTGCAGTTATACAGTCTTAAGCCTATGATATGACTTTTATTTGAAGTTTTTCTACACAGAATCCTTGTTTAGTTTAATTTTGTTTCGTCTGTCTATGCATGATGCTAATTTCAAGCTCTACACCCAAGATTAGAACAGTGGAATTGCTGAAGAGGATCCCAGTCGAGTCGGGCTGCGTAGGAGAGGGAGCGGAGGGAACAGGTCGTTTTTTTTTTTTCCGTAGAGCTACAGATATAAATAATAACAATACATCTTCGCAAACGTGAATGAACGTAATGTCAATCAAGTGTTGTGGGTTGAGCGAGCGCGGCGCTAAAACGATTTCTCAAACCGAGACGCGACGGGTCAACCTGAGCGGCTCGGGTCTGATTAAACCTGTCCTGAAGTCTAACCAACCAACATTTGAATTTGGTCATTGGGGTCCAGGATGGAAGTTGAGGGGATTTGGTGACTGTCCAGCAGAATGAGAGAAGTTATGGAGGAGGGAGAGAGAAAGGGAGAGAGGAAGCAACACCCTCTGCCAACATAGAAAGAGCCACAGAGGAAGAGAGAGAGAGAGAGAGACTGAGGGCATCATGTTAAATACATCCGCAGTAGATGTATTTATCTGAATGTGAGGAAGAGGAGGTCCCTGTTGATATCTGTAAAAAGAAAATGACAAGAGGACAGGGGAGTGAATGAAGGGATGAAAAAGGTCCGACTCAAAAACAGGATGGCAAAAAAAAAACAGAAGGGTGAATGTTTTAAAGGCTTTAAAGACATGCAGGACAGAGACAGACACTGCAGCAGAGCTGAAGACGGGTTAATGCACACGACTACTGACAGCCCGGTTAGTTCATGCTAACCGGGCTGTCAGTGAACAGACAGGTACACTACGAGGGGAAAAAAAAATAAAAATAAAAAGACATCGTAAAGCTGAAAGAACGTGAAATTATGAATTTGCTTAATGGAGGCCACAGCGGAGCAAAGCAAATGAGCACAAAAAGATGTGTTAAAAACAGTCGAGAAGGGTAAGCTGGAGAGACATATAAGCATTTTCACAGTGGAAACAAGACGGCCACTTATGAGACATAGCAACACATACTGCACCAGGACAAAAACAGCAGTCCTGTATGTGTTACCAGAGGACGAGAACCTTTAGAGGATGAACAGGACAATGGGCATGTCTTTAAAAACAGTCACACAGCTTAATTTCCTTATGCTATGCTCTCACTTTAGTGAGGAGGTTCGTGTGCTTTTGACTCACTGGTGTGAGGCGGGGGACAATGGGCCTCATTCACAAACCGTACGCACCATTCTGTGCTTTAAAACGCGCGCAGATCCGGGATTCATCATTCAAATGTATTGACACACATTCATCCGTATCCGTTATTGTCATAATTCCAAATATAGTGTATATTTCTAAGCTCTGTTGAGGCTTTAGAACGAAGGTCTGTTCAGTAAGGCTTGCGGAGACGCAACAGCAGCCGCCACTGAAGTCCAACTCCATAAATAGCAGAACACTAATAAGATTAGTTTAGCCTGATCTTTATCTGCAAAATACTGAATTAGAAGTATGAATAGACGCGCAAAAAAGAAAAAAGAAAGAAAGGAGCGTCGCAGCATTGAAGCGTTGATTTGTAATTGGAACGTCAACGTTGTGACTGAAGCTTCAAAGTCTTTGGTTCAGCACTTATGTAGCAATTATGAACAAATTACATCTCGGTGAAAAGTCACTCTCACCCTCATTTCTTTGACATGTTCCACTTATGGATTATGAGGCTCTCGTCTCAGGGCTGACAAATCAGATGGTCCTTGTCCTCCTCCTCCACCTGTTCCTTCATAAACTTTAATATTAAACATTTTTTTTTTTTATCTCTGATTTGTTTTCACCTGAGCCACACTCCGTATCTCAGGGGACACAGTATTCAACACCTGCCACCTCATCTGTAAAGCTGTGCCTTTCCTGCCTTTAGACGTTATTATATCAGTGTCTATAGTACTTTTTTTTTTTTTAATTTTAGTCCTCCAGCCTAACATACGTCCTTATCTAGAGAGACGAGGATGTGGCAGGTGAGCACACGTCATGAATCCGGCGGTAATTTATTTTATTTTTTTTACGTGCGAGAACATTTCTACGCATATATTAGTGAATGAGGCCCAATGTATTTACCAACACAAAGTGGAGTCAAATGAAGTACCACAAGGAATTTAAAAAAGAAAAAAAAAGATGTGAAATAAGGAGATGTAGGGAGCTGGGAAGTGAAGCCGTGTGGGAGTTTTATTTTCGTAAAAAAGGAGGCCCTTCCCCTCCTCTTCCTTCCTCCCTGGACACCCACTGACCTCGAACTTGCTGCTCCAGGTTGAGTATAACGTTAACGGCCTGTTGCAGTACGATCAATTTGGTCTGCGGTTTCTCGTGGCTCAGATGGAGCTGACACATGCGGCCCAGCTCCTTAAAAGCCTCGTTGATGTCCCGCACACGTAGTCGCTCACGGGTGTTGTTTGCCATCCTCCTCACTTTCTCCCGCTCAGCCTTAACCTCCACTGGCAGATCTTCATCGTCTTCCTCATCATCCAGACTAGCAAAGAGCCAATGGCAGATGAGGCGGGAATGAAACAAAAGTATGTGTACAGTTCACTGATGGTAAGTTTCCAATTATTGGTGTGAAATATATTGTCCTGGTAATGTCAACTCCACACGCAGAGAGATAAAACGCCGAAGTAATTTCATGGCAGCAAACACTGCTACAAAGGTAGGTAACATTAGGGGCTTTTGGACCAAACGGCACCGGGAACAATGGAGAAATGGACTTCCTTAACAATGAAAACAGCAGCATGGAGGACAATGTGATCGACAACTGGAGCAGTGTTTATTCTGGTCATTTCATTACTTTCAGGTTGAAGTCCCATTGCGTGAAGAGTTGATCTCGTTTAAACTCTGAACTCGTTTGTCTGTGCCGTTGCCGACTAGATTAGATCTGTTCATTAACCTTTAATATTCCATACAGATGTTGTTGCGCCTGGAAGGATGTCAAGATTCAGAAAAAGGAGTTCTCTTTTTACTTCTGCCACAACTGCTCTTGGGATGTAGATTCAGATGTTTGCTCTCTGCTGGTTACATTTGGTTCTGTTGTTTCCTCTTTAATCCTCCATTTACACTTGTTAAAGTTATCCTACTTAACAGAAGATACATCTTTTAACAATCCAGATAAAGCAGATTTAGAGATATATATATATATATATATATATATATATATATATATATATATATATATATTATATCTGGTCAGTCTCTCTTACCATGCAAGAGAAGACTGGGGCGCAACTGAAGTCCTTTCAAAAGGACTGATTGCCTGTTTTGATTTTGTTGAATTAATTAAGAAATAAACTCTAAAGAATCATATCTAGAAAGGTTGAAAGACCATTTTCTTGACACATATTATACTTGAACCACAGCAGCATGTTATGCCATGAAATCTCATGCAGTGATAAAGGAGTATAAATCTTGTGTGGAAAAAAAGGTTTTAGACACCTTGTTCCCAGGCGGGCCTTCATGTCTTTTTTCTCATCCTCTGACCTGTCGGTGATGGAGCAGTTTTCATCGTCCTCCTTGTCCTCTCGTTTGATATCAGAACCACTGGAGCGCTTCAGGCTACCAGACAGGCCTGCACCGGGAGTTCAGAAACAAGGACACCCGATAAGAGAACGCACAGAACCCAAAGAATATGAATTAACCTCCAAATGTTGGCCAAGTGCTGCCGTCCTTTCTGACATAAATAAATAGGAGGAGTAGAGAACAACAGATGGACTCACCTGTGAAACCTTCGGGCTGAGAGCCTGGCTGGGCAGATGTGGGGCCGTGGTGACCATGCATGAGTCCCCCACTAGAGGGCAGACCGGCAGACTCCTCGTGGAGACCGGACATCTTCAGGACAACAATTAAACAGCGTTTCAGTGACCTTGCAAGAAGTTTGAGGTACCAGCATAAGAGCGACAAAACCGGTATACCGCCCTCACAATTTGATTTACTTTAAATTTTTAAAAACAACCACACTTCATTCAGTCATTTTTGTGGATAGACTTTCGGTGCCGCTATCAATTAATCTCACCAGTCCAGGCAGGCGACTGGCCAATCCGAGCGCTGCGCTGGTGAAGGCCGGCGGTAACCCCAAGCCAGACGAGAGCAGATTGTGCATCTCCGCCAGGCCTGGCACTCCCTGTCCGCTGGCGTGGCGCTGTAGAACATTGATGGCTTCGTCCAGACGGTCCTCCATTTTGCTCGGCTACAGAGAATGAAGAATAACGGCCCGGTGAGGCAGCAGAAGGCTGTGACTGTAGCGTCCTGTATTCGCCTCTGTGAGTTACTTCAAACGATCTTTTACTGCATCGCTCGCATGAAAAAGAAAAAAGACAGCGTGACTCACCATGGACTGAATGCCACCCTCAAAGTTGGGTGAAGGTGTGGCCTGGCCAGAGGACCGGGTCCACTGTGATGCAGAGCCTAGATGAAAATATATACTAGAGTATTAACTATAAACATTATGACACGATTCTCATCCTTTCCCACATTCGTTCTTCTGATGTATGACGAGTGGGATGAGTTCACTCATGGACTCAATGCAGAGACAAATGAGGAAGTGTGACCCCACCCCATTTTAAATGTGTACTGTATTTTCATTTCTTCTCTCAGAAGTTATATTTGGATGTTGTGTATGTGTGTATGCGTGTTGGTTAAGCTGTGGATGGTGCAGCATGATTTACATTGTGAGCTATAGAATTGCTGCAAAGTTATGGCCATAAAACCAACACAAGCATCTCTTAATCTTGAAAAGATCCCTCGATACACAGAGATGAAGAACTTTAACGTGAAGTTTTACTTCCACCTTTAACCCAATAGATGGAGCTGCGTTGTCACTGAGAACCATTCGGGCTTAGTTAGAATGACGACGATGCATTTTTAAAAAGGTCGTACACAACAAGGAAGGGCCCTGTGTTGAATCGACAGAACTAGAAAAGAGCTCAGGAGACAAGGACTAGAGCCGCTCCCTCACCTGAAACAGCCTGGGGAGAGCCAGAGGGAGTAGACGGAGACGGGGGGAAGGTGTTACTGTGTGGGTCTGAAGGGTAGATCTGAACAGAAGAAGAACGTCTTCAATTAAAAAGCATTCTATGTTATAGAAATATGATAATAGAAAACTTGTGTTGATCTATTATTACTTACAGAAGCCAGGGCTTTCCCGATCTCATCACCTGAGCTTCCAGGTGCTGCTCCTCGATTGGCTTTCAGGAAACGAAGAAGCATTTTAACATCGAGTGTCCTCCGCTCAATAGATACATGAGACTGTAGCATGAAAACATAGAACGGAGCGTGCATTATAGGACTTACCCATAATAGGGTCAGCCATAGGGGGTGTGTGGCTGGGGACTCCGAAGCTGCTGGGGCCGGAGTGGGGGCCGGAGTGGAAGCTGGAGGGATGAGTCCCGTTCACCTCGCTGCCGTGCATGGGGTAGTTCTGGGGCGAGAGAGGCAGCGGCTGCCGTTTCTGGGAAGACACAAAAATAAAAATTTACAACAAAAAAAAAAAAAAAACAAGACAGAAGCTCTCAACGGACGGATTAGTCAAAGAAGTGTTGAGGAACTTGTCTCACCAGTCTGTCTTGGGGGTTGATGGCAGTGAAGGGAGCATGCTGGCTCAGATGGGGGGAGTTGCCCAGCATGGCAGAATAACCGGGCTGAACCATCGACCTGGCAGAGCCCCATGGATCAGAGGGCGGGTGAAGGCCTTCTGTAAGGGGGCATCCAGCCGGGGGGGGGGGAAGGAGGGGGGAGTAAGAAGGGTGAAGGACAACCAGCCACAGGAGATGAGGAGACAATAAAGGCCACATATGAGACATGTCACATTACCGTGATGACTTCATTCAACTGTAATGCACTATTCAGCACCCAGGCACCAGGGTGTTCACTAGCACACGCCTAACTTCACCCAGACCTCCCTAAGGATGTTGCAAGGACCTAAAAGTCACAACCACGGCTATAAAAAAAGGAATATAATTATCTTCACATGTGTCCCGATACATTTACCCCCGTTAACAAAAAAAAAAAAAAAAAAAAGTGTCAAGACTAAACTTTTCAACCACAACACAATGAACAAGGGGAGGCTCTGAAGGCGGGTCTTGTGCAGCGGCTGACCTTGCACATAGAACGGCGGCGGGAAGACGTTTCCTGCCTTGGAGACCGGGTAGCCGGCATTGTCCCGGTTAAAATCCTCTCCTGAGGCAGATGCATAAACCTACAGAGGGATACACAGAAGAAGAAAATAAGTGTGAAGCCGGTCAGCACAAACCCCCTAATCATACTATAATCAAACTACACGGTGTGACATGCAGCAGATACTAGATAGATAGATAGATAGATAGATAGATAGATAGATAGATAGATAGATAGATAGATAGATAGATAGATAGAGAGAGAGATACTGTTGAGATACTCATGCTGAAGTTTCTTGGGATGACCACCGATTGATTTCCCCATAAAATAGAATCTGTACCCGAGTTAACTTTTCAAACTAAAAGAAAATAAACAAAAAATGCATTAAATACCTAATTACACACAACACTTCAAAGTATGTGTTCCTTACGAGGCTAGAATTTATTTTTACGATCTGGTTTTACTACTTAATTCAATAAACAGGCTGTTGCAACATTTCTGCAGACTGGAGCGCTGAGCGTTATGTATCGAATATGCAGCGTCAGGGAATTTATTGGGCTCCGTCTCCCAATGTCTGCGGGGCTTCAGCATTATATTCTGTTGAACAGAAACACGCTGAGAATGGTTTACAGATACATAATTCACACTCTTTAGCACAGTGAGATGAGACCACACAATGGGAGACGCAGTCAGATTTAGTGCACGGCATAAATGGGTGGTAAGGAACCAATGTTCTGCACCACAATAACGTTCTCAAATAGAGACTATTCTCGACGAAAAGCAAGCATCAAACTGCATCTGCAATACTCAAATCCAAAATGGACTGAAGTTTTCTTCTGTAATTTGATTAAACAGAGAGAAAAGGAGAGAAAAAAAGAAAAAAAAAAAAGAGGGGAGAGGAGAAGAGGGAACGACGAGATGCACTCCTAATTACTGAACCATCTGCCGAATGCTGGATGGCAGCCAACTCCACTGGCAGCTGGGAAAGAGGGATGGGGGAGGGAGAGAGAGAAAGAAAGGGGAGGGAGGCGGAGGGAGAGGGAGGGGGTTGTGGGCTAGAGGAGGGGGGGGAGGGGGTAACGAAGAAACAGGAAGAAAAAGAGTGTCCAGAGAGAGGGAGGGAGAAAACGAGGTGGAGTACGAAGCCCGGTATAAATTTCTTTCAGTGTTCCAAGGTGGCCATAAAGTAAAGGGCCGACAAATACAACACACTATAAATACATGCTGCAAATGAGTGACTGGGTTAATGAGTAGCTCCCCCCCACCCCCCACCCCCCACCCCCCTCCCACACTTTTCCGTTTCTTCATTTCAGTGGTTTAGACGCACAGCTGTAAGAGCTGGATGTCCTGTACAGCAGCCAAGGAGAGGCTTAAGATGCCGAATGGTATGTGAAAAAAGGGGGCGTGACACATGACGACATGAGCTCCCGCGGACCGACTGCACTCGCCGAGACGCCGTTCAGGGCTGCAGCGTTTCCCCCCGATGCTCGTACTCACCGAGGACGGCAGGCCGGGCGGCACCTTCCTGATCTTTTTGGGCTGTGGTCCTGAGGGGAGGAGGGAAAATCACATGAGCATTACAACCAGCAATGTGGGGATTCCTTCATACAGCGCCCTTCCTTCTGAAGCCCCGCTAAGCCAACCTAACCATCTGTCTTGTGACCCCTCATCAATGCCTAGTGAAAAGATAGAACTCTGTGATTTCACTTTCTTAAAGTAAGCAGAAGTGAGATTTCTCAAACACTTTAGAAAAAGTCAGCAGGAGAAGTGATGATACACACAGAACTATAAATATAAAAATCAGAACAAAGAACACTCTTACTGATATATCTTATGACTTGTGTTCAACAACTGTCCTTGACAATCTTACCAATGGGCTCCTGTGAGGGTCTCCTGCGAGAGTTGCTTCCCTCATAGGAGGAATAAAACTGGGAGTTGGACTTCAGGCCAGACGGGGAGAGGGCATCAGGACTGGGCATGGGCATCTCACTGGGCATGAAGCCCGGCTAGAGGGGGAAAAAAAAAAAAAAAAGCACAAGCTTCTGTAGTAAGTAACGTAAATCATCGTGGCAGAAGATTCAGAATGATACAGGAAGAGAAGAAACCGACTAAGCGACCGAGCCGATGATGCAACCGAGTGGTTTACCTGTGCTGCAAATGACGAGTACGGTCCTCGCTCGGCCTTCCCTGTTAGGACAAGGGAATACAGAATCAGGTCATGATCGGGAATATTGGGCTTTTATTGTCAGTATTAAATCTCAATCTGGTCATTCCCCTTTCTCCATTTGGTGGGGGGGGGGCCTCCCATCTGCTGTGCGAGTGTATTATGATGATGTGTGGTATTTATGGCCGCGGACAGCAAAACAACAACAAAATTGGCCCATTATAAATGGTTCAGGGGCAATTGTGCCAAACCTCTGTCCCCCCCTCCCCTGACAGTTAAACAGAGGAGAGCTATAGGCTACCGCAGTCCCAAGGGACAGCCTTGTTTGTGCATGGGTGCCCTTTTACCCCCCCCCCCCCACCCACCCACACCCACACCCACACCCCCACCCTGAACACACAAACTGCAACAACAACACACGAAAAAGAAGCCCTCCTCCACATCCTCCCTGATTACTCTGCTCCCTTCATCCACTGCCACCTAGGCAGAAATATGGCTCGCACTAAAGCGGTACATTAGTGTCCAACCCAGGAGCGACTGCCCTCTCAGACAAACCACTCATTGTGTCGCTTCAGTCACTCCATTCATACAAACTTGTGCATTTCAATCAGCATGTTCTGCTGTCATTAAGTCCTACTATTAGAAACACCAGATTCTCTTTGGTTTTTTTAAAATGTGAAAGTTGTGGTTTCTACGCTTCTGCAGCTCGGCTCAGTTAAAAGCTTACCGACGATCCCTGATCCATACATGGGGGCAGAGGCGATGCCCTCTTGCTCATTGTAAAGGCCTTGTTCTGCATAACCCTGTGGGGACGACAACAGAGACATTAGGGATGCACAAAATAGACAAACATAACTAAAAGAAAACTGTTGTGTGGTCGTGTGAAGATGATGCAACTTGGCTGTGAGACTGTGCATCATACCTAGTTACCACAGGATCACCACTGGATCACTATAGAAATCCACAAATATACCAATGTTTCTTATTGTATCTGATGAAAAAGTATGTTTGGAAATTTAGTTAAAAATGTGGACGAACATGTCGGTCAGAATATGCATTTATTTATATATCAATGAATCCCGTTGAACCCATGTTAACCTCAGAATATCTGGTCATTTGATTGGTTCAGAGACGAGATCATAACCCCTCTGAGTGGAGCAAACCGGTTTCATATCAGTAACGATCTGGACGGTAACATTAAGGCTTTTTGAGCTTCATAACATTGTGTAACGTGTGTTGAACCATCATTTCATGATTCAGTGTGAATATGTTCACGCTGTTGTCCATAGATCACGAGTGTCTCCCGATGTGTGTCTTAGTCTAAAAACAGTTCACTGCTTAGACCAGACTCAGGTTTTGAGGAGGTAACTACAAATTAAGAGAGTAGAACTTTCTACCCACGACCCAAAACTGTGGTCCAAATATCATAAACTGATCACCCAAACATGGAGTTGTGTTTGACTCAATAGCGTGACGTCTACAAGAGCAGATAAAAACCTACCCTTCCTTGGTTGAAAGATGGACTGTTCTGTTCTCCTGGCCCCCAGGGGCCGGACCCACTCCTGTCATCCATACCTGTAAGACAAAAAACTGGGTTAGGCCTGTTAAACCACGAAAAAAAAAGAAAAAAGGCACACGTTCTTAACAAGGATTCACGCTTAAGCTTTGCAAAACTAAGTCTAACTTCAGAGAACGATGAAGTTGACCTGCTTTGATTCGGGGGGGGGGGGGGGGGGGGGGGTAACCTCGATTGAAGAGCCTCACTTCACAGCTCACAGAGACGGCATAGTGACAGCGCTGTCACATAGCGTGGATATGAGCTGTAGGAAGTTTGAATAATTAACACCCAGTATGAGGTTCCCAGAATCATCCTCGACATTCTTCATTCTCCCACTCCACTCCTTTACATTTTCCATGGCAACAGTCATTCGTTGTCGTCGCCCCCCCCCCCCCCATCCATCCATCCATCCATCCATCCATCCATCCATCCATCCATCCTCTCGCACGACGCCAACACCTTTGTGTTAACACAGGGCGCATGCTGAAGGTCTCAATCGTACATAGTTGACACGCGCTATTCCCCGGCCAAAAAGAGCGCTGCAGCTTTCAGAAAAGATGAACGTGTTTCAAAAAAAAAAAAAAAAAGGAGTGATTTTAAAGATCGGTGAAGCAGAAATTCCTGCCCGGCCCCCTTTTCTCTCTCAATCTCCTCTCGTACTGCAACACAGCATCTCTGGGGGGGAAAGCTGAAGCTTAATTGCGTACTGATTTGCATAATTGTGCATATTAATGAAGCCCGGGCTTATGAATATTCATATTTTTTGTTTTGTTGTCTAATTAAAAAGGGGGAGATGGGAGAGGGGGGGGGTGGAGGAGGGCTAGAATCATGACAGGATCAGCAGTAGAGCAGACTGATGGGTCCACAGTGCTGAGAGCAGCTAGACTGCCGTGACAACTCTGATCTATACGCACGACACCGGCGGAATAAGAGATGAAGGAGACAATGTCCCGTCCCCTCGCCACGGCCGACTGTCACTCCCCACGTCAATCACAGACCATAAAGAAAACCCACGAACCATTTTGTTTCTGCTTTAAATCATCAGAACCACCGAGCTCCAGACGAGGAACGGCTGCAATTTAACGTTTGAGGCCGCGTTAGCGTTTAGTCATCGGTGCTAGATTTAAGTGAGCTAGTTGCCACTTAGACAAGTAGAACAAGCGTTGGTTTTTGGGGCAACATGTTGTCTTCCACACACACACACACACACACACACACACACACCTACATTATTACCATGTATTCAGAACTAGACAGTCTGGGGAAAAAAATCAGATGCAACGCTTAATTATCGGGACATTTTTTTTGACCCTCTTTAGAAGAACAAGGCAAACTGTCACCTTTCATTCCACATATAGCGCTTTACACTCCCGCTTAAGAATACCCTATTCAAGGCACTCGAGTGCTGGCTGAACAGGTGTTAAAAGTTACACATGAATTTGGATGTGTGTGAGGAAAATAATGGGAGGATTAATGTGAATATTCACACCCGGAAGGAGTGGAATTATGGGATAAAAAAGGCGAGAGGAAGTGAGACACACCGAGAGGAGTCAGTAGAGAGCAAATTAAATGAATGTAAAGTCTTTCTAATCAACTGATCGGATGATAAGCAGATGAACAAAACTGAGCGAACTCCCTTTGTTTTTTGAAAGTAATGGGGGGAGGAAGAGAAGGAGGCTGGTAGGGAGGAAAAGACAACGAGAGGTTCTTACTCGCCACTAATGATGAGGGAGGGAGAGTATGTACTCCGATATTTTACTGAAGTAAAAGTACAAATACCACTTTCTTTTTCAAGTGTAAGTTCTGCATCCAAAATCTTACTTCAGTAAAGTATGTATATAATCAAGAAAGTTGTACTTCACACAGTGTGGAGTCGCTCTCCCTCTGTGTGTGTGTGTGTGTGTGTGTGTGTGTGTGTGTGTGTGTGTGTGTGTGTGTGTGTGTGTGTGTGTGTGTGTGTGTTGTAATCCGAGCTTCTCCGTGTTCTGTTGACATAGCCGGGCCGCCCCACACGTGCCTCTCAGTGCCTCTGCTTATACAGCGGTTACAGCTGATAATGCCGTTGACCGGCGGCGTCATAGCAGAAGTGTAGCCCCCCCCCCCCCTCCCCTCAACTTAACACTGCTAGCTCTGTCAGCACCGTTAGCTGTTGTTTGCTCTGTTAGCACCGTTAGCTGTGAGCCGCCAATTTTGAATTTAGCACCTTTAATGCATAAAAGTTAAAGTATTCACTGTGGAGCCAAATGAGCTCTTTTAGTCGTTACATTATCATATGTTATAGTATTAGATTATCATTATTAGTGATGCAGTAACATGTAAGATGCATTTAAATCCATGTAGCTGGTTGCAGTGGAGCTAATTTTATTCATTTCTATACTTTTTGGGTGGTTTAACTTACTATGCATGAAACCTAAACGATGCGCCGGTGCGAAAAAAACTGAGAAAGTCGGAAGCACCGTTAGTCCAGAGAGCGGAGTGACGTTACCTTGTCTGAGTGACTACCCAACACACACACACACACACACACACACACACACACACACACACACACACACACACACACACACACTTGAAATGAACAGTATACTCCAGTTTTAATGGGAAACCACGTCACAGTTACCAACTGTGTTGTTGTTGTTGTTGTTGTTGTGGTAACGTTTTAAGGCCTCTTCGATACTTTTATTTTACAAAATAAATCCAATAAATGAACCTTCGCTGCAGCTCAGAGACCAGAGGCCCGTTCTGTTTACTGTACATCAGCTAGATTGAAACACCTTAACTGCGTTCATGTGAAAACGGTTAGACTTGTTTCGGTCATTTAGTCATCTCATCGACGCGGTCCCGAAAAACTAGGCTCGCCTGGTCTTCTCCAGAATTCCAATGCATAAGATCCTCTTTAAGTCGATCTCTTGTGTCATTTCAGGGTCGCTGTGGCTCAGTGTCGTCCTCCAAAATTGGAGGACCGGCTCCGCTAGTCCTTGTCGACGTGTCCTTGGGCGTACCCCCCCCCCCCCCCCCCCCCCGCAGGCTGTGCCTACCAACGTCAGCGTGTTCTGATGCGCAGGTGGTACTGGTGCAACGGACCATAAAACTCACGGTTCGGATAAAAAAAAAAAAAAAAACAGATCAGCAAAAGGGAGCAAAAAAAGGGAGCAAATATAAAACTTTTGCAGATCCATGATCACGTTGTTTTGCCGCTGATATTGTTGCAGATCAGTGATGATCCATAGTGGCAGATACAGATCTCTCGTTGTTTGATTATAGCAGCTGGTCCACGAGGCTCAAGGCTTTTTTGCCAACGTTCCAAAAATGATGTCAACCGCTCTGAAGTCAGTAAACCATCAACGATCCTTTGTTAAAGTCATTTTTCATAAAAAAAGGAACACAACTCAAATGATTAGGGAATAAAAGACCGTCTCATCAGTAGTTTTAATGATGCATTTATAAGCTGTTTTATAGATTTTCCACCGAGTAGAGCCTGAACGCATCATGACGTAACCGAGCGGAACCGTCGCTCGTTAGCCTCTAGCCACTTCACCGGCGCTTTACAGCGAAACATTATCAGAGATCCACGAACATCAAGCATGAACGCCGATGTCCCCGATCGCATGTGTGACTGAATACCGGAGGACAACGACGTCAGTCAGACTTTACTTCACACCGTGATGGTTTTAAAAGGTAAACTGTGTAACTGATCAGCGGTTCACACGCGTGCCGAAGCTATAAATTATTATCCTTAAAAATGTTTTTGTCAGAACTGGGATTGTTTTTTTCCCCATCTTCCTCACTACTACCAGCACCAGAAGTGCCAAAAACCATGAGTAGTGCACCACTCAGACAGTGTACCGGGACGGGGGGGGGGGTAGAAAAATGAAAGAATAGGGTGAGTAACATCAGACAAGCTCGCTGGTGAACCCCAATGCACTTCTCCTCCCGGCATGAAAACGCCCCTTTAAGCACGGCTAGTCTTTAATTACACAGGAAGAGACGCTGGAAGCAGACAGGCAGCCTGAGTCACAGGCTTCACCAGCAAAGCTCCGGCGCATACATTGACCAAAGCTGCAGACGTGCCTCTCAGCTTTTATGTGGACGGAGCCCCGGGGCACCGAAAACTGACTCTAAACACACACACACACACACACACACACACACACACACACACACACACACACACACACACACACACACACACACACACACACACACACACACACACACACACACACACACACACACACACACACCTCCTTCCTTCCTCTGCCAACGTGAGTCACACAGACACAAAGCATGATGTCAGGTCAACTCTTAAAGCGAGCGATCGCTGTTAATGAAATGCCGAACAATGTACAATAACACAGGCCTGGCTGTTTTAACCTGTGAGTCACCGACTCACAACACGACAGCGTGGATCCACCCACCGACAAACACGGCGTACAGTTGAACCTCCTAGTTCTGACACGGCATGAAGTCATATACATCAGAAACAGGAACGCACCGACACCAGTATCGGGCCGATACCGACTCAAATAACTGGATCGGATATCGTGACAATGGGGCCAATTAATTTAATTCAAGTCTGTTCTGAAAATGGTAGGTTTTTACCGTTTTCTTGCTGCTTTTAAATGGATGTATTGTACGATTTATTACTTTAAGAATATAAAACAATTCAGTAAAATTGTATCCAGAGTATTTAACCGTTGTATTTTGTTTTAAAAAAAAAGTTAGGAAAGCGATGTTTAAGCCAAGCCTGACGTTGCCTTCCACACAGTCCATGAACTAAACGCCGGTGTCGGTACTGAAAACGTCGAATCGGTTCATCCTGAGCCAGACATTTTAATTAAAACAGCAAATTTCTTGTGACTTAAAACATCCTTTTAGTCTTTGTGATTCTCAAACACATCTATTTGGAAAAAAAACAAAAAAAAAACCATGCAAATTTCAAACTCTTCCCCTTCTGCATTTCAGCCCTACCTACGTTTAAAAATACATTATAGGATTCTCAGTTTCCAGTCACCAAAAAACGAAAGTGCAGTGAAATGACTTCAACCAACTACTGACAGGGAGGTTTATCATCACCACCCGAGACTCTACAGAGGAGGTTCCCCATAAACCTCCACATAACCCCAAAAAAACCTGCACCATACTGGGGCACAAAAGGGATCCAACGGACTGTAGGAGGACAACACGAGGCAGCTGCTGCACCAAAAGCAGGAACACAGAGACCAAGTCCGGCTCTTTGAAACACCTCCGAGTGTGGCTTTAGGTACCCAGAAAAACAGTTACCAACTTCACAAAATTATTCTGTTAGTCACATATTCCATGCACGACAATATTCAGCAGTACCGCTCCAACGTACCCCGCTTAAACAAGAACGGTGGCCTTGTGCAAGATGCATTGTTTTTTACATTTTGGTGTAAATATGCTTTCTTTCTGAGAAAGCGCACAGATTTTAGAATAGGTCTCTGTACGGGGGGTGGGGGGGTGTTTGTGGTACCAAACCTGGCAACCTCACTGTGACCATAAGACTTCAGATAACACTGCGTCCAGCAGTTACAGCATGGAACTCCCCTTCAAACCACAAGTGGTTGTTTTTATATTTCTGTTAAAACACATGAGATAAAACACTTAATCTAATGTAATAAGTGAGCTTTAGAGACGTTGGAAGGCATGTTTCTGAACTTTACAAAGAGACAGCTTTGTAGTTAACAGACATGAGGGCCCCCCACACACACACACACACACACACACACACACACACACACACACACACACTAACCCTCTGTAAGCTGGAAAGGTGTTAAAAATTCCCCATTTGCTCCTTCACAAAGAACAGTAGAAGTCACATTCTAGCTACTTTTTAACCATTGATTGATCAATGAGGAGAACAAACAATTATGTTAGTCACCATTTACATTAACAAAATGGCCACAATGGACTGTGCACTCTACCTGGTAGCCTAAATGAATTAATTATCTATCTATCTATCCATCCATCCATCCATCCATCCACATTAAAAAGGAACAGTGTGTAGATATTGAATAGAATATTCAAAACTATGTTTAAATCAGTGTATAATCACCCGGAACTAAAAAAAAATCGTTACGTTTTCAAAAATAGGAATGACTTCATATGGTGACGTTGCTGTTGTAAACATAACTGTTGCTGCTCCAGAAACAACATTTAGTTATATCTAAATAATAACTTCTAGTTCTGTTTTTAAATTTTCTATACATATCTTTTACTAAATCAACTAGGAGCGGGGGGGGGGGGGGGGGGGGGGGGGGTTCCTTATTAATATCATCTTTCTGTAAATAGAGCCATCTAAGCTGTCATTAGCGCCTGCAGTTATATTATCAAT
>NW_027176964.1:16657438-16954938 GCF_023349555.1 Cebidichthys violaceus
GGCGAAAAGTTTTAAGGCACAAATACACCACCCCCCCCCCCACCTCCCCAATCAACATTTGATACCTGGCGTGAAAAGGGCGATTCGAGAGTTTTAGCGGCTCGTCGGTGGGTTTAAATCCTGCGGGACGTTTATTAAAAAAAAAAAAAAAAGGGGGCCTTAAAACCTGTTGCCTGCTCCTCACGTCGAGCAACAGAATGGGGCACTAATGAACACAAAGACTCGGGCCACCAAAGTTTCAGCCGGAAGGCCAGAACGCGACAAAAATGAGAATAAAAGTCAAGAATTCTTGAAATAATCGCTCAAAAACGTGTTCTGAATGAAGCAAGATGGAGTAAATAAGGCTTTAGCTGCGTGTTAAAGTGTTTGCTGTTGGTGGAGGGAGGTACAAAAAAAAAAAAATTTAAAAAAAAAAAAGAATACCCCAGAGTTACACTTATGACGAGGATTTTAATATAAATGCACAATTCTGTGTGTTAAACCTACGAGTACAGTGACCTAAGCTGCATTAGTGAAAACTCTCACATATTGATACCAGGTGGAGAATACTGCCATTTTAGCTACAACCGGGAATGTTGTACCGTTAGATGAAACAAAATCGACGTTAACGCTTCGCGGCTAACGTTAATACGCTAAGTGTCTAGCAAAAAAAAAAAAAAAAAAAAAAACCCCGACATACTGTAGAAAGATAGATCCTGGGGGAGCCGATCGAGTCCGACGATATGCTAATGTGTAGTAACAGCTACCGTTATGGCCCCACCGAAGTGAACAAAGGCATCTTTTTCCACCACATATAACCCGCTGATGGTCGGAATAGTGAGAACGCCGCGAGCTCGCTCAGGCCGAAGGGGACGAAAAAAAATCCAAGACCCCGCTTTTCCCGGCTGCGGGCGCTCGGTTACAACTTGGAACGATGCGCTTAAAACTTGATCATTACTCCGGTAACAACGCCGAACGGACGACTTGTGTTTTTGACACGCGGTGCGTTTCTCGCGAATGTATAGTTAAGACACGGTATTTACCTGGATTCAATTTTCTGGCATCCAACAGGGAGAAATCGACGGGCTGCAGTAGAGAGAAAAACAAAGTTGTGGATCGGATCCTTTCCCCCCGTGGTCCGGACTGTGGGCTCGATGAAAACGAGGAAAGACAAATATGAACCACTCCTCCCGTCGACTCGGCTGCGTCTTGTTTTCGTCACGAAACTGAAAACACGCTTCTGACCATAACGCTGAAGCCGCTCCGTTTCCTTATTGTTGGAGAAAATGTAACAATTTCATTTTCCAAGTAGACATTTTAACAGCCTCCACATTGTCGGTTCCAATGAAGTGAATATCACTTTCCAATGAAGTGAATATCACTCCGCTGCTCAGCCTACGGGGGGGACATGGACGCTGAAACATCAGCGATGTCCAAATCTCGACTCGAACGAACACACCAAAACGAAGCAGGCTTCAATAATCCTCGTATAACCGGGCCAGTTATCTCAAATACCATAAAATACCTCTGTTTTGTGGGCGCAAACGCGACACAAAATCGCCGTACTTAGCAATTCGCGGGGACCTATGTCGACTGGGGCTGAGGACAGCGGAAAGCCCAACAGCCTAGACCAGTAGAATGGAATGATAATATCAGAGGGTGGACCAATTGGAGCGGCAAAAAAATTGATTGACAGGTGGGACGTCCAAGTAGATTTCATCATCAGGCTTTAGGGCAGTCTCGTTTTGCCTTGGCGTTGCTTGCGTTTTAATTTTGTTCTCAAGCAAAAAAAAAAAAAAAAAAAAAATGTTCGTGTTTGTTTGTGAGTCTGAGAGAGAGAGATAGCAGTCCGCCATCCTCACTTATGCTCTTGTGCTAAACATGGAGACGACCGGGAGAAAGTTGTTCTTTTGAGGATTGTTATTGGTCATGTTGTCTAAATTCATGGGCAAAAAAACCCCCTCCAGATTATTGCGCGACCTGGATATGAATACATACCCACAATGAGCTATGTATTTGAAACCAGTACAATCTTGCAATATTACTTATTATGCATTCGCATACCCACCCCCCCCCATAGTTTTAGTTTAGTCCACAGTTAGTAGTACATGAATATATCCCTATAAGTACGTACTTGTAGCCATAACAGTACAGCCCCTATGATCGCATTTGACCTATTTTAATATACTATTACACATTCACAGGTCGTCCCCTAGTTATGGCTTAGGTTTAACTTAGTAATTAGGGAGGAACACAAACATGTGCAGTTAGACAATGCGTGCAACATGTGTGAATGCATGAGTGTGTGTGTGTGTGTGTGTGTGTGTCCCTATGCGTGGAAGAAAGAAATAAAATAATGGTGGTGGCCACTTCTTTTTGCGAGCTGCTGAATCAAAAGAGTTTGCATGAACCAGCATCTAACTCACAAAAAGAAAAGGGGGTCTGGCTGCTGTTTTCTCATGCGCTGTACCTCGGCGGTGTGTAAACATGGCTGCAGTTAATGTCAGCGTTTGTTTTGAGACTTTCTAAAGAAAACCTCAACTGGTTTGAGGGGAAACAACCTAAATAACATCTGTGCTGGCCTTTACAAGAAAACTCAGCCATCCACTTTGTGGTTCTCGCAAACACACACACACACACACACACGCACACAAACACACACACCCCACACACACACATGCTCGCACTGCGTTGCACACATGCAACTCAAGCACACACCTGTATGTCATTAACAGTGGGCCTAAGACTGGTTACCACGTTATCCTTTTAGGACTAAATAAATGCATAAAAATGTAGGCTACAGCAGTATATTTAATCAGGCCAGGGACAGCCGATGCCTAGAGATGCATTGTTAAAGACAGATGCAGTTGAATAAGCGTCTTTATGTTTTTCCCCGACAGGGTGAGGAGCGCTTCAGTCAACGTGAGCAGATCAACCTCATTGTGACAAAAAAAAAAACTGATCTCGTGTCACAGAGTCGCTTGAGAAGCTCCTACGGCACACCTGGGAAAGACGGCGCGTGTGTTTTGCCGTGGAAGTGATCATATCACAGCTCTCTGCAAAACATCAAACGGTGTTTGGTTTGTTGCCTTTTTAAGAAGTAGGACAAGCGGCAAAACACACCGAGGTTGAACGTAAGGCCCAAGACACACACACACACACACACACACACACACACACAAAAAAGCTATATTTAGAGTGGAACTCCATTTTCCTAACCCCCAAGTGTGTACCCTCCTCTCCACCCACTCTTTCCTGGGCTCTTCTTCTAGACGATAGCTTAGTAAATGGGTTACCCCCATGCACCAGCCCACGCATCAGGTACAGTATGAAAACCTGGGGCATCCTGTTATGACTTCTGGTTTCCTGTTTCCTGCGAAAAATAAAGCCCCCCCCCCCCTCTCTCTCTCCTGTCTGTCTCGTGCATACACACACACACACACACATGCAAACACACTCATGTCCTCCACCGCTTGTCACACAGAGCAGGCTGGGATCAGCTGCTTTAACAGCCCATTCCAACATCAGTTTGAGTGTTTGCACTTATAGCCCTGGCTCAAGTATTTGGGAGTGTATTAAAAAAAAAAAAAATAAATATCGAACCTGTTCAGTGGCGCGCTTTCTCCATCTAGCATCTAGTGTATTTGTGACTGGATATCAGAAGACATTTGACATTGTTGTGGCGAGAACGGCAGCCCTGGGAGAAAACCGCTGCATTGTGAGAAAGTCATTACGCTATAAGGTGACAAGAGCAGCTGTTTTTGCCCCATTCTTCACAACATTTAATTTGTTTTTATTCCTTGTATACACATTCTCATTTCACATGCCAAGGCGGGAGGAAGACGTACAAGTGTCGAGGGACCACTGAAACGACGATAACAGCGCTGTGTGCTCATGTGTGAACTGTAGGCGCCCGTTCTCCAGAAATATGAAAATAACACCGTTTGTGACACACAACATGCTGCCACTGCACACACACACACACACACACACACACACACACACACCCCTGCCAAGGTACCTGAGCATCTCTCTCTACAGGGGTCAGCCACATCACTCGTAATGAGCAGAGATCTCTCCTCCTTCCTGCGGTGGCTCTAGTCTGCCATGCCGAATGCTTAGTGACGGTGTACATGGTTAATTGTCTTGGCACAAACTCACAGCTCCGTTCCCCCCCCCCCTCTCTTTTTCATGCTGTGGCTCCTCTTCGTGCTCAAACAGAATTATAAGGTACTCGCTCGTTACATGCGATTCTTGTTTTTCCCTTTATCACTTGTGTTTGGGCGTTGTCGTCTTTTTTTGTGTGTATTTGATGCGAGTCTAAAAGCCTCAATGTTCACTATTCTCTTCCATTAAATTGGGCCTTTACATTCTTTAGACCGCTCACTATTCTTTCTTGTTTCTTTTTTTTTTTTTTGCACAATAGCATCCTGTTCTTTTTTTCGTTTTTTTTTAGCTCATCCTCCCCTCCCCCTTTCTTGCAGATTTGAATTCATTAGCAATCAAAGAGCCACTGACAAACGCCCAATCTTAATTACCCTCTCATTTGCATATTTGCATATTAATGACTGCAGACTTTGCTGTTTTTCTGCTGCAGTAGTCCCCCTCCCATCAACATTGCTCAGACTAGCCAACCCCACACATCGCAACACTACGTCTTTCTATTAGCTCAACGCCTCACATCTTCAGGCTGAAGTTGACGAGACATTCAAGGGAGGACATTTCATTGTTAGTCCAGACATGAGCCAAACAGATGAATCATTGTGCTGGTCATTTAAATGGAGGACTAATGTGTTTCAGCGGGGCTTTGTATCCGGGTCCTGCTTTTCCTTTCAGTCAGTAGAAGCATGCGCTAACTTGGTTGCAGCAATGTAGGCACAACACACGACACATTCAGTACCGAGTATATTTTGATATTTCTGTTTGACAGCATAGTTTTGTTATTAATTGAACCAAAGGCCTCAGTGCCTTTCATGTGAGTGCTTCCCCCTTCTGGTGAGATGAGTGCATAGTGATAGTCTGGCAAATGAAGACATCATCTTACAATACATGGTCATTTATTGACAATTCAGACCTCATAAAGGACAAAGCTTTCGATGACATTACCATAACAAAAAACATCTATATTGTTACTTAAAGGAGGAAGTAGACAAAAGGAGAAAAAATGCCCTGATTCTGCCGCAACACAGGATGCACTTCAATGGCAAATCCATGTCCTGTTGTTTACATTACTGCAAACACGACGCGATCATAATTTGCTTCCTCTGAGACCTCTGCTCAGAGTCGTGATGCCGCTTGCTCACATGATAAAAGCAGTCTTGTTACAGCAGGTACTGTCCAGGGACAAGTCTCCAGTATCTTCAACAGGCAACCTCTGCCCCAGTGTAGCTAATCTGAAGCTAATGCTAACGCAACAAGCGTGAGGCTGCTGCTTTAAGTTAACAACCCCCGACCTACAGAGGAAGCAGAGGGTGCTTTAACAGTTGTAACTTCTTTTTTTGTTTGTTTGTTTTTTTGGCTTTGACACGAGGGTCATGCTAAAATATATTAATCATTGTGTTTCGAGACATTTCAGAATTTGTAGAAATCAGTCACCAAATGCAACAACACATCCTTGACTCAATCATCTCTTGCTAACACAGACACACCTGAGGTCATAACCTGACATGTATCCATAAAATAAACATATTTTTACATTCCTAAATGTGTTCAAATGCATATACTTCTGCCTGTACACATGTACAGGAGGCATAACTAATAAATGATTGTAATAACTGGGCTTTACACACTCGTGCTGGAGATACAGTGTCTTTCCTGGCTTACTTGTCAGTTGAGTTCATTTGACAGATGGAGACTTCAGATGTTCACCTGAGGGAGGACGTGGCAAACGGGGTGTGTATGTGGTTGTCTCCATATGAGTGTGTGTGTGTGTGTGTGTGTGTGTGTGTCTGTGTGTGTGTGTGTGTGTGTGTGTGTGTGTGTGTGTGTTCAGTCTGCAGTGCGCGTTGGACTGCTGGGTTGGTTCAGCCCCATGGTTTTACAAAGCCACCCAGCAAAGTCTACCTCCTCCACCTCAGACCGCTTGATAAACATGTGGTCCTGCAACAAAACACACAATCAATGCAAATACAAAAACTCAAATCATACAACAGAACAAAGTTTTCGGCTGGTGACTCTCACTTTAAGCGCGTGAGAGAACAACACTTCACAACGTGTAACAGAGTTTAACCTCAGTCTGTGATCTAAACCTTGAATCTGTCAGATATTGCCAATTTCAAAAGAAGAAAAAAAAAGCGGGGTCATAAGTTCAAACTTAAGCCACAGTCTAACTGAGGACACTCACCGTCAACATCTTCAAGTCAGCCCTGTCTGCTGGATTTTTGATGAGGCTGAAAATGACAGAGGACTCTTTCAGAGGGAACTTTTCACGCATGATTACAAATAAAGATTATGTGCACGTGGGTAAAAAACGTTGTCTCACCACTTTGTCACAAAGTCCTGGAAGTCAGAGGTGAAGACGCCATGTGGTAGTTTGGGAGGAGGCTGGAATACAGGCGAAACATGTCAACTACATTGATTTTGCAAGGATGAAAGTAAATACATTACGGAACCAGAGAACAGTTTGTAGATGGAAAACTTCCAAGATTCTTACCTCGTTTACTATGTAGTCCAGTAGTTCAAAGATGGCCATGGCTGGACCATGACCTGGAGAAGAGAGCTTGGGTAAACTGTGTTTCATGTTCAATATTTCAATATTTTGTAAAAACACAATTTTATCAGCTTAAATTACACACTGAAGCTTCAACAAAATCCTGTTCCACCATAACGATTGAGCATATGGAATGTTGTATATTTATACTTAACTTAATAGATAATAACAATCATTTTGAATGCAATTTAAAAAAAAAGCCATTTCACTCAGTCGTGTGCACTGCTCACCGCCGACAGGTCTCCCCGACGGCCTAGGTCTGGGTGAAGTGCTGAGCGTCTCTCCTTCACCACCGCCCAAGACGGGACGTCCAAATATGGCCTCCAGCTCCTTGGCATCTGGAGGAGGGATGGGGAAGCGTCCGATTGACAGCTCCACCAGGGACAGCCCCATGCTCCACACATCTGACTGCACGGAATAGTGGGTTCCCTGCAGTCTCTCGGGCTACACAGCAACAACACAATAAACAATTACATTATAGGGAACTGTTGCTCACTGCACGAGGCTTAAATGATCTGAAATCAAATGGCAAATATGTTTGTTTATTTCTATAAAAATAAACAAACATATATATATATATATATATATCTGCGTGATTCAGAGGAGGACCGACGCACCGACATATAGGATCTCGTGCCGACGAAGGAATTGGCCATAGAGTCTATGAGCTGCCCGCTCACACCGAAGTCACACAACTTGATCTCCCCCCGTGAGTTCACTAGTATGTTTGAAGGCTTCACATCTGGGGGGTAAAAAAACAAACAAACAGGTATTTAAAAAAACACATGACCTGCCTGGATATCTACAACAGTGAAAAGCGACAAAACTTTACCAACCATCGCACAGACTACAACCCTAATATTAACACAAAGGTTAAGATGTATACTGTTATTAACACGTGTGACTGCGTATATATGAACAGGTGAATTCACCTTTTAACAAAGATACAGTGTAGTACGCCTTACAGATCAAATACAAGAATCAGTAATTAGCCTCTTGACAGCAACTAGTACCTCTGTGCATGATTTGATGTTTCTCTCTTAGGTACACCAGGCCTCTCAAAACCTGTTTTGAAAAGGGGAGAAATTACACAAGTCAATAATCATGAATAAATGTAACCTAACCGTTGTCTTATTAACGCCAATGATGTAATATCGCATAACATTACACATGTAGAAGATAACCACACGCTTACAGCGATGCTGACTTTGCCCAGAATCTCTTCAGGGATCCTCTTTGCCTCCTTCAGCACCTGGTCCAGAGATCCACCATCCTGCACAAGGAAGCGAGACAACAAAGAATACGACGAGGTCGTAATGCAAATCGATAGAAAGCACATCCTGTCTACAGTGGCGTTCCAAAGGATCGCATCTTTCCCGTCGGTGTTATGTGCACTGAGCGCGTTTACGGAATAAGTACAGGTCTAGAAGGGACATTGAGGATCTCCTATTGTTTCCTTGATTCAATGTCACAATCCTTGAAATAAGCAAAGATAGCAATCTAGGAGCCTAAGTCAGTGAAGGTTTCCTGTACCTGACCTGCAGCAGGGAAACATAAGATAAAAATGTGCAAAGGGGCAAAAGAAGATAGTATCCCTTTGGGGATGAATTGATCAATACTGAAATACCCTTAATACCGTAACCTGCTGTCCACACACAGTCACTCCTCTCTGATTTTCTCACCATGTGCTCCATGCAGATGCTGATCTCTCCGTCGCTGTAAAATGCTCCATAGAAGCCCACGATGTAGGGAGAGTTACACTCATGCAGCACCTGGAGCTCTCGGATGATCTGGTTTCTGATTGCAGGTTTAATTTCGAGATGAATGAGCTGAACGGAAAAGAGAATTGTTTTTTTTCAGGATCAACCAGGTCCAGCATGACTTTTTGATCACATTCACATCGTTAGTGTACTTTGTAGCTCACCTTTCTGGCCATGATTATTCCTGAGGATTTGTGGCGTTCCTTATTGACGACTCCTCCGTTGCCCGCGCCCAGCTCACAGACGCGATGGAAGTCATCGGCTCTCAACTCACCCACCTTGGCCTTTTGGGTAAGGAAAGCTTCCAACCGTTTCTTCTGTTGCTCGTCCAGGTCCAACTCTTCCAAGATTCTTTTAAGTGCCTCTAAATTGGCCCTCAGAAGAAAAAAACAATAAAGAACAGGGAATAAAGCATCTTTCTGATTAGTTGATACAGTGCATCAGTGGAAGAACTTACTCAGACGAAACATCAGTGTTGGTGGAGGTGGATAACCCGTCAGCAGCAGGAGCAATGTTTAAGGGCACTGGTCTCTTTTTAGGAGCCATGTTCACTGATGGATGAACTATGAGGTTGGGCTTATAAGTGACAGTTTTCTCCAGGTTACAACTGATACTTTACTATCAATGTGATTTGTGATTAGGATCAAATTTAAATAGCAAACACAGGTATTATCTTGCGGATGCTGTCTGGACTAACTACCCTGTAAAGTGGACTGACAGTCGTCAGGTGGGACAGTTAACGAAGGTAAATGTGACCTAACATAAGTATTGGGTTCAACATGTTAAGCTTGGCCTCAGACTCAGCTTAAATGACCAGCCTCCGACTCAAACCACTGTGACGAGCAACACTGTAAATGACTAAAAAACAGTGAGGCACCGCACCGCTAACGTTGGGTACCCTCTTAGCTAGATTACAGTCACGCTAGCTAGCCAGCTAGCTAGTTGTTTGTGAATGAGGCGTAACGGAGACGTGACTGCTAAGCACGGTAAGTATTACTATGGCCACTGCACTAAAGTGAAATATGTGAATATGTAATGGCTCTACGCTGAACTAGCTACAACATAACGGAAAACAAAATATATCAAAACCATAGCCATCAGTGGCAGCACTTCACGTTAGCTAACTTGCTTCATCTAGCTAGCTGATAGCAAGCGACTGGTTTCCTTTACGGCCGTTGTGACAGTGTCGTAAACCTGCCCAGAGGTGTTTTAAGTTACAAACACCCGCTCGTTGGCGCTGTAGTGCTCGTCTATGATAACCCTTTGCCTCTTATTGCCTCTAGCAGGTATGTGGTCGCTGCAGACAGACAGACAGACGGACTACTGGTCCCAGTATCAGAAGCAGAGATGAGGTCCAGGGGGCGGGCCGACCAGCATCCGGACGCTAGCTGGACTCTACCACTGATTGGCTTAGCGTGGTATTTATTTTACCCCTAAACCTACAACCTAACCAATCCTACGAACGATAGCAACGAGTACCAGCCAATCAGAGGCAGAGGAGGGCGGGTAGCTGTAGCTTGCTGCTCACGGGAGAAGTCTGCCTTCAAGGCCTTCTGCGATAAATGTCCTTAGGTTTAGGTAACAAGTGTTAGGTTTGGGAAAATATCATGATTTGGGGTTAAAATAAACCATCCTGTGAAAAACGTAGGGAAATGGGATCATGTATTATTATAATGGCCTAACTCTTCTCACATAAAATGCAATAAAAAACAAACAGAATTATGTTTAGCCAATGTTCCAAGCATGGTTTATGTTATATTTTTGCAATATTATCCTGTCACAAGTTCATGACATATGAATAATATATATATAACATATATATATATAATATATATATAACATATATATATATAATATATATATTATATATATTATATATATATATTATTATATATAATATATATATACCAGTGCCATTTTACAAAAATAATAATGACTGTTTCCAAGTTAAATATCATTCCAATAAGTTATGGTATTGTTTTAGCATTGTGATAGCACAATATTTACCATAATAAAAAAATACTTTTTGAGTTAATCAAATTACTAAAACCAAATGGCATGCAGCGATTTCTTTGACTTTTTGGAGCCTTTTTGGAAGTTGCCTGCTTTGATCTGCTGGTAATCCAGCCGTGGACCAGCTGTGGTACAAGAATCAGGTGTGATAGCAATGAATTCTGAACACCTCGAAAGAATCCTGCTCTGCTGTCCTTTGGTTATAAAATAACCTTTGTGGATAGCGTGTGTGTGTGTGTGTGTGTGTGTGTGTGTGTGTGTGTGTGTGTGTGTGTGTGTGCGTGCGTGCGTGCGTGCGTGCGTGCGCGCGCGCGCGCGCGCGTGTGTGTGTGTTTGAAAAGACCTGAGAAGCTCAGAAGTTCCATCCCATAAACAACATTAATGTCAGAAAATAATTAACTGCTTTTGGGTGTGTATTCGCTTCTTCACTCTTGCTGTGTGATTTTCTTTCAGCAGAGGGCGCTGTTGCTCATTTCTTTACAGCCTTCAGAGTTGTATCAGACTGGGCTGTATAGTAGCATGGATGTATTAAAACACATTTAATCCCATTGGTAAAAAAAACAAAACAAGATTTTTGGCACACATAATCTTTAAAGTGTCTAATGTTTGTATACATTTGCAATTACATAACTTTGTTCAGTGTGGTCACAGAATGAGTAAACATGACAGGTTACTGAAGTGAACTTTTTGGTTACACTCAAATGGATGGTGGCCAATAGTTTTTTTTTTATTTTTATCTTTTTATTATTCAAAACTTGCAGAGTTGTAATTCTCAGGAATAAAGTAGGGTACATGACACGACATGAAGCCGTGACATTTCCGCTTTTAACCCTCCTTGTATCTCGGGCTCATGCACATGAAGAGAGGTCGGATCATATCTCATAGGTCTCTTTTCCAATGTGAGTCTATTAGAAAAAGTATTTGTTTGGTTCAAATGGCATCACGTGACGGACCTGGGAGTTGTAATTCCACTGTTTGGCCACTATGTGAAACTTGATTCTGAGCCGGTGCTCTTCCTGGGGGGTCGGGCTGCAGCTGTGTCCTTTGGCAGCAGCTTTAAGATGCAAAGAGAAACAGAGTTAGATGAAACAGAGAGAGAGAAGAACTGTTGAAATGCGTCATTATCACAAACTAAGACATACAACTGGCATTCAGTTTGCTCTAAAACATTGTTAATCATTATTCACACACACACACACACACACACGCACCCACACACAGCCATATATCCTCTAATGGGTTTCGCATGGCTGATGAGGTCAGGAAGTTTGCTGTTTCTGGTGTCCGGCAGCAATATGCAAACAGCAGCAGCCATGATGCTAATTGTGCCAAAAACAATGTACGGCAGGATCTTGCTGTACACACCTGCGGACACAATAAATAGCACTGGAATTAGAATCGCCACCGCTCTGTTTATTTCCATGGGTTACAGTCATAGTCCCTTTTTCACAGAAGACATTGTGACCTGTCACACCAGTACTATGCTCTTACTACTGTGACAGGCCAACAACATGTCTACTGCAAAGAAAGGCCTGAAACAAAGAAACTTGTCACACGCAGGGGTGATGAATAACGTGTGAATTGCCGCATTGGAACAGAACCATCATTGATATCATTAGCTTCACTTGATGGAGCTGCTCATCAAGCAAACACATCAAGCAAATGTAAAATGGAGGGAGAGCTTTATGTCTTTTCACTGTAAAGAACAAGTTAACACGTCCAATCTCTCTCCCTCAAAGTACTGTGGTTTCAACAGTGTGCACAAATACAACAGCAACAAGAACAACAACAGAAAGACTCCCAAAAACACGTACCCATGTAGATCACATAGGGACACATGATGGTGCCTATGCGTGCAGCTGTGGAGGCGATGCCCAAGCCCATGTTCCTGACCACCGTGGGGATCAGCTCAGCGAAAAACACGTGGATCATGCTGTAAGCAGCGGACACACCCACCTTCCCCAACAAGGCTAACACCTGGAGCATGACGTGCATGTCTGAGAAACACAAACAAGAGCGTTAGACAATCGCACACATAGTGTCTTTACTGTCGGGGATGCTGGATTCAGTCCATATTGCGTTGAGATACAGACCTTCAGGCACCAGCTTGATAACGAGAAGCATGATGCCACAGAACATCAGAGTGGAGAAGAGGATCGTGGGTCGGGACGCGTGGTTAACCAGCACCCAAGTGGCTCCGTACACCACAATGTCAATGGCTGCTGAAATGAAGCAGTTCAGGTAGACGTCTCCGTTCAGGTTACTAGTATTGAGAGAGAGACCGTAGAAGACCATGGAAGTGGACATCCTGCAGGAGAACACAATCAAGACTGGATGAAGGCGGAGGGCAGAGTGTTTAGATAACACATTGATCTCAAAAGTGCATTTTACTTTGAAGGTGCCACACGGCGCCCTATAGCTCAGATTGAGACCAACTTCAGTTTATTTTAGTTTTGGTTTAACTATTTAAAAGGCAATTTCAATGTATTGTCCTTGATTTGTTTTAAACATGAATCACAGGTGTAAGATCCTTCAGCGTAGACACGCCTTTAAATGTGAAAGTGTGGATTTCACAGTCAGAATTCATACTGTGCCTTATGTAATTAAGGTAGTAACACAGTGTTGTTACTGATCGTGTTCAGCATTCCTTTCTAGACTACACTTGTTTGCAATACATTTTGAGGGCCTCCAAATAGAAATTACTTTGGTATAGAATGAAGTGTGTGCGCAATCGTGTTCAGAAAAGTTACAGACAAAGAAGAGAAGTCATGTTACCATATGAAAACACTCAGAATTGTAATATTCCTCATGTTAGGGGTGCGTATCAGGTCCAGATAAGTGTATGTCTGCTCCTCTTCACCTTTATTCCGCTGAATTAGACATATGAGAAAAGAAACAGAATGGTCACATT
This sequence comes from Cebidichthys violaceus, assembly GCF_023349555.1. Taxonomy (NCBI): domain Eukaryota; kingdom Metazoa; phylum Chordata; class Actinopteri; order Perciformes; family Stichaeidae; genus Cebidichthys; species Cebidichthys violaceus. The sequence continues at coordinate 16,670,811 of NW_027176964.1, forward strand.
GCATTCAGTGAAATGGAATTCTAGTCAAAAGTGCCACCTGACTCACAGTTTTTGTATATGTATGTATATATATATATATATATATATATATATATATATATATATATATATATATTTAATTCTGGAGCACAATAGGTTCCACAGCATGAGGAGTAAAAATGGAGTTATACCGTTAGCTCCAAGCACTCGTCAGCCCTGAAGATGACCTCAGGAGCAGGGACTCTGTTCCTTTTGGCCATAATGCGTACGACAAGCTCCGCCTCCTCCACGCGACCTTTCTGCAAAAGCCAACGGGGAGACTCAGGAATCAACCTTAGCAGAGATAGAAGGACAGTTATTTAAAAGGATGAAACACTTGAAGAGGTGTATTTGTACTTGGCAATGCAAGGACTATATATGTCACAGAGGACATCAGAGGACGCTCATTGATTTATGATTGGATTGGATAAACTTTGATTTGTTATTATATTTTCCCTTTTCAATGCGTCCATCATGCATCACACTTACCACCATGTTGGGATGAACAGGAAGCCGGGGATGGCAGTAACCATCAGCAGCATTCTCCAGCCTCGTACGAAGTAGGCAACGAGGGGCAACAAGGCGTATCCGACACCAAAACCTACACTGTGGCCCAGCAGAGCGAAGCTCACCCTGGCAGTCTGGCTCAGCATCTCAGACCCTAACCAAGAAGAGGATTTGGAGCATGGTGTTAATATGAGACAGGTACAGTATATTTGATATCAAATGAAAACCAAAAACAATGTGAAAACTGTCTGCAGCCCCTTTGAGTTCATTGCTTCCTTCAACTGCCTGAGCACAAGGCAATATCCTTGCACAGCTTGCATCATAGGAAAACTACAAGTACACAAGTAAGCTGCGCTTTGTCACGGGAAGCTATTGGAGAAGCGATAAAGACAGGGACTCTTTTGAGACCAATAGAAGTGCATGTGCTGCCTCACCCAGTACCAACGACACGACGTAATTGGGGAGGCCAAGTCCTCTCAGAGCGTTGAGGATACAGAACATGAGCCAGCTGACGGAGGTGGCCTGGATCAAGGGAGTGACTGTTAGTAAGGCCATGGTGAAGAAAAACACCGGCCTCCTGCCAAACCTGTAAGACAATGCACAGGAACATGAAACGCACAGGAACATGAAACGCACAGGAACATGAAACGCACAGGGTGATCTATGAGTGTGCAGCATCACACCGAGCGTTACACTTGTATTGTGTAATGAGCTGCCTCTTCTTTCCTTTCTCGATCTCTAAGTCCCTCCTCTTTTTTGACTGTTTGATTTCTGCTGCTAGCACCACAGACATCAGTGAAAACTATTAGGCAGTAAAACAACAAATCGAAAGTTATTATTCATTATCATTATTAGAGCTAAATAATTAGTCAATTAATCAATGATGATCACAGGTGTTGGAATCAAAAAGGGCAAATTAAATGTATTATTAAGACAATACTGTTAGACTGTGGTTGGATTACTGCCCCATGTGGCCAACCATTGCATTACATTGTTACCAAATGGGCACTCGCTGATGGCGTATAGTTCAATAAATAGTTTAAATAAACGTGGGACAATCATTAAAGGATATGAATTAGTGTTTGTGATAATGATCTGTGTTGTATGGCCTTAAGTACCGATCACACCGAGACGCTTCGCTAGAAACGCGTCTTCCAGCAAATCCATTGTTTTCCTAGATGTTATGGCGCACCTGGCGCTCGCTCTTCTCCTGGGTCGGTTTTAAACGGGCTTCAAAGTTTAAATATGTTCAACTGTTCAGCCCCAGGCCCGGAATCATACTGCAATGTCAATGTCTCAATTCCCCGAGGCAGCCAATCAAATCAAGCAAGAGGCGGGCTTTACTACTTTGCCACCGACTTCCCGTTTTCAGGCCGGTAGATGTGGTATGAACGGACATTACTCATTAAAATGAACTATATAATGATTCCCCTCCAAAACCCTCATCCAACAACAGGGCAACATCTACAGCTTAATGTCTGCACTGAATCATCCCCCCCCCCCCCCCCCCCCCCCCGTTATTTACATTTGATCGCCTGGTTGCGCACGCACCCCAGCTCCACCGGCCCGACTCGTTATACATCCTGCGTCTCACTTTTGACCTGAATAAAGAGATGTGGTGTGAAATGAACGACCTGCAGCTCAGCCTCATCACACTCCTGTCGGTGTTGTTATTGTTCGGCGGAGGGTTTTTGTTCCACGCGGTGTTGCGCTGCAGCAGTAAACTGAGAACAACACTGATGCTCATCTTTTTCTATCTCCATCCAATGTCAAACTTCTTTTTGGACGTTATTTATGTCCATCGAATCGTAATTGTGCCGTCTGTTGAGGAACCGTGCGGTGCCGAGTCAGTTCATTTTAACAAAGAGATATATGCATGAGAACGTATGATTTTTAAATAAAAGTTAGAAAAATAAATAGGTAAAAACAGACAAACTGATACTGGAACTAAATGATAGCTGCTCTTTTAGGATGAGCTACAAGAAGAACAAAAGTATAAGATCTGTCAAAATGTTTTTGAAACTTCATGTACTGCAACTTGTTATTGTTATTATTATGAATAATAATTATTCACAAATAACATACTTGCCGATCTGAGAGGTCACCACTGATAAAGGATCCGATCAAGACTCCTACAAAGAACAAGGAGGTGGACAAAGGGACCTTCCATGCACTGTCACACACCAGGTCCCACTGGAAGCAACAGAGAGAGAAGAGTCACAGAAAGACACATTGGAGGATTACATTGACGTCAAATGTAATCTAAAATGATCTAAAGCTTAATAAAGAGTGTCAGAAAGTGTCATCTTCATGATCAAAGGATTCAGGCCTACACGTCCATTTATTTTAGCTTAATCACTATTCTACAAATATACCTCAGACACGATGGTCGCGGTGTATCTCTCAGTGCTAAAGACCCATCCGTCCACACACTGCTCCGTGTCATTGCCGCTGGGTCTCGCTGCACCGGTCCAGTTTCCGTTCACTTTGTACCGGGAGCAGCCGTCAGGTCCGATCCAGCCGCTCTGCTCGCGGAAGGGAACCGCCACATCCGTGCGCGCGGATGCGTTCGATGCTTTGCAGTGGTGCTCGGGTGTATCCGACACGAACACCACTGCCATCACCGTGTATCCGGATACAATTGCGCTTAAACTGAGCAGAACAATTATCAGAATTTGAGAGAAGCCGTAGACGCCCAGAAAAGACGTGATTTCATCGAAGTCTTTCCCAGACGACATGACCGACTTCAACGGCCTGCTGGCACTTCTGGGGAGGGTAATATTTCAGGTGATGTTGTCTTGATGAGAATATCACGAACAGTAAACAGTCAAAAAAGGTTCCTTGAAGTCAGAGTGGCAGCAAAGACATGTGCTGCATGTCTGCAGGACAGGTTTTTACTGTTCCCTATGCCGTGCTTCTTATTTAGAATATTAGTGCTGTATGTTGGAGACTTCCTTTTAAGTTCGACAGGTTGTTCACCCCTGCAGCAATGTACATGCTGGGACACACACATACACACACACACACACACACACACACACACACACACACACACACACACACACACACACACACAGCTGTGCTATCTTGTTCGTCCGGATATATTTAATATATGTAGCCTGCTATTGCTCAATTCAAAAGCAGTCAGAACACTATACCGACAAACGTGTCTTCAGTGAGCGTGAGCAACATGTCCTCTCATTCTGGCAGTATTTACACATACCTGTAAATCATTACATTTTGATTAATGTTAAGATTTGGTGTATGGTTGGAGTTATGATTATGGATAAAGGTGAATCTCCAGTGAAGAGAGAGAGTCCTCTTTACTGATGGAAACAAGTTTGGTTTTGAGACTAGCAGAGAAACGCCTACAGCTTATTGACAGTGAGACATTATAGAACTCTGTACAGGTACATATGTCCCCAGCAATGTTGGCAATCAGCTAAATATTTTGTCATTTTTCTCTGAGCAATTTGTTTGCAAGACAAAACAGGCAGAGGACATACCATCTGTGAGAGTAAATGAATAGTACTGTTTTATTTAGACCAGTAGCACCGAGAGTAAACCCAAACAGCCATTAAAACACCACAGTAGTTGTGCGTAAAACCACCACAAGATGGCGCAACAACGCATGGAATAGTCAGCGACGCGCCAGCAGTGAAGGTCTTGCTTCTGCCCAAATACTTTGTTTTCACAGGAATGAGGTCAGCTGATGATGATGATGTGTGTCTTACATTTCACCGGTGTGAATAAAGCGGTGGTGGAATAAGTGCTCAGAAAACTTCACTTAGGTACAAATCAATACCACAAAGTCAAAATAATCATCACGTTATTTTAATAACACTGAATTTAACTGGAGAAAAAGGCCACCAAAGAAATTGGAAGCTATCACCTGCCCAGGTAACTTTAAGGTACAACAGAATATAATTACGTCTTCCTACATGATAGCAGAGCCCAGCCCCGCCCTGCTGGGAGGACATAATGAGGCACAACGTCCCTCCATTGAGCTGCTGATCCACAACATACCAGGCAGAAAAACAAAAACCACACCAACCCATGAAACAAACAAACTTCACTTTGGGGAACAGGGCCTGGTGAAAAGGGAGAATGGCAACCTTTTAAAGTAACAGTGTAAAAGCAGCATAACATTGGGAGTGTTCAAGTAAAGCACAAGACTCACACAAGTGAACTTCAGTCCAGTACAAGAGTAAATAGTTACATTCCACCACTGTTTAATTTATAAAACAGGCGAAACAAAGCAGCATTAAAAGACCTTAATGTTAAGAATTACATTTGATCAAACCTCAGAGTCAAACTCTACAGTTCAGCATCTTGATATCTAGCTTTACTGAACTTTTTCAAACGCTGCACGGCATCAAATTAGTGAAGCACTTGTGATGAATGAACTGCGTTAACTTGCATGTGTTCGAAGCCTTTCATGAGATCATATTGCCGATGGTTACTTAACCTGACAGCCACACCTGGAAACATCCCCCCCCCCCCCCACCACCACCACCACCCCCTTGCCACCGAATGCCCCTTAAACAAGCGGAGTGACGCCACGCCACCGCTCGGTCCATCCGCATTGACCTCTCTCCTCCCGATTGCCGCACCTCGCCATTCTTCGGCCAGTGCTGTTACCATAGCAACGCCTCTCTCTCTCTCTCTCTCTCTCTCTCTCTCTCTCTCTCTCTGGCCGTGCCCTCTGACCCCTGGAGAGGAGACCTTTGGCTCGAGGGTCGTCAAACGGGGTCACGGGGTCAGCTCTGGCTCGCGGACAGTAAAAGCACTTCAATGATTGGCTATCATTTGCCCTTTCTATACCCTCATCTGTGTAATTGGCATATTGACAAACTGGCCCTTTGCACATTGTTAGCAGCACCTTATCCAGTTTACATAGGAGGAAGTGAAGTGTGGAGGGATATTTATGTGCCCGGCCATTTATTTTTGTTGTAAAAGGTGTGTTTGCCTCTTCTTCTTGCCTGCATCTCTAACGCTTTCTGAGTCACGGAAAAAGTAAATCAAGCGGTGAAGGACGCCGGTGGACAACGTCGTGAAGCTGCTGGGCTGTAGGCTGGATGATAGGGAAAGCCCTCCATCCATTCGGCATGGCCACATACATCCCAGCCCTCTCCTCTTCCCCTCTCCCTCCTGATGATCTATGCCTGCAGGCCCATCACTTGTCAATATCTCGACATTAATTTGAGAGACTGAGACACTGGGGTGTGTGGGGGAGGGGCTTTCTGAGCAGGTAGAGGGAGGCATCGATGGAGGGGGGGGGGGGGGGGGGGGGCGGGAGTAGTGGCACACAGGAGACAAGGACATAGGAAGGAGAGAGCCAGGCAGAGGAGGGAAAAAACGAGAGGAAAATGAGGAAATGGAAGCAGGTTGAATGATGGGAGAGCGGAGCGTGGGTGAAAAGGAGACGACCGGACAAAGAGGCTGTGCTTTGCCCATTAACCATTCTTATACGCGGCTTCCATCAAATATCAAAAGCCCTCTTCATTTGTCCAAATCAGCAGGATCCGTAATGATAATGGTCGTTTGAGAGCTGAGCCCCAATGCCAGCAGAATCCATCACTCTCCGCCATCAAACCTCCAAAGCCTCTGTGAAGAGGAAGCGGAGCACAGCGGTGATTCACGATAAGGAAAAAAAGGGACGCGTTTCTATTCGGATGGAGAAATATCACAAACCTGCACCGACAACCTGACTCCAGTTTGGGTGCTTTAACCCCAACCCGCTGTAGTGAAAGACTTCCGGTATATAGAGGAGCTGACAATAAAAATGATGGCTTGTTCAATAACCGTCCTCTCTATTACTCTGACATCCGTCCTCTGGGCTCTGTGGTATTTTCAGGGACCAACAGCGAGCCTTCACCTCTGACCCCTCAACTCTGACCCCGGGGCCTGCGTGGTCCAGATTACACCAGGGAGCCACAAACCGTGTAACATCATGACCTCTTTACCGGTGACACGCGCACAAAGACACCTGCACAGAAATGTACACGCACGGTGTCATCTTCCTGTGTCAACTGATTTCATTAGCTTGTTGTGGGTTTTTTTTTTTTTTTTTTTTAAAGAATGATCTCTCAGTATTCATTTTTCAGACTCCAATATCCGCTGAACTCGTCCGTGAGGAGGCCTGAGGGAGCGGCTGGTTATTAACAGCCGTGTCTGTCATCATCTGATTATTTGTACCAAGATGTTGCATCATCTTGCTGTTTAACGCTCTGGACAGAGAATCTTCACCGACAACATTCTGGAACGCAACACCTTTGTCTTTTTGTTGCAGCCCGACACAAAGAAAAGTAAGCGGAGTTCGGTGGCTTTCTTTCTTTCCTTGCTTTTGTTGCCGTTCAAATTTGTCACCCGTTTCTAATAGACTTATTGCAGAGCATTTAAAAAGGCTTCAGGGTGCGTATCGAGTGAGGCTTGCTTCGGTGAATATTTTCTGCCTAGAGGAGTTCTTTGAAGTAATGGTCTGCTAAGTAACTTCACTGCATTGAGCTCAATAGTTCCTCCACACTACTTACAGAAATGATTTTTCTTTTGCATGCGGCCATATCAACAAATCGTCTGTACCAATGCTAATTTGAAAGTGGGAAAAAGTATTCGGAAAACATTTAGAAAATGCACCAGCATGCGTGTGTGCGTGTGTGTGCGTGTGTGTGTGTGCGTGTGTGTGCGTGTGTGTGTGTGTGTGTGTGTGTGTGCAGCAGGAAGGATTTCCAGATTGTCCAGCTCTCCTGCAATCTAATGGGTTATTTGTCATCTGCAGAGTAAAGGATTTTTAAAAGTCAAGTCAGGACCGACTCCCTCCCTATCCTTTCTCTCGCCCTCTCACCCTCCTTCTCTTTCCCACTACCCCCCTGACACTCGCAATGGGAGATCGATAGGTTATTGATCAACTCTCTCTATCGCCAACCCACCAGACTAATCACCTTAACACCAGCCCGACTCTCTCCCTTCCTCTCTCTCTCTCTCACTCTCTCTCTCTCTCTCTGTCCTCTTCTTCTTCTTCCCTGTTGCTCTCAGCTTCCGTCCCTCGCTCTGTTGCTCTGTGTCACACTCATTCGCAGAGTAAACGCCATTTTTTTTTCTTCCCCCACTCCGCATTTGGAGCTCGAAGCCCGCTTCACGAGCGTTTCCAACGTTTGAACTCTCCCGATATTAAATGCCCTTCCTCGTTTCTCCTAGTTGCCGATAATCGGCAAACAGAATCTATGTGGCCGTGCTTTAGATGAAACAAGAACGTTTACCTCGGCAAGTGCTCTTCATCCATCTCTCATCTCTCTCCTCCTCTCCTCCGCTCCCTGCCTCCATCTCTCTCTCCGTCTGTCTTTGTTTGAGGGCAAAATCGATGGAGTGTATGAAACCGGCGTATTTCTCGGCCTCCTGCTGTAAGAGACCTGAAGGAAACAAACATGGAGAAAGTGGTTTAAAGTTCAGCTTTACATTTACTTCCATTGCTGTTGGTCACAGTGTACCAACCTCTTGAGCATTGGAAGCTCAGTCGGTGAACAGAACCTCTCATGTGTTTTCATGGGGAAGCTGGGAAAGCTCAGCTGATTGAAGTGTTTCTTCACGGAGATGTGATTCGTCTTGATTCGCCGTTTCCACATCACGATCAAGTGTGACCTTCCCAGGCATAAGCAGGCTCACTACGGCTGATTTTATTTATGTACCCAAAAATCACTAATTTGTCTCAAAGGGCATCACAGTCTGTACAACATACGGCCCTCTATACGGATGAGAAACAACTCTAAACACACACACACACACACACACACTTTCGTCTGCTGAATTAATCATCAAAATCAGAAGATTTCTTTTCAGCACGTCAACAGGTCAACAATATGTTTTTTATGAAGAGTCTACAAACAAACTCGAGCGAGAGGTCAGCGATGTTTGCTTCTGTTTGTGTGTTTCGATCCGGGCCGGGCGAGTGATGTCCGATGCGTCCCTGTTGGGTGAGGTCTTCCAGTGGTGCAGCTGACTAATAATCAGTCACTTTGGCTCTGTATGGTGGAGATAAGAGCTCCCCTTATATAAGCCTCCAACTGTAGAGGGATGCGCTAAAAGCAGATAATCCCCGGAGGAGACGCCGGGGCGACCTTTGCCCTTTCGGATTTAAAACGGTTTGAAGATTGCGTTGCTCTCGATATTAAGTGGTTGAAATGACGAGTGTGGGAAACTGTCCTACAATTTGTGATCTGATCCATTTATACTGTAATCTACTTTACAATATTTAATTGCTGAAAATAAAAGGGATAATTCAAATATTCACACACAGACATACAGTGAGCTGCAAGAAACAATATAGCTGTGCAACACACACACACACACACACACACACACACACACACACACACACACACACACACACCTCGCAGGAGAATTGATTGACTATTCTGTCTCAATACATCTCTCCTTCTGTTACTTAGCAACCGGTGTCTGAGAGGGTATGGATGCTGGACAAGTTGTACTCTTGTGCATTTTCAGTTGATGAAGAGATATGATTAATGAAAATGTCACCGTCTCTATGCGGCGAAACGCTGAAAAAAAATGAGTCATAAATAAACGACGACACACTCGGCCTTTTGGGTCTCGTTGCTCTGTTCTTGACTTTACTATACTCCACCGCTGTGTCTAACAATCTTTACTTGTATTAATGTCTCGTGTGCATTTTCATTCTTCCATAATCACAGACGCTCCTGAGATGAAAGAATGTGGTTTTTTTTATATTTTCTATAATATTGTTTGATTTCCTTCTCGGTCAGACTTATTACATTTGAACGAGGGTGACTCGTATTCTTTCACCTCAAAAGAGCTGATGATTGTGTTCTCACTTCATAAACTTGATGTATTGTATTTAAATACAGCAGGGTGGACAACACTCTGCTGCTGCTTCATAAATCTGTGATATCTCATATGTCAGGTTTCATACAAAACAGATTAAACTGTTTCTTTAATGATGTTCTTGTTGCAGTGGAATAAGTTTCTTGTCTGCCTGTCTCTTATTAAAACACAAACTGTCCCATGTTGTATTCACTCTGCAAGAACAAATACAAAAATGTCCCTTTAATACCTGAAATTATATATATATATACCCCATATATATGCAGTGCCATATTTAGAATGCTTTGATGAAATAACACAACACAAAGAAATGTGACAGACATCCCTCGGCTGTAAATGTGGGGAAAATAAAAATAAAGAAAATCAATGTTTTACTAATAAATGTATTATTGATAAATGTACAGTTTTAAACTAAGGGGTGTGAAGCTTGAGTCAGTCTGAACGTGTCTACTGTAGACTTTTGTAAATTTGCTTCAACTTGAAAATTAAGCACGTGAACTTTCTACTATTGTTGCATTTCAATAAACCTAAGCTATGGCTTATAGTCATCACAAGATACAACACGTGTAAAACATTCAGTCAGCTCCACGTGATGTGTTGGCAGACAGCAGATATACGCAGATGGCACTTTTTTTTCTCAGCTTTACCGTATTTGCACGTGAATTAAGCTGCAGCGTCCTCTAATACTCGCCGTGCATCTTAACATGGGTTTGAACGAGCTCGTTAGATGTTGATCATTATTTTTATTTTTTTTGTCACAACTCACCAATCTAATGTGTGAGATGAACAGGTGTGACCGTGAATGATGGAAAATACTGCAGAAATACAAACGTATAAAAGGTGGATGTAGGGGAGAAAAACACACGCCCGTCATTCTGCCGATATTTAATTTAAATACATAGGTGAATAAATAAATTATAGATGCACTGTTATATTATGTAACACTCGAACCTCACCTCTCACATTTAATCTGCATCTCTCAACAACACACACGCGCATTATCGTTTCCATTCTCGTCGTTGAAGTGACGTCCTGAAACACAGGCCCACGTGGGTGTCACTATTCACCTTATTGAAAGGACGCGTTTTTAATACGATAATAAAACAGCACAGCTGACGTTTATTATTGTTGTTATTCAACATATACCTGCTGCTGGTCGCTCGTGCGCTACAGGTCATCGCCCAAACACCTGAGCCGACGTCACAGAAAATGCCTCCGTGTTTAGGAAACGACGCCGAGCGCGAGCGAAGTGATCGATGATCAATATATCGAACGCGGCGATCAATTTCTGAACTTTAAGGAGGAAACAGCCAAACCTCCGAGCTTTATGATATCCAGGAATAACAGCGGTCAGTGTGGACGCACTGTTCCGGTTTCATGTACGGGTCACGCTTGGTTTAAAAAAAAGAAAAGAAAAAAAGAAGGTGACCCGATGAATTCGCGATTATAAAATCTGGCAAATAAAAGCAGAAACAAAAGTGTAGTTAATAAGCTTCTGCTCGGCTTTTATCTTTAAAGTTTATTTTGGCACGAAGGACAGGAGGCCCGTCGCTCATTTGCTCACAGAAAGTGTGTGTGTGTGTGTGTGTGTGTGTGTGTGTGTGTGTGTGTGTGTGTGTGTGTGTGTGTGTGTATGTATGTGTGTGTGCGTGTGTGTTTCTGCTCGGTTATTCTCTTTAATTGTAAAGAAAATAAGAAACATCATATTGAAAATTATATTTAGGTTTATTTCAGGCTTTTAAAAAATATCGAAAAAAATCCTTTGGTTCCGTTTGGGGCAGAGTTCAACGTCCAATGGTAAGCAGCATTATTTAATTGTCTTGTTTAAATTAATTCAAAGTATTGACTAAGTTGTAAAAGCTCCTTTTGTAAAAAGCTCTTTTAGCTTTCTTTAGTGGGCTACTTCTGTTAATAGTTAATGAACAAACTCAATAAAGCGAAAGAACATATCTTTAAATATCTTTCTTTTCCATGTAATTTCTTATGTTTTTTTCTGTGCAGCAAACTAAATCACTGAGAACTATTTAAAACAAAAATCTATTGAATTTAAAAAGAAAAAGGGACTATTTAACACAACTACTTCTTAAATGTCCTTAATACACATGTAAACACACACACACACACACACACACACACACGGAGAGTCAGATTAAACAGTCAGCACCAACATGCATCAATCCCGACGAAGCACGATGCTGCTCCCCGAACAGCAGAGAGCTGCACTGAAGATGTGAATGTCTGCCAAATAAATGTTTAATACACAATACAATAAAAGAAATATAGGCTTCTATTATTATTATTATCATTATTAATAATAATATTAATAATATTATTATTAATAATAATATAAATAAGGATAATACTAGTGTTAATAATACCTTACATAGTATTGTTAAAAAGTTATTTTTTGTATTACTCTACTACATTCTTAGTGATCCAAACGATTGATTTAACACAACACATATTACAAGTCAAGAGTCTATTTCTTTTAGCAAAGGTTATGGGTTTTATTATCCATAATATGAATTATGTATTTCATTTAAAACCTCTCGCCCTGTAAGGCTGAAGTCCACTCTCCTTTGGGCTGTGTGTGTGTGTGTGTGTGTGTGTGTGTGTGTGTGTGTGTGTGTGTGCGTGTGTGTGTGTGTGTGCTGTTTTTTTGGATGTGTCGTATGAACAATAGAGTTGACACAATATTATTTATGGAAACAATTGTTCGAAGCAGATAAAAGCAAACACTGAACTTCATCTCCGGCCTTTGCTGAACTTCGCGTACAACCAAACCAGCGAGCTGCTCCCTCATTGGTCCGCAGCGTTGGGATCCTAACTCACTTTGTGACCTCCTTCACCCCCCTCTTACCGGTCTGCGCCACGTCATTAATCTCTGTCAATCAATACTTCGATCAGGTTTATCACTAAGCGCATAAATGCAAAACCATACAGTCCGTGGGAAAACAAAGTTTATCTGTAAGGAACTCCTGCATCTGAAACTGATGCTGACTGTATGTTACGCGTCTTCACGTCAGGCCGTCACCTGTCTGACTGCCGTGTGTGTGTGTGTGTGTGTGTGTGTGTGTGTGTGTGTGTGTGTGTGTGTGTGTGTGTGTGTGTGTACAGGTACACGAGGGCTACAATGCGCGCACACGCCGATACACCAACGTCAGATGCTACTTTACATATTTAAACTTCTAAACTATATCCATAATAGTTTATATGTGTGAGTTATCCGTAGTGAGGCGTTGTGTTCACCGGACGTGTTTTCATCGCAGTGAGGAAGACTATTAAAAAGAACTCTGCTCGTACCCGCCCCACACTTTAAATACACAGAGGCGCGCGCGCGCCCATCTCTCTGACACGCGGCTCAGCCTGCTCTTTAGTGGAAGCGCTGTTGGACCAGAGATGAGATACAGCCCTGGAGAGCTCCCATCCACATGAATGCATAAAGCGCTACGGCGCCGCGGAGACGCTCGGTTCTGTACACTCCCTCGGAACACCAGAACTTATCCGCAACCACACCGAATTGATCGGAGAGCTTTGATCAATGGATTGGCATTCAAACGGTTCGGTCATTTCGTCTCTCCAGGAGGGCTAGGGAGCGCGTCTCTGCGCGAGCGTGAGAGGCAGCGAGCGAGAGGTAGAGACGGGGAGAGAGGGTGGGGAGGGTGGGACCGGGGGAACGCGTATCCTTTCAGCTATGGAGCTCACCATGGAGAACCTCCACAGCGTCTCCTCGCACTCCCATGCGGGGGACCTCATGAGCTCTCCGCACGCACGGCCGTCGCCGTCTCCCAGCTCCGCTCCCCGGAATCTGGTCTCACATGGTCCCGGCGCGCGGTCAGCCATGGTCTCCGGCATGGCCTCACTCCTGGAGGGCTCCGGTGGGGACTACCGGACAGATCCGTCAGGGCTGTCCGGACACCTGCACCCGTCCATCAGCATGTGCGAGACCGGGATGAGCCTTAGCAACACGTACACCACACTGACCCCTCTGCAGCATCTACCTCCGATATCCACCGTCTCGGATAAGTTTCACCACCCGCACTCACACCACCATGCTGCCGCCCACCAACGACTCTCCGCCGGGAACGTCAGCGGCAGCTTCACGCTGATGCGGGACGACCACCGGGGGCTCGCCTCCATGGGCAATCTGTACAGTCACTACCCCAAAGAGATGTCCGTGTCCGGCATGGGCCACAGCTCGCTCTCCCCGCTGTCCAGCGGGCTGGGTTCTTTGCACAACTCCCAGCAGCCGCTGTCAGCCTACGGTCCGAGCGCACACCTCTCCACCGACGGCAAGATGCTCTCTCCGGTGTCAGGGTTCGAGTCTCACGCCTCAATGCTGTCCCGGAGTGATCAGGAGCACCTGGCTAGGAGTTTAGGGGGCCACGGCCACGGTATGATCTCCAACCTCAACGGCATGCACCACCACCCGCACAGTCACCTCCACTCACAGGCGAACGGCGCGGTGATGCTCGGGGACCGGGAGAGGCACGGGCACGGAGCCGGGCAGGCGGGATCAGGCATGCAGGGGGAAGAAATCAACACAAAGGAGGTTGCTCAGCGGATAACGGCCGAGTTAAAGCGGTACTCCATCCCTCAGGCCATATTCGCCCAGAGGATCTTGAGCCGGTCGCAGGGAACCCTCTCAGACCTGCTACGGAACCCCAAACCCTGGAGTAAGCTCAAGTCAGGCCGGGAGACCTTCAGGAGGATGTGGAAGTGGCTGCAGGAGCCCGAGTTTCAGCGGATGTCTGCTCTCCGGCTGGCCGGTAAGATGGGTTTCTGTCCCTTTAGTATTATTATTTCACAATAAAACTGATCCATCTTAGAGTAACGGGACACTTTCCGTCGTGTTTCTTTCTTCTATCAGGCTGTTGTCAGGCTGCTCACTGAACTTGCGCAGGCCTGAAAGATTCAGCACCGCGGACAGTTCAACCGGTTAAAACAGTTAAAACAGAGCGCGCAGAGGCACAGCAGCGTCACCACTAAAATTAAATCTTTATTTCATAACAAAAAAAACAGAAACAAACGTAGAAAAAGAAACGTCTAGTCGTAGTGAATTTAGAGCTCTATAAAACGAATAATTTAATGGTTTAATGCGCGTGGACATTTGCGTCCACGCGGGCTGTTGTTGACTAAATTCGCAGGCCTATATTTTTGATCGGCACGTCGCCATTGATTCACGATAAACCTCGGAATAGTTGCCCTCCCACGACGCTTTATTCCCCCCCCCCCCTCTCCCTGTCCGACTATTAACACACAGCGGTTGGTGGGGTTACATGAGCCAACCAGTTGCGCGCGCGGGAGAAGCGCGGGGTGACCCCAGGTTGCCTGATCAATACGCCAGTTCCCACTCTCCTTTTTTTTTAAAATGTGGCACACAGATCAATACTCGTATCGGAGCTGAAAGACGCAATAACCGCACGCGGTCTCTCCGGCCTTGTAGTAAAAGCTCTAAATTTAGAACATAGACAGGTACGGTGCGATGCAGGACAGACGCGTGTTCCAACGTTGTCATCGTGCTTTTATAATAAATAAAAAAACAACAACACGGCTTAGGCTGTGCTGAAAACCTGTAACCTCCAGCGCTGCCCATTTAAGATCTATTTCAAGGAAACCATAAGGTAGAACTGTTCTGATGAAATATTGATTGCAGCCGGGACGGGGAGTGGACCAGTACAGAGAAGAACATGCAGACTATACAGAGCTTCTGATCCGGAATAACACACAGGGGCTGAGACAATTAATGAGAGTTCTGCCTCCCTGTGAACAGCACCATGTGATTACAACCACTGTTGGGTTTTCATAACTCAGAAGATCATCCGGCGTCCTTATCAGAGCTCAATGAATCACAGTTTATACCGTTGATGTCCTTCTTCCCCCTTGTGATCCATCACAGTTTATGGACAACAACGTTAGATTTAGCGGAAACACTACAGTGGCTTTACACAAGTGATAAATAGGGTGCCTATAAAAAACAGTATTCCTGATGGGTAGCCCGGTTTTATGTTGTAAAAGCGTTGAATCAGAGGGGCTTTAATGTGAGACGGAGAGACGGATAGAAGGATAGATGGATGGAAGGATAGATGGATGGATGGATGGATGGATGGATGGATGGAAGGATAGATGGATGGATGGATGGATGGATGGATAGATGATAGATGGATAGACGGATAGATGGATGGATGGATGGATGGAAGGATAGATGGATAGATGGATAGATGGATAGACGGATAGATGGATAGATGGATGGAAGGATAGATGGATAGATGAGGATTAGTAGCTGAGGCTGTGAGTGTCATTAATAGTGTAGCTCTGTCCTCTCCATGTTTGCCTGGCTTTGCACATAGGAGATCAATAAGGCCGTTTCCCCTTTCCAACCCCCTCCTCTCCCACTCCCTTGTGCATTCTCTCTCTCTCTCTCTCTCTCTCTCTCTCTCTCTCTGCAGCATATGGCAATAATATCACTAATCTTTCACTGGTTAACGTGGCAACAGGCAGGTTGTTTGGCTTCAGGAGCTCGGCGCCACGGAACAAAACAAAAATCACTGCCTGGAGGACGAGGATGAGTGAGAGCTGTTTCGTGAAGTCAAACAAAATGCTCACAGCCATTTCCCCCACCGCCTCTGCTCCCTCACCAGACGCATCTTTTAAATGCCCATCAAACTTGCTCGTGGCATGAAAGATTAATATCAGCCTGTTGTTTCTCATATTTCGGAAGACTCCGAAATGGACTGAATTGGATGTACAAAACTTCATCCAGGCCGACTTAAGAGCAAAAGCGAGAAAAGCAAAACTGACGTGTGGAAAAAGAGCAGGGAGATGCCATTGATTGAGTGAGGGCAGGCAGGTTTGGTCTTTGTGTGAACAGCCAGATAGAGGCAGGATAGTGAACGGATCAATAGCGAACCTTAATAATTGATAAGTATAAGGGAGACGAAGGGGAGAGGGGAAGAAAGAGAGAAGCAGAGAGTGGTGGTGTTAGAGCTTGTAGCAGCATCTCTTCTAGGTAAGCAAAGTCAAATCTGTGGTTAACAGCTGAGGACCGCACACCCTAAACACCACGCGGCACAGAGCGTGTAAGTGGTTTTCAAGTATTCTGTTTACACCCCGAAACATCCTGCGAAATGACGACACCGCTGATCTGACGTGGCATGGTGTAGACTTCCAAAAATCACATGTATGAGGCTGGGAAAACGAAGCCTCTCTGAAACAAAACAACATGAGGACAGGCAGGCTGCTGTTTGAAACACAAACACAACAAAAGATCAGAGCTTATAAGAGCATCTTACAGTAGACAAAGAGCACCAGAGCGTCCAGCTGCCTATCGAGTCGTAGTAATGAGTGCTTTCTGCTCATGTCAGCGAATCCTCAAAGCAATCCAAGGTTGTGATGTCATTTGATTTTAAAGGTTGCAATGCTTTATGGGGTTTGTAATGCGCCTTTATGGAGGCATGCAAGCACATTTCACCCAGTGCGTGTGTGTGTGTGTGTGTGTGTGTGTGTGTGTGTGTGTGTGTGTGTCTGTGTGTGTCTGTGTGAGTGCTTCCACATGCACATGTGTGTGTGTGTGTGTGTGTGTGTGTGTGTGTGTGTGTGTGTGACTGGTTTATAGAGTGTGTCTGCACTATACATTGTTCAGGCTTATCTGACTCACTCTGAATCGGTATTGATTTCCTCTCCTCTGCTCTCTTCGGCTCTCTCATTCTCTCTCTCTCTCTCATTCTCTCTCTCTCTCTCTCCCTCGCTGCCTTCCTCCTTCCTCCTTCCTCCCCCCTTCTTTCTCTCCTGGCTCTGTACCAGCATCAGCAGAGCAAGATCGGTTGCCTTCCACCCTTATTTCATTGCTGCTCCCTGGTCATCTCTCTCTCTCTCTCTCTCTCTCTCTCTCTCTCTCTCTCTCTCTCTCTCTCTCTCTCTCTCTCTGTAACAGACAGAACTCACGTTGGCACACTGGAGTCAAATATTTTGACACTCGGGTATAAATGCGCGTGAATGTGTGTGGACCTGGGGAAGAACACTCACATAGAGAGCAGTACAACGTAGACGAGCACATTGCAAAAACACACCAAATATTTGAAATGACCTTTCATAGCGTAGAAATAGATATTAGTGGCAGTTATGACCAAACCCCCGTTATGATCACTCATGTCGCATTTTTGTTAACTTCACCAAACTATACGATCGTGCAGGATGCAGGGCTGCAACACTTATTAAAACATTAATGTGAGACATCAATTTTTAAACTAAATGCTGAAGCCCTGCATCATCGTGATTACATCCCTCCACTTTGCTGCTATCGAGCATAAAAGGTCTCATGATAAATATGAATAAATAATAATGACACACACACAGAAGCAGTCAGACAATAAGGCTTTTGATTGGATGCATCTCCATATCCAAGCTCTTAATTTGTAGTAATTTAGTCAGTCGGGGCGCAGTCTTACTTTAGGTAAACCAATTCACTAATTGCCTCGTGCCAGTTTGTGAAAAGGCCTCGTGATGTCACGCAGCAGCAGATTGGTGTTAAAGGCGCTGATTGTTCTGATTAGTCAGGATCAAATTAGTCTTTAAACTTTTCAACATCAACTTTATTTACTTAAGTTAAATTAATCAAACAGAGACGTGTTTCAACATGATAGTCTCTGAGGCTGTGAGTGTGTGAGTGTGTGTGTGTGTGTGTGTGTGTGTGTGTGTGTGTGTGTGTGTGTGTGTGTTTATAAATGAGGTAAATCTGAGCAGAGAATCGTTCTAGTGAGATTTTATAGTTCCGGTTATTTTCCCATTTAGACAATTTAAGTTATTAAAATGTCCGGCAGTAGAAACTGAATCGTTACTATTTAAGTTTAGTTCAGTTAAACTTTATACGATGATATCCGTTTTTTTCTTTCTTTTTTTTTTTTTAAAGATTTACTGTCTAAAAATGTTGTTTAGTTAAAAAAAAAAGGTTTTCATTATAGTCCACACTATTAACAGTCCTCTAAACAAACAGGCCGCACTGTTCCGGTTCTGATCAAAGAAAAGCTTAAACGGTCAAACTCATAATAAAATAAATTAATACAAATAAAACCTTCAACCGTCTAATAAACGTTTATAAGTTCTTCTATATTCCTCGCCTCACACGTTTCTCTGAACTTGTCCCTCAGTGGCGCGTGTTTTCCCTCCTTTGCATCGCGGACTCGTTTTATTCTCTTTAGAATATAAATGCGTGACAGAAGCTGTGCTCTCTGGATTCTACCGCGCAGTTTATTCTGAAGTAGCTGAATAAAGTGGACCGTTCGGTTAGGGGCACGGGGAGAGGCATTAAACACGGTTTATAGACTACAAGCCGATACGTGATAGGCTGTAAAGCGGCCGATCTCTTGTCTCAACAGGACAACACAAGCTTTACATTGACAAATAAACGAAAGCTTTCAAATACGCCAATCCTAATCAATTGAGTATTTTTTTCTTTAAAGGACGGGGTTGGTTCGGTTTCCCCGCTGCTGTGCGTGTTAACGCCGGTGGGGTTGATGGCGTTTTACTTTCCCAGCAATGAATAGGCCTATAGTATGATCAATACAATCAATAACCGTACATCTGAGAGGTGTGACAGAGAGTGATTGACGCCAAACTGTTTCTCGCCTGCAGTAGTCCGTCCAGGGCGGGAGAGGGCCCGTCTCAGCGGACACAAAGCCCGATCTCATCCGTCCGTCCAGGCGTCGACTAGCAGCAGCACGGTGCGGTTAGTTCACCGTCTGCCCCCCCCCCTTCCCCACCCCCCCCCCCACCTCATGCCCCATCTGCCCACACACACACACACACACACACACACACACACACACACACACACACACACACACACAATGTTTGTAAGTAAAGAAACACGTACCATAATGCACTCACACACACACTTATTGGTTTTCATCTCTTTTCAAGCTGCCATCTAATCTCATGTTGCTCCTTCACGTTTAACATTTTAAAAACACAAAGTCCTGCTGAGATCTGGAGTCAGCGTCATTCAGTAACACGTGGGATCTAATGTGTTTGATGATGACTGTCTGATGAAGGAGGATATTTAGACCCCCCCCCCCCCCCCCCCCCCCCCCCCCCCCACGCCGCCCCTTCCCCCCCCCCCCCCCCCCCCCCCCCCCCCCCATGTGCAGAGTTCGACTCTTTTCTCCTTCATCCGCTGAAGGGGGAAAGTTTGTCTGTGTTCACCTGAGCCAATCGTGGGTCAATATGCAGTTTATACAAGTGTGACGTGAACACTTAAAGCCTCCAGCCTGCCTGCAGTCAGAATGGACTTTTCACTGTCTGGTAATTAAACCTTTGAAATTTAAAAAAAACAAACCAGTATGCACATTCATGGATTCTAGATTTTGAGTGGATGTTAAGAGTTTTTAAAAGGGATAATTGTACTTTTATTGTGGAATAATCATATCCGCCCCAGTATTTATTTTTACGTCTTAAAACGCGTCTGGAAGGGAAGACGGTACACATGTACTGTAACAAAGGCTGACAGACAAAAGTCAACCACTGTCCACCTACTGCTCTTCCCATCGTCACAAGTGTCTTATAGACGGTGGACAGCAGCCACTTAAAGTGGAGCAGATCTCAAAGGTGATTTAATCTTTGGACCAGCAAGAGGTTGAGATTAAGCAAAGTACTTCTAGCATCATTGACACCAGGACATGTGAAGGAGACGACACAAGCGAGCGCCACTCGAGACCGCTGAGCGTCACCGCTTGTCTCTTCAGGAAAGCCCATTTGGTAAACGAGGCATCTGAAGACAGCCTACACCGCCCAGGTTCTCGTCTCAGGAGAGCTGGTTTTAATGAGCAGCTCCCTCTTTACCTTCCCTGTGGTCCTATTCAATGCTGTGGAAGGGGACGTTTAGGGGTCTCATTTGAAATGGATCTATTGATTATCTGAAATATGTACTGAGCGGGCCCAGGCCCTGTGCTACAGCTCCTTGGTTCCACTTGGCTCTGCAGGCCTCAGAGTTTGCACAGTTGCATTTCAGCTGATGGAGGAGAACCAGAGTGGTGTTGGCGTTGTAAAATGGCCGGTAGCACAAGTTGTTGGAAAACAGGCATTACATATTAAATTATCACTATATTAGCACTAGCATTCAGTCATTACATTAGGGAGTATTGAGTTTGGTTTGAGACAGCACTTAGAGAGCCGCGAGGAGATTCTGGCATGGCTGGGCCTGAACCAATTGAATAAACGTTCCATGGAATGGTTCTGAAGTGAGGATCAATCAATATGGGGGCTATCAATCTGAGGGCAAATTAAAACAATTGAGAAAAAAAACAACAAGAGGGAAACAGTTGAAGAAGTCCAGGAGGTATCAGTGGAGGCCACTGCTCAGGAAAAACATCTTAATTATGCTTTGCTTGCAGTAACAAAGCCTGAACAATGGCAATTCAAACATGCACGCTCACACACAGGCATGCATACACATGTGCACATTCATATTGATCCCCACCCCCCCCTCCCCCCACAGTCAAATCTGTTTACTGCTGTTGTCTAAACCTGCTGTAAAGTCATCAATCATTTGCATACATCACCTCCACACTGCAGCCATCCTTCCTCCCCCCCCCTCACTCCCTCCTTTTATCCCCTCACCCTTTCCCATTTGTCTCCCTTCCTCTCGCACACACGTGCACAAACACCCCAAGTCTGGGATGACTATAATTCCTCACTTTGTTTCTTTCTTTCATGCAAGCCCGCAGACCACATCTCGTGCACGCGAGCACACTTTTGTATAAAAAACAAAACAACAATAAGGATCAGTGACGTAGCCTGTTATGAGAGACATTCCTTTGTCCTCTCAGACTGGATGACTGCCTCTTTTTCCGCCACATCTCCTTTGTTCTTCCACAGATAAACAATTTCTTCTCCATCTGTCTGTCACACAAAGCGCGCTTCCGAGCTGTACTCCCCAATGTGAGGCAGGGCACGCGCAACACACACACACACACACACACACACACACACGCGCACGCACACACACACACACACCTCGTTCTCGCGGATCGATGGGGATCGATCGGGTGGGGAAGGGAGCCCTGATTACTGGACCACGTGTTCAGGAGAAAACCGCGGAAAATCGATCATTGCAGCTTTTTAGGGCAGCAGAACAGAACAGACTCCCTTCAGTCTCCACAGCTCCACGGCCGGCTCTACTGACGGTGCATCCAGGCACGGCACTCCGCGTCTCTGTCAGCAGTTCACTTCACGCTCCTCCAGTTTCAACGAGACACACAGACCCACAACGTGAACCAGGCTATGCTTATGCAATATAACCTCTTTTTTTTCTTTAGATATCATAAGAGCAAGATAATAAAACGAAACCTATAGCCTACATGTTCCCACAGAACACAGGGACCCGTCCCACATGTAACCACAGCCACAACTTGAAAGGGCCCAGTGGTGTTCTGCATGTGGTGCACTCACTGTACAACCCGCTCTACATTACTGATGATCATTTCCAAGCCTTCTGTAGTTTGGAGATTGATTTCCTGTCCTCCAGGCGGCCGCTGCTTTCAGCTCATTTCACTGCACTTTAAAAAATCAACTGGTAGAGATTTGAAACTTGCTTCACAATTACGTCGTATTAATATTTGTTTAAGGATATCTATTATTTACTTTGTATATTTTAATGTACGTTCTACAGCCAGATTCGCATTTAAAACTAATCCCTGTCCAGCATTTAAGGATAGAGCTGCACATCTGGAAGTTGATACTATTTACATTCACAATATGAACATCAACAAGCACACATCCTCTGTGAAAAACGATGATAATACTGTTTAACAAAACTACACGTTTGAAAGTAGACTGCTGACTGACTTCGACAAGAACATTAAGAGGACTTAGCTGTCGAGCGAGACTCAGATATCCTCAAGTTGATTGTCATTCCACGATGAAATAAAAGGAAAGCAAAGACTGCTTGGAAGGTAAGAAATCAATCTCAAAACTCTTAGTGTACTTTAGCAATTAGCAATAATATAACAGATACAACATTTTAAAGGATGAAACTCGCAAAAAGCTGCGGTAATGGCCACTAAAAGCTTGGGAGGACATCACAGTTTACAGAATATGAAAATCAGCTTGAATCGGTCTTTTTCACTCACTGCCTCACTGACTCACTGACTCACTGCCTCACTGACTCACTGCTTTCCTTTCTGCCTGTTCCACTCTTCCATTCTCTCTTTCTTTGGGCAGCTCACCCTCCTGTTACCCCCCCCCCCTCCTCCATGTTACATCCACATGTTATTTAGTAATGTGTTCATTTCAACTCCACATGCGTTTCTTTCTACCCGCATCATACAGTCATTGTGTGTATCTGCAGTTTCACAGTGAGCGAAACACGCAAACATTCACGCACACAAGCGCCTGTATTAGTTTCACCGTCTGATTTGATATTTAACCGAGTTAATTGACAGTTTAAAATGATTCAGCGTTTCCTTCTGTCACAGTTAGGTGTCTAAGGCATCCCACCTCATCCTGTAGCCACACGTCGCATTCTTTACTTTCACCCAATTATGTGTTTCGTCTTCAGCTCATTTAAAGGACTAGTTCGAGTGTTTTGATGGCAATGAAACTCCTTCCTTTTGTTCCGTCCTTCCCCCCCTCCTTTCCTCGGTCCCTTTCCTTCCCCCCTCTCCAGCATGTAAACGCAAGGGGATCGGAACCAGGTGCCAAAGAAGCAGCGACTGGTCTTCACCGACCTGCAGCGTCGCACCTTGGTAGCCATCTTCAGGGAGAACCGCCGCCCCTCCAAGGAGATGCAGATCACCATCTCCCAGCAGCTGGGCCTGGAGCTCTCCACCGTCTCCAACTTCTTCATGAACGCACGCCGCCGCTGCACGGACCGCTGGGACACGGAGGAGCACAATCACGGGGTGCACGGCCACGTGCACACTCCTCACGGGAACAGCAACAACAACAACAACAACTCCTCGCCGATCCAACCCGGTACCTCCTCTGCCGCCACTTTCTCTACGGCCTGACGGTGGCAGGACGGACGGTTGAACAGACACACGGAGGACGGAGAGCTGCAGGGTGTGTAGCTTCAGACCGATCATCTGATTCATCTGCTCACGACTTGAGCAGATGAATCAGATATCTTCTCTACGATCCGTGTGTTTTCTTTTAATCTGAATGTTAGTCATGGGGGGTTAACATGCATTTCAAATTGTGTTTTTATTTCCTTCTTCTTCTTCAAACCAAAGATCCAGCAGCTTTGCGATAGTTGCCCTCAAACAACCACACGTGGCTCTTAGTGAACCCACCTATAAACCAAAGAAAATACATCTACACTAAACTCCACGTGGGTCTGTGTTGAAGCCTTGAAAAGGGAGGGTTTTGCTTTAGGAACCTCTGCTGGTTGTGAGGATGTCAACACACCAAAGAATCAGTCATGACGGACAGTTTGTAAGGGCAGGAAACCTCGAGCAGCCACGCGTCGTTCTTCTGCCGGGCCGTGATCAGTAGCAGACACTGAGGCTGATTGAGAGGCGCGTTTGTGTGTCAAGTGTGCGCGAAACGCTCCCGACAGGTCCTCTGACCCGTGAACCACATACCACCTCTGCGTCACTGCAGGTGCGCGCGTGTGCTCGTAATGCTCTCAGGCTGCGTGTCGCTCCTGGGGTGTAATTCCTCTGCAGTGGTTCGGCCTACTCCACGTCAGGGTAACAGTGCCACCTGCTGTCCGTGGAATCCACATCTGAACACGTCGTGAGCGCGTGTTAACTTAACGGCCCCCACGTCTCGAACAGGCCGACAGCGACACGCTGTAGCCTGCAGTGCAGATTCATATTAGGATAAAGATACCAAAACGCTCCAGATAAGCAGACGCGTAGCTTTGCAAAAACACCAAACAAACCGACTAAAACGTGATCACACTCACAAACCCGTTGATACACATTTGAATGTTTGTTTCTTAAGAATGTGTCGGTGTACGGCTCCACGCCCACACACCGTGTAGCCGCTCGAGAGGTTATTTTCAGGTTACCAAAGGAGAACAATCAAACATGGGGGGGGGACACCCGTTTAAAAAGTGTCGTGCCCGAGTGTAGGGAGGGGAGGGGGGGGGGGGGGGGGGGGGGATTGGGGGTCTGCTCTGTTCTAGTGGCCAAACGCTAGAGGTCAAATGTCACAATATAGGATCCTGAGTGCCAATGATGTTTGCCTCTTTATGATAATCAGAGAACAGGCGCAGTCCGCTCCGTCGCCATGCGCCCCTCGTCTTGGCCCGCGTCATTACAACCGTCACACTGCGAGCACTGCACGCGGGCACTACGCCTGTTCCATACCTCAGAAAAACATTGATGTGCTCGACAAGAAAC
Organism: Cebidichthys violaceus; assembly: GCF_023349555.1. Lineage (NCBI taxonomy): Eukaryota > Metazoa > Chordata > Actinopteri > Perciformes > Stichaeidae > Cebidichthys > Cebidichthys violaceus. Next base: position 16,695,536 of record NW_027176964.1, read on the forward strand.
ACAATGACTGTAAATAGCGTTTTGATTTTTCATCTCTCCTTCTCTCTCTGTCCTATCTACTCTCTATTTATCTATACTCTCTTGCTACCCCCCCCCCCCCCCCCCCCCCCCCCTTGTTGTGTCCTCCTTTCCTTTCTCCCTCCTTAACTACTGATGCGGGTAATACTAGCACCATAGACACATGGTTTCTCTTTCGTGACTATTGTGCTATGTTGTGCTAAAACTTTATGTAAAGAAGCACCTTGTCGACAAAATGTAAAAAAACAACAACTTAAAGATGAAAAAGAAGAAGAAGAAGAAGAAGAAGAATCAACGCGGACTGATCTCATAGGAATACCACAAATGACGAACTGTGCATATTTGTGAATACTTGTGTGAGAGAAGGCCCCTGATCCCTGACCTCTGAACTATGAGCCCGTTTGAACTGGACAGTCACTGCTGTGCTCTGGTTACCATGAGAACCGCCTCATTTCTCTGTGTCTTTTTAAATGTGTTTCATTTTGTTGTGTAGCATCTTCTAGCGGGAGATAATCATATTAGAGAGGAGACGCAGGAGGGTGCAGCGGGAGGCCCATCATCGGGAACACATTTACGGGACGTTCCTCCACACTTTGGGTTCTGGTGTTGCACTAAAACAGATTCCCGGTCGGAGGTCTCGCTTAAGACGTCTCATAGAGTCCAGAGGGGGGAAAAAGTGTTGCGTTTCAGTGCAGATATTTGAAGCTCAGACCCAGAGAGCCAGTGATGGATGGTTGTACGTGTGTGTGTGTGTGTGTGTGTGTGTGTGTGTGTGTGTGTGTGTGTGTGTGTGTGTGTGGCTACCTCACAGAATAGAGTGGACTGTGACACACAGCCATCAATACCAAAGATACTTCGAGCCTGCCGTGTTCACACTGGACCTGGGACGTGCGCACACATGCAAACACTTATACACACATGCAGATGTGCTTCTTAGTACACACACACACACACACACACACACACACACACACACACACACACACACACACACACACACTCCCACAGAGCAGTCGTGCTGCACGGCAAATACACGGAAGGTGTTTGTTGTGTGGGAAGAGTTGAGTGCCTTTTTCCTTCAACCAGGGGTTGGACTGCTCTGCGCGCACACACACACACACACACACACACACACACACACACACACACACACACACACACACACACACACACACACACACACACAGTGTTTAGGGTGAAGGGGGGCACACAGGAGCGGCTCCTCACGACATAAAAACACACTTTTGTTTTGAATTTTTCACACAAGGAAGAAACTAAATATTGTTTACTGCCACCGTTTTTGTTAATTTTTTAATACGTTTTTTACACGCTGGTGAGACGATGTCATCTCACAGAGTCCTCTCCACGACACACACATGCACACACACTCCCACCAGAGATATTTTTGTGTAATTTGTAACTCGAGTGTATGTGTGTGTGTGTGTCTCTCCGATTGTTTACAAAGCCCTCTAACCCCCGCCCCTCTCATTGGCTCGCATCTAAAACTATCACCTGCGCGTCAACCGACCGATGCTCAATCAGTACGGAAGCGATGAGACCCAAACGGCTCCGAAAGACACGTGAAGCCCGCCGGTGACCCCCCCCCCACCCCCCCCATCCAAACCCTCTTCGCCGGTCCCTCCGTCCAGGGTAGCATCACAACGAGGCAGGCATGTGTAGACAATTCATCTCGATATACCTCAAATCTTTACTGTAAAGGTTAATGTAGTGAAACAATAATGACAAATGTTTAGCTATGGGAGTGGCATTAAAGTCACGGCAAAAATGATTGTTTATAAAAAAAAGACTTATTTAAAGGAGTGTGTGCAGTATAAGCCGGTCTATAGTTTGACATCGTTTTGAGTTGGTTCATTTATTGTTTGTAGGTTTGCACGTTTTCCTTTTTTTTTGGAGTTAAGAGAAACGTTGAAAGGAGGAAATCAGGTAGGATATATATATATATATATATATATATATATATATATATATATATATATATATATATATATATATATATATATATATATATATATATATATATATATATATATATATATATATGACGATGTAGCAGAGCAGAGGACAGAGAGGAATCAGCGGCGAATGATTACGAATATGAATGAAGACGTAGGAATGCAGAAAATTGTTCAGGATCAACGTGAAAATGACGCATAAAAGTCGCACTAATTTCTGTTTTGCATCACTTTTTTTTTTGGGCTTATTTTGTGTTTTAATGATTGTTTCCGAAGTGTGTAAAAGTGATTCCCATATTAAAAAAAAGAAAAAAAAAAGAGAACCAACCAAAGCACCTCTGTCATTATGGTTGGGATGAGCGATTCTCTTATGCATGGATACTATATATGTGTATATATATATATAAACTGCAGGATGAATTGTACCTCTACAGGTGAAGAGGGGGAGAAACAGGGAAAAAACAACAACTGAGCTTAGTTTCCAGGTACACTCTTTTTTTTTTTTTTAGCTCTGTGTCTTTTCTGTGCTATTTGTGTACTTGTTAAAAAAAGAAGTGTGTATTTGTACGTGTCTCAGCTTCATCGCTGTGCGTCCGTCCTCCTGTTGTTAACCCTTCCCTTTGTGTGGAAACCGTCTCCACGTCTATGTCCGCCCTTTGTTTCGTCACGAGTGAGTTCCTCTGTTTCGTTCCAGCTCCTCCGTGTTTTAATCTGAAGCAGCCCGCGTTGTTTGTCTGCTTCAGCAGAAGCTCAGACAGACAGACGGCTGAAATGCGGGTTTCCTCCAGTGCTTCAAAATGGCGTCATTTGCTTTTTTTTTTTTCCTCCCTTCTGACAGACCTCAGAGTTGCAGAAGACCCAGTGTCGACGTTCTCTCCCTCTTCCCTTACCGATCAATCAGAACCAAGTGTCTTTGTGATGGTAGAAGACAATCAATTTCAAATAGAGCAGAGACAAAAAAAAAAAAAGAGAGAGAGAGAGAGAGAGAGAGAGAGAGAGAGAGAGAGAGAGAGAGAGAGAGAGAGAGAGAGAGAGTGTGATGGAGGAGGGCAGAGGAAATGACTGGACAGGAGAAATGGGAGGAAGGCTGGAGGAAGGATGGCTCTCAGTGTGTGTGTGTGTGTGTGTGTGTGTGTGTGTGTGTGTGTGTGTGTCGTCACCTTTAACCTCTGCAGAGTGACCTTTACGGTGGGGGCTGAGGCACCCGGGACCCTCCCCCCCCCCGGCCACGATGGAGGTGTAGGTGAAGGCGGTGGGGGGGGGGGGGAATCTGACTTGTTAAGTGGACGTGTAATCGAAGATGTTGATCAAATGCCTGCACACACACACACACACACACACACACACACACACACACACACACACACACACACACACAGAGGAGAGAGCTTTTCTTCTGATCGTCGCCGGTCACGTGGGTCTGCCTTCAGCCTGTGGAGGGAGACTCAAGTAATAACCGGGACAAATAATACGGTTAAAATGTGTGTTTTGACTAAAACAAATAAAGAAACGAGCGATTGGCTGACGTACTTCCTGTCTGCGTGATGCTTTCTGACTGTGGAGCTCTGTTGCCACCTAGTGGTGATGGATACAAAGACGTGGACCATCAAGTCCAGCAAAAGTACCGCATCAGGACCAGAACCAGGATCCTAGAAAAACACTGACGTACCTCACACCACCGTCTGTGGATCAAAATCAATATATATATATACACACATATATATATACATATATGTGTATATATATGTATATATATTACATTATATTTACTCAGTTAACTTCTCAGTAAAATATAAGAACGACTTCATAAGGCTATCGTTTCCTGAGCTTTACATTTGATCGTGTTGATTCAGTCGTGTTACGTTTTAATATTATAGAAACATATTTTGAGTTTTCATAACTGGAAGCTTTGTTTCAAAGCCTGGTTCAGTTTCAGGATCCTGGTATGGCACAACCAGCGTCACGCTGTGCCTTACAGAGCTACGGGTGGTTTAACTAGTTAGTCTAGAGCCGTTGATACAGTAGGTACTGTAGACTAGTTGTCCTGCTCTTTTGGTAAACAAAGATATCAGCAAACTTTACCGATTCACACTGACAGGAAGTTACTCACACAAGACGCTGGATGTCAATCAGACTCACTTTGAATAAAGCTACATCTCAGAGACATCGAGACGCTTTTCATAAGATTTAATGTTGTTCTCCAAGATATCGTTGGATCTGTTCCACCGCCTACAGTTCATGTTAGTGTTTACCAGCTTCCAGCTCCTCCTCCATCCCCCTCTGTGCTTTGGTATTGAGGGAGAACTCACCATCTCACCGTTATTTACTGCGAGGACATGCTCAGAACCAGCTCAGAACCAATATGTAGCACAGAATGGAGACTCTAAAGTGATTGTAACAGATTTAACTGTCGCATCTATTCAGATATCCATAACATAACGTCTCACATATTGAATTTCATGCTCGAGCCCAACGTCAACACCCGACAGCCGTCCTGTCCTGTGTCCCTAGATTAATACAGAACACATAGAAGAGACACGGGACACGCCTTTGACAGAGTCACATCATGCTTTTATGATGAAAGGAGTTCATTTACAAGACAGACGGTATATAAAACATGTATTGAAATAAAAAAAGGAACTAATATGTGTTTTTATAAACAAGTACATTATTGTCTCAGCTTCCCCTTAGAGACCAAGCAGCCATGGGACTGAGCAGAAGGTGGGAGATCCCTGGAGAAAAGATCAGCGGTTCATTCCTATGTTACTATAACTACACTATTTACAGTTCAACAGTCATTTTCCTCTGTCAGACATGGCAAAGAGGTCTACAGATCTGATGACATGATATGGCTAATAAGATCTAATATGTACAGGTTCTGTTCTTTACACCCAAGGATCCACACTAAATCTGACCGTTCTAGTTCTAGAGGAATTTGGTACTCGCTGTGTAACGGCCTCCGTTGTGAGCCGTCTGTGCTTTAATGGTCGATCAGCTGATCTCAATGCTAGCTCTGCATTACGATGGAGCGCTCAGCACCCATTCCTAGGTTCCAGGGGTCAGCAATGACCAACAGGCTGCAGATAAGCAGTAGAAGAGAAATGTTCTGAAATGTGTAACGAGGTCGGCGCCAAGTTCAAAGAGAGAGAGGGGGGGAGGGAGAGAGAGAGGGGGGGAGAGAGAGAGACAGAGAAAAGACAGAGAGAGAGAGAGAGAGAGGGAGAGAGACAGAGAGAGAGGGAGACAGAGAGAGAGAGACAGAGAGAGAGAGGGAGAGAGAGAGAGGAGAGGGGGGGAGGGAGAGAGACAGAGAGAGAGAGAAAGAAGGGGGAGAGAGAGAGAGAGAAAAGACAGAGAGAGAGGGAGAGAGAGGGGGGAGAGAGAGAGAGAGAGAGGGAGAGAGACACAGAGAGAGAAAAGACAGAGAGAGAGGGAGAGAGAGAGAGAGAGAGAGGGAGAGACACAGAGAGAGAAAAGACAGAGAGAGAGGGAGAGAGAGGGGGGAGAGAGAGAGAGAGAGAGAGGGAGAGAGACACAGAGAGAGAAAAGACAGCGAGAGAGAGAGAGAGAGAGAGAGAGAGAGAGAGAGAGAGAGAGAGAGAGAGAGAGAGAGAGAGAGAGAGGAATAAGTTAACCAATTTGGAGAACTGTACTAATAACTAACTATATGTTCTGTTAGAGGCTCCAACAAACACAGAGCTAGACCAGAGTGACAGCTTCCTCTGAAGGAGGTGAGAACGTGTTACATCTGCTCAGACCTGGGGGGGGGGGGGGGGGGGGGGAGTCTAAATGTGGCACCATCTCGTTCTTAACAGAAGACAGTCGTCTTAGTGGAAACCTAGGAATGAGTGCCGACCAGGTCTGTCAGAGCTCTGCACGCCTCCTCCTGCTTCAGAGGGCTTCTGGGAGAGTGGCAAGGTTCAGGACGGATCAATGGAAGTGTGCCATCGACGATCCGATCCCCACACAGCATCGATCAGTCCCACCAGCCTGCCTGGAATACCGACCGCCGTATCTGCAGCTGAACACATCCTCTCTAGTGTGTGAATAGATACGAGTAAAAGTACAATCATCCCAAGTAAACAAACGCTTCTTCTGCAAGACACGCACACACACACACACACACACACACACACACACACACACACACACACACACACACACACTTCTTTTGAGTATCTCGTGAAACGCAGGTTTAAACACACACACGTCGGTGGTCCCACTTGCTCAACCAGTCCCATGGCCCGGCAACGATGGCACCCATAGCTCTCTGTCTCTGTGTCTCTCTCCGTACAAGCGTAGCGGGGAGTTTGGCAAGACCGATCACTGAATACAAAAAGGCATGCATAGATTAAACCTGCTAAAAAAACAAAGAAAGAAAGAAAGAAAGAAAGAAAGAAAGGGATTGAACGTGAGAGTGATCGCTGTTCAGCTCTCAGCCATACGGAGAGAGAAGGATGCTGTGACACTTTTATCGTGTTCTCTTGTTAGTTGTTGTGAAGTCGCAGAGAGACCTGTGGGGTCTAAGCTAGACTCTCAGTAAACCAGGTCAGACCGGTTCTAACCCTCTCCTCAGAACTCCCTCACTGAGAGCAGACAGTGAGCTCTCTTTAGGGTGTCACTGTTCGAGACCCAGAGCTTGATTTATGTTCCCATCACACACACGCACACGCACACACACACACACACACACACACACACACACACACACACACACACACACACACACACACACACACACACACACACACAATAACACCGGGTACGTCAGCGTCGTGGTCCCATTGCGTCGCTGTTGCTCACATCGACCACTTGGGGTCAGTGTTGCCACAGAGAAAGCGGGGCGGTCGCAGTTGTCTGGTCAAGGTTAAGACGAAGCAGTCGTCAGCCTCGAGGCTCTTTCAACAGTCCTTCAGCGACGCTCCGCCTCGCGCCCAATTAACCCTGGATGTCAGACAGCAACGGCAGCTTTGTCTGTTGTCCAATTAGAGGAAACTACCAAATATTTATATCTAACGTTAAAAAAAACAAAAAGCTAAAATAACAGCATTAATTCAGCCTTCAGTCGTTGAACGGCACACAGGTCTGTTATGGACATGAGATTAATTAAGCCCCAGTAATCACCCGATCAGCCCCACTACGTCTTCCTCTCAGCTCTGATGATTCAAACTCGGACGTCATCCAAGCGAAGCAGCAAACTGCAGGATCTGGAGCAGGAAGAAGGATGCCAGAGCAAAGCTGGTGTCAGAATTGAAACCAAAAGGAAAGAGCATGAAGAACCGCAGATAGTCCAAACAGCTAAAACTGGTCCTCATAATTCAGCCAATGATTATTGGTGTCTTTATACGTCTGTGTCTTTGAGGAGCTGCCCAGTGGAAGGCCTCCTGACAGAGAGGCTGCTGCTGCTGCTGCTGTACATGGGGCGTCTAGACTACAGTACATCAACCCGGGGGCAAGGGCGAACCGGAGGAGGAGGAGGGGGAGGAGGAGGAGGAGGGATCGCTCAGCCTACGATCTCAAGTGTTACAGCGGAGGGTAATGAATCAAGCTCCAGCTCCACCTGGTATCTACAGCACTGAGGAACAGACTGAGGCGACGGCTTGGCTGCAAAGCTGTGTGTGTGTGTGTGTGTGTGTGTGTGTGTGTGTACTGGCACATGAGTTTGGCAAAGAGTCTATCAATTCAAATGTTTCATCTGGCAGAAGATTAAAGAGGTGGTGGTGGGGGGGGGGGGGCAGGAAAGACATATATTTGTGAAAAGCCTCCTCTAGCTTTCAAGGCCTTTGAATGGATCCGTATTGTTTCTGTTAACCCTGAACAACATGGAGGTGTCTGTACTATCAGTGAACCAGAGAAAAGTGAGTGCAGGCTCATAAGTCACAGTATCACAACAACCCTTAACCCCGGTGTCGAGATGTTGTGAGTTAAAGTGTGACGAGACGTCATCAGAGAGAACCGGTGCAGCACAGTCTAGAGGGGGTTCCACGTCCAGAGAGAGATCCCAGAGCGGCGCTGTGCAGAGCGGGAACCATCCACAAGTGCTTTTTCTTTTTTTTCTTTCAGGAATGAGGAGGGCGTGAAATGGGAATCAATGTCTGTTGTTTTTTTTTGGTGTTTTTTGTTTTTTTAGGGATCCTGGGTCACCCCTTTCATCTTTTTGTCTCCACTGATCCGATCGATGCTCCGCGTTCGATGGCATCACAGGGAGCAACAAATCAAAACACGACGACACGGAACTCACCGAACCACACGTCTACTACCACACGACCATAATCCAGCCTAATACTGTGAACGGGGTCAACGAGGGTCGGGAATGTTAAGAAGAGGGGGGGGGCCCTCATCTACGCTTACATTTGTGATTGATGTTTACGATAACGCCATCTACAATCACTAGACATTCTCACTGTCTTCTAAACCTAGAAACACCAGGGAATGGAAACACAAAAAGTGTGGGGGGGGGGGGGACGTCCGCGGAGGAGACGTCCTGTTCTCAACACAACAAAAATGGCCGCCGACACCGTTAACGGCGGCGTTGGGGAAAAACCAGGCCAATTTGTTCTTCTGTTCTCATTCGGCCTCATGAATCTTTAACGGCTGCTGAGTTATTCATCCTGACACAGAAGCCGCGGTTCCATCGTCCCTCATGAGGGACAGAAACGGGAGTTTTTGACAGGATTTATTTTGCAAAAGTTTTGAGAGTTTGAGGCTCCGTCACACCTGGGCTAATTATTTTCCAAAACCCTAAACACCTAAAAAGTGTTGTATGTTACATGTGCTTTAGATGGTGGCTGATAACTCTTCACAGTACGACCCTCAAAAATGAAGCAAAGCTCCTTTAATAGCGGCGCCTTCTTAAGTTCCTGTTCACGACTAGCTGGTTTCAAAATGCAAACGTATATTAAAATTAAATTAACGTTAGTGTGTGAGAACAGTGCTGCGTGTTGAGAACAGAACGGTCCCACACGGAGAACCTTAAACTGTTAAAAAGGTCACGGAGAACAACTGAGGAACCTAAGAGAGAGGACAAACAAGAAGCAACAGAACACCTCAAAGAAAGTTTGTTTTTTTGTTTTGCTTTTTTTTTTTAAACCACAGTACTACTCTCCACTACACGATGCACATGGCGTGGGTAGGGTTAACACGTTACTTCATTTACATTTTGAATCCTCGGTCTCCAGCCAGGGACCCCTCCCAAAGGAGGACCCAGTGTGGGTGTGTGTGTGGGGGGTGAGGAGGGGGGGGGGGGGGGGGGGGGGGGGGGGGATGCACTGGGCTAGGGGGGGCAGAGACATTCGCACACCGACCGTCCCGGAGACAGAGAGAGAGCAGCGGCACACAATTTGCATGTTTCTTTGACGTGTAGCTGTGATTGTTGTTCCTATGAATCCACGTAACCTCGATGAGGTTTTACCACTTCTGTGTGTGTGTGTGTGTGTGTGTGTGTGTGTGTGTGTGTGTGTGCGCGTGTGTGTTATGGGGTGCAACTCTATGCAAGCCCGGCGACAGCAGATGGTCTTGTGATCGTCCCGCCAGCTTGTAAGACGGCAGGAGCAATAATTATTATCATATAACGGAATCTTGCACACGGCTCGCTGTACAAAAACAAGCTACTCACACTATGGCTTCGTCTCTTCACTCAAACATCTACAGTTCTCTCTCGGAGAATGAATTTTGGCTTCATGGCTCTACGTATACAGTATTGCTGGAATGTAATATTTGAACAGAGCGTGTGTGTGTGTGTGTGTGTGTGTGTGTGTGTGTGGTCACACTCGCTCTGTTAGTTACTTCACTTTTCCTGAGAAAAGGTGCTATGCATATGTTGCTATATGTGTGTGTTTTTTTTTCCGCTACTAGAATGACGTGTTGACTTGAAGACCCCCCCCCCCCCCGACGGCGGTGCTTGTGTGTCCTCTCTCTGCCTCCGAGTGTGACCCAACGCTCCGGGCTGCTCCCCCCTGGCAGCGCTGCGAAGGTCAGGCCGTCCACCAGCACAGCAGAGGGCGGGGGGGGGGGGGGGGGGCCCGAGGTGGAGGCCGGCAGGGTGAGCCTCTCTTGTTGTGATGTCGGGGGCTTGTGATGTAGGCACCTCCTGCCCCACCAGCCTGGTCCCCATTGCTCTCTACTGTGTTGGTTGCTATGGTTGCCGTGGCTACCCGTGTCCGGCGGGCTTGACTTCCTAACCCAAAACCCTCCGGGCCGGCGGGCGGCCGCGGCAACTCTCGGCCAAGTGCGCTCGACCCAAACTCACACAGCTGACGTCGTCGCAAAATCTCACGAAGAAGAAGAAGAAGAAGAAGAAGAAGAAGAAGAAGAAGAAGAGGCCAAATCTCATCGGATCGTATTTTACAGCCTTTCAGCTCGACATAACATGATGCTGAAGAAGAACCCGTCTCACTGCTCAGCCGTGGTCAGAATACATAAAGGAGGCTCTAAAACATATTCAAAATGTCTTCCAAAAACAATTTGTTTTATTCGGTGGTAAGGACTCACAACTTAACTCTCGTCTGCATCTTTACATGCACGGTTCTCAACGGGGCGCTCTAGCATAACCGCCGCTGATAGGAATGGACGGTAGCCAGGTCTCCCTGCAGCACACTCCTTTTAAAATCCCTGACTGTACAGAATACAGTTAAGTATTTAAATGAAAGAGGAAATCCGTTTCATGATCTCATTAGTGTCACAGAGAAACAGGGCTACCGGTGTCCCACAGCTCATGCCAATTCCCAAAACTTATCTCATGTAATTCTTAACTTAACGGACGGCGAGTTCGCTCCTTTCAATCTGCCGATACTGCGGCTCTTAACAGCATCAATTAAGACGAATGAAACCACTGAAAGGCAGAGAGATCGGGGTCCTTTAGTTCTCGTTCACAAATCAATCCAAATCGTGTCATTTGACGCGGCCACTTCAATTTTGAATAGAGCCAATAGACAGGAACGTATGTTGTGCGTTAACGCTTCTTTGCGAGTCGGCGGCTGTGTGCGTTTGCGTGTGTCAAACACGTTTTTTTTAGGACGTGCTCATGCCTCCCCCGAGGGACCCCTGGCTGCGTTGTTTCATATCATCTTCATGTTGAACTTCCTGGTCCCTCCCGAGGAGCTGCCGGTGACGGGTTCGGATTTCCTGAAGGAGTACTCCACCGTGAAGTTGTTCCTGCGTTGGCCGCGTCCCCGGCTCCACACGAACAACAGCAGGAAACAGAAGAGGACCACCCCCAGGAAGGTGATGCAACCCATCGCCGTGGAGACCAGGATGGTGGTCAGGTCCAAGGTGAACTTGAGGAAAACGCGCGTGCTGTTCAGATTGGTGTCGTTGAAGAACTCCCCGCCGTACAGCGAGCGGTTGAGAAAGAAGGCGGAGGCGGCGTCCAGCGGCTGGCCGCGCACCGTGAGCGTAGCGAAGTAGGTGTCATTGCCGCCGGCGTTGCTGGCGATGCAGATGTATGTTCCGCTGTCGGTGAGCTGGGCGTAGCGGATCTCCAGGGTGCCGCTAGGGAGGACAGTGACGCGCCCGGAGCTTTTAGCCGTGATCCGTCTGCGCTGTGGGGAAATCCAGATAATAGCAGGTGGAGGTTCTCCTTCGGCTCGACACAGAAAACTCACAGGTTGGCCCTCGCGAGCGATCACCTGTGAAAGGTGGAGGAAAGGAGAGCATACACTAATTATTTCAGGACTTTCTGTGCTTGCAGACGCAATTAAGAGTAACCTCAATGATAAAACAATAAGCACTTATCAAAGTTTGAATATTAAAGCTGAATGCAGTCGTCTCCATTACCTGCTGCAGCTTACGGTTGCGTATCTTAGGTTTCTGGCATGTAAAGTGATCGAAGAGTGCAGAATCGGTGAAGGCGCTGAGGCTGACCCCTTGCACCTCCACCGGCCCCGCACACACCGGCACTCTGCCGTCAAAGTTGAGGGTCTTGCGTCTCTGCAGGATCCACAACAGACGGCAGTCACACATCAGGGGGTTCCCGTCCACTCTGAGGGTCTCCATACTGTTGACAGAGTGGAAGGAGCCCTCTTCAAGAGTCTGCAGGTCGTTGGAGGAGAAGTTGAGGACCCGGATCTGTCGAAGGCCCCCGAGGGCATGGAGCTCCACTGTCATCAACCCCGTGCTTACCATGATGAGCTCCTTCAGCCTCAGCAGGTCCTTGAAGGCCCAGGGCTCTAGTGTGGTGATGGGATTGTAGGACAGGTTGAGGTGGGTGAGGTGTACCAGATTTTTGAAGGAAGCGGAGGGGACAGAGGTGATGTTGGTGTTGGTGATGGAGAGCCAGTGGAGGTCCAGGCCCTGGAAGCTAAGAGGGGAAATGTACTCCAGGTACGGCCAGTGATCGATGTCCAGACCCCGCATGTTGGAGAGCTTGCGGAAGTTCTGGTCCTCCAGGGCAATGATGCTGAGGTGACGGAGGCGAAGGGTGACCAGGCTGCGCAGGTACGACAGGGTCTGGCCGGAGATGGACGTCAGGTTGCAGCGCTCTATTGTGAGATCTTCCAGCCCCAGCAGCCCTGAGAATGCCTGGAAATCAGGAAGACGAAGGGGTTAGAAACCTAAAACTACATATATTTACTTCATTGACATGTATGCATGATGGCCAGAAGACAGTATGTTCACACCTAAACTCCATTATAATATGACCAAATACATGTTTTGCATGTATATTTTGCTCGTAATAAGAAATTCTTGGAGTTTGTGGCGCCGTGAGAATTGCAAAAGGTGCACACAAATCTGTTGAACTACATATTATCGTTTATTTAGAGCCACAGAGTATTTTCCACCACGATCAATAAGAAACAGGGATCGTCTGAATCTAATTTCCTGGGATTTGTTAAAATAAATTGGTTGTTCCTCCATCTACTTCTTCATCATTAACACAGTGATGAAAAAGACAACATGCTGGAGAACCTACCTTGTGGGAGATGTAAACCAGGTCGTTGTCTCCCACCTCCAAATGTTTCAGACCCCTCAGATCCTGGAAGGTGTAGTCCAATAAAATCACCATCTTGTTCTCGCTCAGGTCTAGGCTGGTCAGGTTGCCCAGCTTGGCGAAAGCCCCCATGGGCACTAACTTCAGCTGGTTTCCCCTTAACTTCAGCACTTTAAGACTCTGGAGGGTGGCGAAGGCATTGGGCTCCAGCGTGGCGATGAGGTTCTCGCTGAGGTCCACTTCCTCCAGCCGCGGGTACGGTGCCAGGTCGCCTGCTTGCACCCAGCGGAGCCGGTTCTTGCTGAGGTCCAGAAGCTTCGTCTCCGTGGGGATGCCCTCCGGGATGTTGGTGAGCCGCCGCCGCTGGCACGACACCGACCTCAGCTGAGCCGAGCACTCGCACCGCGGCGGGCAGGCCTGGCTATTTCCTGGCAGCGTCAAGGTTATTATGGCAACCAAAGAAGCAGCCAGGAACCACGGCCGCACCTTTGGCCACGGCACTAAGGCACGCCCACCAGGGCCAGGAAAGCCAGTCATGGCCCTGGTCCTCCAACGCCTCGCCTGTCGAAGGCAGGGTCAGCGCACCATACACCTGCAAGACGAAACAGAGGGGCTGAATTAACAGGAAGAAGCAAAGGCAGAGAGAGAGAGAGAGAGAGAGACAGAGAGACAGAGAGAGAGAGAAAGAGAGAGACAGAGAGAGACAGAGACAGACAGAGAGACAGAGAGCGAGACAGACAGACGGAGAGAGACAGAGAGAGAGAGAGAGACAGAAAGAGAGAGACAGAGACAGAGACAGACAGAGAGAGAGAGACAAAGACAGAGAGAGAGACAGACAGAGAGAGAGAGACAGAGACAGAGAGAGGAGAAACCTGAAACATGAGAATAATGAATGACACTAGAGGAAGAGGACGTCATTGATACGGCAGTAAAATATAACTGACGAGACGACATTACAGGAACACGGCTCCATGAGAGATATTTAAGATAATTTGTCTCATCTATGGCTTGAGGTGGAAGAACTGGGATCCTGCATCCTGCTGCACCTCCTCAGCTCTCCTTGCAGCACTGAGACCGTCTGCTCCATTCTGACAAACACAATTAATTCATCATCATAAACACAGACTGTGAGCTCCTCCGTCGTTCACGCTACGCCTGGAAGCCGATGAGCGTTTGAATCGTCGTGTACTCGAGTCACATAACGTGTGTGTGTGTGTGTGTGTGTGTGTGTGTGTGTGTGTGTGTGTGTGTGTGGGACGTAGGCATTTTGCTGGGTATGAATTAAAAAAGCGCTTTTGGTGCCTCCTTGCGCGGTGATGATGAGATGAATCACTCGTGCTTCAACATTCCTTCAGGCAACCTGTCATCTCTCCCACACACCGTTTTCAACTCGGAGACAGTCAAAGAGCACCTGGCATTAGATCTGGAACACAACGCGGTGACCATCTAGTGAGCAGTAAGTGGAGACGCTTCTATCTACACTTGAGGAAAAACAACTTGTGTGTGGAACATGTTTTGCTCTCATCCTCACCAGAAAACCCCCAGATGTTAAACTCTGGGGTTTAAGGGAGTGTCCTGTTAAAATGCCCTCTGATGCCGGCAGTAGAGGAAGAAAGAGTCAAACGGATTAATAATATATGTGTTGGTTTATGGTGGGCTGTGTTCAGAGGGCCAGTCTAACAGTTGAGTTGACAGTCTCTCCTCGCTGGGCTTCGCCTCAAGTCTCTTTTGTAGTAAGTTGGATTTTGCAAACAGCCTCTTGAACGTCTAATCACATCCGACTGTCGGATCAAACGGGATGAAATGGGAATTTAAGCTGAAAATGAAATGATGGCAGGCAAAACTCATATTTTCATACATGATCACAGACGCAGAGGAAGTGTGTCTCATCTTACTGAGCCTTTTGACAGATCTGGAAAAAAAATAAAATAAATAAAAACACTTTGTTTACAGATCCCATATCTGAAGGGATCCGGGTTGAATTCTGGAGCACAACTTTTCCATTTGCTGAGACGAAAAAACAGCAGGCAGAGGGGAGGACTGACCCAGTTCTCAGCGGCCAAACTCGGCCTCTCGCTACCAACCAGTACCACAACAACAACAACAACAACAACAACAACAACAGAGCAGCAAACCCTCAGCGGCTCTGTGGAGGAAAAACCCAGGAGAGGAGAAACAAACACCAGTATACAGGTGTTCCCAAATAACGAGCTATTTATAAGACCAAATCAAACACAATTAGCATCTGCATCCCAGCACCAGCTAGCTAATGACAAGATAATACTTCCTCACCTCTTACTTCCACACTCGCGGTCCCCAAAGTGGACTTTGATGATAACCTAACCTGTCCTCTATAGTGCATTAGAACGAGGCGGACATTTGAGCTTCTTCTTGGGATAAACGGGAGTGAAATATCTCCGCAGCTGTTCGATGGATCGCTATGAAATACGGCGCAAGGCATTCCTGGTCCCCTGAGGATGTTTTGTGAAAACGTTTAACCCCCGAGCTTCACCTAGCGCCATCTTCAGGCGTCTATTGTCACCACGCTAATATGCTGACACAGACCGTGTTCAGAATGCCACACTCACTCTGTATGTATCTACAGTACATCATACACGTGAGCTTTCTCCTCTCAACTGTACCGTTGACTTCATCCACTAGAAGTCGTAAGAATTTTATTCTCTGGTCTCTTTCTCAGAAACTCTTGCTAATCTAGAAGACCTTATCTAGACCACCAGCTCAAATCCGTATTTTTATGGCATTTCCAGATTCATTTTAGAACGTCTGGACCGCTAAAAAACAAACAAACACATGAAATGCTAATTTTTTGCAAATCAGATCCAAGTCATATTTGGAGGCGGTTTTGAAAAGCGATTCTAATCAGACTCCTAGAGATGCGTCTCAGTCTGTTTGCTCTGGCTGCTCAAATTGGATTACAGAGCGCTGAGCAGATATCCACGCTGTTTACTCTCACTCTCACTCTCACATCTCAATGTTTACCTCTTCTGTTCGAGTGTGTCCGGTGTGACGGAGCTCTGCACACCGCGGCAGTGCCATCGCTTCGTAGCGTCCGATCTGATCACTTGCATAAAGAGTCTTAAAGATTTGATTTGAGAAACAACATCAGGTTCTCCTGGAGTCTGAACTCAACCGTATACATTCTTTACATCATGTATGTTAGTATGTCTTTTAATTGTGAGTGAATATAGTGTCTGTGTCACTGAACATCTGCCCAGCTCTTAGGCCATGTGATGGATGCAGCCTGCCTGCCTGCCTGCCCCCCCCCCATGAGAGTCATCCTACGGATCAGTGGCGGTTGCAGCATGAATCAGTGAGCTGACACCGTGGAGGCAGACAAGGTCCTCACTGCTGGACTCAAGGACAGGCAGGAATCTTTAAAACACACACACACACACACACACACACACACACACACACACACACACACACACACACACACACACACACACACACACACACACACACACACACACAGTCCATTAAACCCATGGACCCGGAGGAGTCCAGTGTGCAGACGACTAAATACACACCTTCACTCTCACTCCCGAACACAGAGGATGTAGCTGTTCTGGTGATGTAGCAGCAGGTGGTTTCATCAGCAGCGTGTCTCTCTCTATTCTGCTTCAACAGAGCTCAGGGTAAGTCTTGCAGCTTGTTCCCCGCATCTGGACAGCCAAGACACACAACACAATCACACTAAGAGGCCACCCCCCCCAAAAAAATCGACACCGCCAACTGTAAATTAGCGTTTTGCCAGATGTTGAGGCAAACAGCAGTGGCAAATCCAACAACCACCCTGACAGATCCTGCAGCAGGCCAGCTGTCCAGGCAGAGAGAGAGAGAGAGAGAGAGAGAGAGAGAGAGAGAGAGAGAGAGAGAGAGAGAGAGAGAGAGAGAGAGAGAGAGAGAGAGAGACGGAGAAGAACGGGAGGAAAATCTGCCCGGGAGCTAAAAAAAAACAAAAACAATGAACTTTCAGATAGCTGACCCGATGAACAGATGTCGGGGAACAACAGCCCCGTCCAAATCGCGCATGCATCAGCGTGCTCCGACCACGGCCAGATGTCTCAAACACCGGTTGTTTCACCTGATTTACACGGACAGGATAGACCCGATTAAAAACACCACGCTGCCAAAAAAAAAAAAAGAAAAAAAAAAAGGAGAACAATGAGGTCGTGGTCATTGTCTGGTGAGTATTTTGTGTGTCTGACCGTAAATAGGTCATCCATGTTGACTGGTTGCCTTTATAAGCCTTTATATTCGGTCAGCAGAGCGTGGATCTCCTCAACCGTCATATCCCTCCTTCCTCCGCTTTATCACACACACACACACACACACACACACAAAATAAAAACCTCTAAAAATAGAGTCAGTGATGTAGGAGCAGTGGAGCAGTCAGCAGGTTATTAGACAGAGAGCGCTTACATTTTATTGTTGCCGACCAACCGAGGTGCAAACTTGACAAGTTTTTACTTTTCAGAGGAAAAGCTGACAGTTTGTGCTTTCCATTGCTTAAGTAGCTATAAGTCCAACATTAAATCTGTGCTTAGTCACTCCATTTTAAGCCCGAGTCAAGTGTGGAGTGGAGCTTAGTGGCTCTTTAATACAGATGCAGTGAATTGGGGGGGGGGGGGGGGGGGGGGGGGCGACAAGGAGGGAAGACAACTGTGCTAAGTTTGTTCAAAGCGGAGAGTTATGATTTTATTAAAGCCTGGAAATTCTCAGTTTTGTTGTATTAATCTACAAGAAACATCAAGTCCGAGTCAACATGAAGGATTCTTTTGTAAGTCTGAAAAGGCGAATGGAGTTTATCTGTGTCTCCTCTAATCAAAGTTTGACTCACGCTGTAATCTAGTCAGTGAAAACAACAAACAACGACGCCCCAAACTCAGACCCTCGGTAAAAACAAAAGGAGAACCGTCATCGCAGCGTAATTAGGCGGTAAGAAATGGAAGAAGCCCTGGTGTGCAGCTCAAAGAGCAGGATCCCCCACGGTGATGAGGCGTTCAAAGAGAACGGGAACACAACGATAGAAATATGAATAAAACAACAGAAAAACAAACAGGAACGCAGAAAGAATCAACAAATGTAAACACCTGGTCATTAAGAGAAACGGAGGATTTTCAAAAGCGGACATCGGTTCAGTGGGGAAGGTAAAGGACACTGCAACTTGTGTTGAGTTAGTGAAGAGAGAGAAAGAGAGAGAGAGAGAGAGAGAGAGAGAGAGAGAGAGAGAGAGAGAGAGAGAGAGAGAGAGAGAGAGAGAGAGCATGCTCATGAAATCACTCTGTAGCTGCAACAACTGTGAGTCACGGAGGCAGCGAGCGTGACCCGATGGAGGCCGATGCACTGCCTCGTTTGACCTTCATCCGATTAGAGACAAAAAACCCCACACAAACGGTGTATTTGACCGACGCGGTCGTGTTTAATTGCACAGGCTAATGGAACATCTAGTATTTAAACAACAAATCAAAGAAGTCCTCTCCTGTAGTGAGAAAGTAGCCATGAGCAGCGGTGATGTAGATACTCGACAAAAAAAAACAAACAGAATTAATAATTACTAAAAAAGTGGCTCTTCAAAGCATTTCAATTGCAATTCTTTGAGGTTCGAAAGACATGGGCCCCAGTCGCACACACACACACACACACACACACACACACACACACACACACACACACACTGAGTAGACAGGCTGCTGAGCTGAGGATAGAAGGTAACATATCCACACTGTCAGTCTCAATCCTCTCATATATACTCCTGAGAACTTGAGTCCGTAGCAAAGCAAGAGGCTTACAACACACACACACACACACACACACACACACACACACACACACACACACACACACACACACACACACACACACACACACACACCTCATCATCCTGTGGGGAAGCATCACCCCCGTAATGACGACCGTCTTCTCGTAGAGGGGATGATGTTCCACCAAACTAGAGACAGTTTCTGACTCATCCTACTGTACTGTTTACCGTCGGAACGGCTCCCAAAAATACTCGACAGATCTGTGTGATTTCACCGAGCTTTACGTCTCGTCTGCATCCGTCCCCGAGAAGCGCAGCAGAGCGACGCGCCGCCGACGCCGAGACTCAGTTAGCTAAAAGAGGCGACGAGTTGAGGAAACCAAACTCCAGCCTCTGTTTACCGACTTGCTTCGAAGTCAGCCACGATCACACCGGAGCCGAACGTCAGAGGAGAATGATGCCTGACAGCCGCAGAGGAACAACAACACAACAAACAAAAAGCTAAAACAAGCTGAGATGAAACCCCACAAGAGCAAAAGCAACAACAAGCATGTGCTGCTCCTTCATTAAGAGGAACGAGTCTCAGTCCTCAGATGACTCCTTCAACAAACACCATCTACTCCTAAAAATACATTTCATATTGGAATGACTGTTGGTTGAATAATACTCCAACACACACACGCACGCACGCACGCACGCACACACACACACACACACACACACACACACACACACACACACACACACACACACACACACACACACACACACACACACACACACACACACACACACACACACTATAAATGTCCCTGCATTCAGACAGGAGCTGTCTGGGTTGGTGTGTGGGCAGAAGGTAGACAACGCTAAGTGGATTAGAATGGAGATGAGCCCAAAAGGTCGTTTCATCCCTGTGTGTGTGTGTGTGTGTGTGTGTGTGTGTGTCTGTCAAATGTTTTCCCTTTGAACTTCACCAACACAACGAGACCTCGGTGAGGGGCGCCGGGCACAGCATGGGAGTCCGACTGGCAAATCCCACGACTCCGCTAGCTTCGGCCCGTGTCGGTTTCACTCAGCGGAGCAGGAGGTTCTCAGAGTGATTACTCACAAGCAGCCGACCAGAGAAATATGGAGGCAATTAATCAGTGATTATTCTCTTTGAATGCTTCTGAAAGACATTCACGAACAGTGTACGTCTCTACGGGGGACCTCTAACCTGAGGACCCGGCACGAGAGAAGACTGAGACCTAAAGGTAGTGTTTTGGTACAGATCTGATTCCGATTGTGCTCTCAGGAATCATTATTTCAGGGATCTCTTGGGAACATTTCTTTTGCAATTTTCTCTCAAGGGTTGCCAGACAGAACCAGGAACGCTGTCGTCAAGACGGGTCGTTGGCCGGTGCAATCGTTCCACAATCGTCTCTCGCTATGTGTGAATTTAGACGATATTAAAAACACATTTATGATTATTGAAATGACAAATGTGGCCTCGACGGGGATACGAGCCGTCTGAGGATCATCCATCCGTCTACGAACGTGGTCACCTTAAGAAATGTCAAATAAACTAAATCAGCTGAAGATGATCGATTGCGACGTCTACAAAAAACAGAGTTGATGCTAAGATCTCGGAGAGAACGAACTTCTGCGTTTGAATCGAGACACAACAGTGAACTTCCTCACTGTCTTTTGGGCCTTTGACCGTCTCACCGCCTTGTTTTCTTGGACCACTACGAGCAGCGAGTCGGCGTCTGATCCAGGCAGCTGTTGGTGTCGTACCTCAGCGGGTTTAAGGTGTTGCATCATATGTGTCGCTGAGAAAGAGAGGCACAACCCGCTCGCTTCACTTCTTTGATGTCTCGTGTTACTTTGTTCCTTGCTTGATTTTGCTCCCACTCAATACCGGCTTTGTTATTTTCCTCTCTGTTGTAATGAGCAACAGCGCCGTCCAGACAATCAAATCCATGACAAACATCAATGCAGTGTGTGTGTGTGTGTGTGTGTGTGTGTGTTTATTTCATTTTTTCCGGTAGTAATTATAATTTTTTTTTGGTGCTCACTGCAAGCGAGACCAGAAAGACAATCTGTGAACACTCTGCTAAACCGTCCACCTGTGGAAACACCCGGCCGTCCATCCTGAGTCCATCCTGAGTCCATCCTGAGTTCATCATGTTTTCATCCTGAGTTCATCCTGAGTCCATCCTGAGTTCATCATGTGTTCATCCTGAGTTCATCATGTGTTCATCCTGAGTTCATCCTGAGTCCATCCTGATCACATTAACTGACGATCGTCAAACTTAACCATCGGTAGAAAGTATTCCTGATCACAAAACTAATCGCCAGACAGTTTTCAGTGTCTCAGCTTTCACTGCATTGGTATTTCAACCTTTACGAGAAATCCCCTGTGCACCCAAAATAGATTAAACTGGAATCCTGCTCTCTCTGTGTCTCTCTCTCTCTCTCTCTCTCTCCCTCTCTCCCTCCTTCCTTCCTTCCTTCTCTCTCTCCCTCTCTCCCCCCCTCCTTCTCTCTCTCTCTCTCTCCCTCTCTCCCTCCCTCCTTCCTTCCTTCCTTTTCTCTCTCTCCCTTCCTCTCTCCTTCCTTCCGTCTCTCTCCCTCCCTCCCTCTCTCCTTCCTTCCGTCTCTCTCTCTCCCACCCTCCTTCCTTCTCTCTCTCTCTCCCTCCCTCTCTCCTTCCTTCCGTCTCTCTCTCTCTCCCTCCCTCCTTCCTTCTCTCTCTCTGTCTTCCTCCCTCCCTCCTTCCTTCCTTCTCTCTCCCTCCCTCCCTCCCTCCTTCCTTCCGTCTCTCTCCCTCCCTCCCTCTCTCCTTCCTTCCGTCTCTCTCCCTCCCTCCCTCTCTCCTTCCTTCCGTCTATCTCTATCTCCCTCTCTCCCTCCCTCCCTCCTTCCTTCTCTCTCTCTCTCTCTCTCTCTCTCTCCCTCCCTCCCTCCTTCCTTCTCTCTCCCTCCCTCTCTCCTTCCTTCCGTCTCTCTCCCTCCCTCCCTCTCTCCTTCCCTCCATCTCCCTCTCTCCTTCCTTCCTTCTCTGCCTCTCTCTCTCCTTCCTTCCGTCTCTCTCTCTCTCCCTCTCTCTCTCCTTCCTTCCGTCTCTCTCTTCCTTCCGTCTCTCTCTCCCTCCTTCTCTCTCTCTCTCTCTCTCTCTCTCTCTCTCTCTCTCTCTCTCTCTCTCTCTCTCTCTCTCTCTCTCTCTCTCTCTCTCTCTCTCTCTCTCTCTCTCTCTCTCTCTCTCTCTCTCTCTCTCTCTCTCTCTCTCTCTCTGGGTGTAACCTGACAGCTGAGGAGAGTCCTGTGTTTGACAGTTGTGATGAATATACACACGGAGGGATGGTTGGGATTAAAAGGGAAAAACACAAACAAGACACTGCATCATCCAGTGAATCGCTTCAAACACCGTTTGTTCTCCAAAAGCAGAACAAACATCTTTGGATTCGTCTATCTGTGCCCCATCTGTGGCAGCCTTGCATTACTGACCCGTATGGAAGGAACACACATTGAGATTAACGAGATCAATCAGTGCACCTACACACCTAGACACAGGCGTCTAAGAGGAGAGACTAAACCCCGTCAGACTTGTGTCCCGTTAGAACTTTCCTTCTCATCCCACAAAATCTGCTAAACATCTGAACGTTTGAGATTTACAAGAGACACTTTAATCTGGTGTAAGTAACCACTTCCATCGGCACAGACCAAAGACATACTTGATGTCCCTTCACAGTGGACGGTGGGTCTACAGGGGTTAATAGCTACTCCGGCAGTCTAAAGGTGTTAAAAACAAAGAGGATTCCAGTCGGGGCTCACATTCACCGGATCACAACAAGCGTCCTTCTGGTTTACGCAAAGGCCTGGCACATTTAATTAGCGGCAGCTACTCTGATGATTCTCACACCCTGCAGTGTTTTGACCTGCTTTTCTCTGGCTCAAACCTGAGCACACACACACACACACACACACACACACACACACACACACACACACACACACACACACACACACACACACACACACACACACATAGAGAGAGAGAGAGGCAGATGCATATCGTGTAGTACACAAACAACAGAGGGCGGCCCAGGAATCCGGCTTATTAGATGGGTAACTTCGCCTGCAACCATATGGTCTCTCCTCAGGTCTCTGTAAGTTTTCAGTAGAACTAGTTCTACCTCGTGATGTCCCCCTTCTTCCCCCGTCCACCTTTTAATGAAGTCATGTGATCTGAAGGTTCAGGGGTTATCATAAATAAACCAAAAAACAAAAGGGAACAGATCGGTTTACATTCTGAATAAAAGTCTCCCACACATCATCACTGAACGAAGGTCTGTTCAAGCTCCCGACATATAGTCTCTTATGTCACTGGCAGCTCTGACTCACATGTACTTAATTAAACACTCAAAGCCTAATAAATACATTACAATGTGTCGGTTAGTAAGCCTACGAGTGTGATGTGTTCGTGTCTGTGTGACTCGCTGCTGTATGCGCTCATGATGTCATTTCGGGAAAGATCTTCCTGTGCAGATCGGACGTTTGTTCCACCTGCCAGCTGGTAGGCAGATAGAGAGTCCTTAAGTCCACACGTGCTCTACCAGAGCTGCACACGAATAAGCCCGTGTTTACATTTAAAAGAGTGCATTCAGGAACGACATCTTGTGTGTCCTGAGGCGCAGAGATCATCACACTATAATGAGCAAGAGTTAAAATTAGAGGGAAAGAGAACAGCAGGGAGATAAAAATCTATTTAATCAAACTTGACCCGTGTGAGGAAGAGGTACCTTTCACACATGCAGACACCGATCCGTTTGAGTGACACACAGTCTGACGAGTGAGTGGACGGCCTTGAATTAGTCTCGCCCTCTGGGCATCTGTGGCCTTATTACTCGCGTGGATTGAAATGACTCATTAATTATCCCAGACGTGCTTCCAAAAAAGCTTGGTCAGCGCCTTGAGCTACATCCTCACATTTGTGAAATACTCGCAGAATATTCCGCCGTAGTAGTAGTAGTAGTAGTAGTACTAGTCCTGCAGTATTGTGGGGGTCATGCTGATAAATGAGGTCTCATAACGTTACGTCGCGGAAGACAAATCTCTCCTTTGCGTAAAACAGGAGACCGTCGCCGCGGTTCTGATTACCGGGCTCTAGATGGGATTTGAAGGGAGTTCATTTCTGGTGTCATTTCCTTTCTGAAGGCTAATGAATTTCCAGACGACAAAATGGTGGGGCCATCCTGAGGGTCGCTCATTGGGAAGTGAAATCACGTCTTCTTCTCAGCCGCAGATCGCGATGATAGCCGGGCGATGGCTGCTAAGAAAAACATTTCCTTGGAGACATCTCACCTGAAAGGCAACGGCCCCCTTTTTCACCCTGTGCAGCTCAGCGCATGTGTGTGTGTGTGTGTGTGTGTGTGTGTGTGTGTGTGTGTGTGTGTGTGTGTGTGTACGAGCGTGTTTTTATATCCCTTCGGTGTTGAGAAGAAAAGAAATTAATTCAATTCTCCAGCTTGTTAGATATGTGAAAGCCAAACAGGGAATTTAAAACCAAGACGGACGACGCCTCCTCCATATATATAAATATATACGACTGCAGGAAGAAGCATTATCACAATAAAGCAAAGGGAGGAGATTGAAAAAAGATAAGTGCAGAGACGCATAATATGACCACAATGTGAGCGACTGATACATTTGGGTATCTGGGGAGGAGATGATGGACATGGAGGACAGCAAAGAAGTGAGTGCTAAAAGAGGAGGGAAAGGAGGAACACTTTGACCGTCTCACTCTGTCACTAACGATGGAGGAAGGTCAAAGCTATTCCACAGTTGAGAGAATCTAATGATGCAAATCAGGTTACGCTCAGTCAGATGCCAGAAGAGAGGCCCGGGGAATCCTGATGTTGCTCGATAACACACCGCGAGAAACGTTGTGTTCCAGAGCGAGACGTCGGCGAAAAAAGGCAATATCTGTCTAAAAGGAGGAAAAGAGGAAAGCTGAAC
This sequence comes from Cebidichthys violaceus, assembly GCF_023349555.1. Taxonomy (NCBI): domain Eukaryota; kingdom Metazoa; phylum Chordata; class Actinopteri; order Perciformes; family Stichaeidae; genus Cebidichthys; species Cebidichthys violaceus. Next base: position 16,720,239 of record NW_027176964.1, read on the forward strand.
GCAGCCTGGCTGACTTGACTGCTACAAATATATGACAGCAAACAGCGAGGAAAGGATTGAGTTGGAGAAGGAAGGGGGAGGGGAGGAGTGTGACAGCTTTCCATCCCCGGTCTTTGAAGAGCCGCATGACGTCGGATTCACATGTGGGAGAATTTGCAATGAATATGTACACAGCTTTGACCTGAATGCATAAAACTGATTGCAAATCGCACGAACGCTAATAGTTTCTCAATTGCATTTTGAAAAAAAATAAATAAAAAATGCACAAAATAAATGTGGAAAATGGAATAACTTGACATCAACTGATCCCCCCAGCATTTAAAATGACCTTTCGCTCTCAGTCAAGCTGTTGCTGTGAATAAAACCGTGTGTCCAAGAAGGACTTTCATGCACAGTAGAAACGTGCAGGAGGACGGGGGGAAGCATTAGCACATGCACACATGACGGGGACAGAGACGGCAGAGTAATTGCGGCGCTTCGTGGATAATAGTGACCTTGTTAGCCCAAAATCTTATTGGCTGCCTGTTTCACCGACTCTACGTCTGCGCAACCAATAGGGACGGTCGCTACCGTTTCAGATGTGGGGATGAAGGGGCAGAAAGAGGGGGGGGGGGGGGGGGGGGGGTGAAGCACAGAGGAAAAAGAGGTGAATGCAGGGAAAGAAACGGGAATGGATGACGCGGGGAGGGAAATGGAGAGTGACAAGGATGGAGATGCAGAATGAAAGAGAGCGGGACAGAGCGGAATCCTTTGTACTGAGGAAACAAAGGCGACAATCCCCGAGCACTGATAAAACCGTTCAGCTTGTGGTTGTACAACACCAACAGAGCACACTGTAGGTATGTGTGTGTGTGTGTGTGTGTGTGTGTGTGTGTGTGTGTGTGTGTGTGTGTAAGAGGATGGTGCTTCACAGGACATTAGGTGCTAATCACAATTCCTGGATCCTTTTCTCACCAGCGATCCCTGAGGAGGATACAGAAACCCCCATAAATACACATGTATGTAGACACTGTGAAGGCTTTGTCAACACTGCAGAGCAAGATGGTGATAAGAAACAGATCACTGTGAGGAGGAAGGAGGAGGGAGGAGGAGGAGGAGGAGGAGGAGGAGAAGTTTCTGGAAAGGTCATGAAAGCGGTTGAACAAATGAGGGAGAAGACGTGTAAAATGATGAACACGCCGGACGGGAAGCAGATGAGAGCTGCAGATTAAAGAGACGACCAGTTGGCGGAGGAGAGAGCTTGGACAGGTTGCCAGGTTTGAGGTCCATGTCTGCACCTCCATACGCGTGTGCACACACTTTGAGAATGAAAGGAAATTCTGGGGCTCAGACAACGTGACGGTGCTTCACATTGTTGAAGCGTATGTCCTGCAAGCGGCTGTTTCGGCCTCAAGACTGGGTGTCGATTTGGCTAATTTGTTGCTTCATTTACAACCTGCCTTCGACGTAGTTGCTGTGGTCTCAGTGCGACGTTATCAGAACGGACCGAAAACGGGGTAAAAACTACAAAAACCGTGAAACCCACATTGTAAGAAACACCCACTACTACGGGGACGATGTAGTTGGAACCCTGATCACATTACTGATAACACAGAGTGACATTCATCCTCTGGTACATCCACTGCTCTGGAGGAATTGGCTACCGCTGGAGGAATGTCATTATCCGGCGCTAAAACCCAGATAAGAGAAACCCTTTGCCACTGATTCATCAAATTACTTCCCCCCCCTAAAAAAAGAGCAGCAGCTAGAAAGTGAGCGGTGGCAGACGAGACTCCCTGACAGGATATCAGAGCAGTCAGGGTCCTTGAGCTCTGAAAAGGCTGCTGTGGGACTCTGGCATTGAAGACACACACAGAGATGATGGGACTTCTCCCTGGGGGGGGCATCCGGTTAAAATTCAAGGACTCTTTCATTTACGCTCCCTCTAATGCTCATCTCGCTCGCTCCCTCCCTCTTAGCGAGGTCACGGCCGAAAAGTTTCAACGATGCCCCGGGAGGCCGAGAATAATCATCCGAGTGCGCATCTGCATCCGTGTGTGTGTGTGTGTGTGTGTGTGTATCCAGGCAGGGGGGATTGACCTTATGTGCACACACAGATTGTGTGTCTGTCTTTTTGTCCATGTGAAGACTATGTATAGACGTGTGGTTGACCGCCCGGTGGCCTCTGTCTCACCCTCGCAGGGTCCTCAGAATCCCCCCGCGGCACTACTTTTGTTTTTGCCTCCCAATCAGGCCGTCCTGATGCGAAGAGATCAGCGCTCTAAGCCTCTCCCCCCTGGGATTTCCTCTTCGTATTAAATGCAAACTAGAGAGAGCTGGTGGAACTCCTTTTGGGGCATTCAAGACGTGTCACTCCACGTCTCAGACGGCAAACATCGAAATGCGAGTCAAAAGGCAGTGAGACGGGAAGCTCTCCGTAATGAGGATCAATGGCGGTCTCTTTGAGCAGAAAGCTGGTGAGATAAACTGTTGCATGCTATGCCATCAAAAAGCTATTCAGCTGAAATCTGCAAAACAAGCACCGACAAACGACCTCAAGGAGTATTATTTGAAAACGCACAAACCCATCAACAAACATCGTAAAGACAGCAAACAAACACGACAAATGTAAACACACAAATAGCATTTATATATATATATATGTAAATGTATGAAAAGGAAGAAGCACACAAAGAACGAGGCTGACAATCCCATCATGTCTACGCAGTCCTTCCCGAGGACAGAGAAGAAGCCGCTCTCTCGTCACGTGAGAGTGATTGAACCGGTGGGAGGAATGATGGAGCGCAAGAAGAGAGGGAGAAGAAAGAGTGAGCGCTACAGGAGAGGCGCTGGCAGCTCGCCATTCCAAAATAGCCGGAATAGTGCAGCTCCAAAATAATTCTCTCTCTTTTCTCCACAGCGGCTGAATTATTCATTTCTAGACCAATGACATGCAGAGATGGGGGACAAAGAGTCATCGCTCTATTTTGATTCACATAATAAATTCATGACTCGGTGTTTAAGAAGGAGGTAAAGACAGAGGAGGGGAAGGGAGGGAGGCTCAGGTCAGGTTGAGAGTGTCGGAAAAGTGTAAAAAACGAGGATGAAACGGGAGCGAAGCGGAGGAACGGGAGGAACGGGAGGAACGGGAGAATCGAGAACCGGACGGGATAAATGCGTTTCGGCAGCTTCTCTGTTCACGCACTGAAGGTGCGGCTGACGCGGCATATTAACCCGGGATCAGCTGAGGGTGGAGCTGACGGAGACGAGTGAATCACACGTTTTATAAATACTGTATTGGCACAGATATGAGACACTACTTCATGTTGGATGCTGGGACTATAGATATTTATGTATTCTCAACATCCCGTATTCTCTCTGAATGTGACACTGGCTCCTACGGAGAGCGTTGCATTGTGGGTCCTTTGTAGCCTTAATGTTGCGGCTCACAAAACGAAAATGAATGTCGAGCGAAAAACAAGTTACAAAACAGCTTCCGACAGCAAAAACGAGCCGAACCGAATCGCCTGTGGAGTAATAATGATCTGTCCGATTATTACCATCAACAACATCATGATGAGGAGGTCGAAACAAGTCCAACAACGGAAACAACCAGAGAAGATGATTGTGATGGATTCCAGAGCCCGACAGGAGGGCGTGTGAGCACATTGGACTTAAATAGAAACATCGCATATTTAGCTTTTTACGGGAGAATGAGAGCTCTCTCCTCTTTTGGCGTAACAGTGTCTCGGAGCGACTCTCCGAACAAGACTCTTATAATAAATTGTTTACCTTTAAAAAAAGACGAGGGCCTTTTATAATTCAGTTAGCTTGCAGAAAACAAGGTCGAGATAATAACAGGAGGAGAGGCAAGAAGACACAGGAGGAGAAAAGCAACTCGCCACGGGCTTTTCTTTCTCCCCTCACTGAACAAACAACAGTCACTTTAACGGGAGGCTGAAACTCAGGGGTCAGAGGTCACACGACTCCACACAGCTACGCTAGTTCAGCCGCACTTCCTCTTCCTCGTCCTCTTCCTCAACCCTGGGAAACGCAGCACGCCTTTCCCTCCTCGCTTTCCCGTCTGGAGCAGAATAGGAAGTGCTTCTCCGGAGATGCAGCCTCTCTCTCAAATTTCCAAATTTCAAAAGCTTTATTGGCATGAAAGTTTTAGAAACAGTATTGCCAAAGCATCAACAAAATGAAACATACAATAATATTAATACACAATAACATTAATATACAATATCATTAATATAACATCTAGATTGATTATTAATTACATACATACAGTGTGTGTGTGTGTGTGTGTGTGTGTGTGTGTGTGTGTCACTCACTGTCCCTCAGGTTGTGACATGTTAGGACATATTGGGCAGCTAGATACTTCCTATCTCCTTCTCCTAGGAGTATTTTTAATTTTGAGTTGTTATTACATGTTTTAAAATCTGAAATTACAGAGTTGAATTTGTTAAAGTAAATGTTCCTAATTTGATTGAATGCTTCACATTTCTCTCTCTCTCTCTCTCTCTCTCTCTCTCTCTCTCTCTCTCTCTCTCTCTCTCTCTCTCTCTCTCTCTCTCTCTCTCTCTCTCTCTCTCTCTCGTCTCTTCTTCCCGGCTGCCTTGCTAAAGGGCAACACATTTTCTCGAGCCAGTTTTACCGGTGAGGCCGAGGCTCAATGGAGCAGATGATTAATGAGAGTGTTGCTGTACAAACGAGAGCAGAAGCCAAGAAAAGAGGGATTTCGCATTAAAAGAGGCGACTAACCTTTAGCTCTACAGGAGCCTGAACGGATCCCGCGTACGTTCACGCTGCCGCTCATCGGCCGGCCTCTCTGTTATACGCGACACGCATAAAGGACAAAGTGACACATATGTGCTGGCATCCCCGAGTGACTTCCACATGCCTGCAGCGTTGGAAGCGAGGGTGACGCACTGTGTGCCTCTGTATGTCCGTGTAGCACGCACACACACACACACACACACACACACACACACACACACACACACACCAATGGGGGAACAGTCCCTAGGCTTCTGCAGGCCTGTTTGTGTGGCAGTGAGGCAGAAGCAATGTTTGAATCTGTGCTCCCTCAGAGCGAAATGTATGTGTGTGTGGAACAGAGGGTCAGTGCTCAAGGACTTTATAGAAAATCTGTCCATCTACAGTCACCCAAAACTAATTATTCCCGCAGCAGGGTGGATGCTTAATGTGGGGAAGATGCACAACAGATTACGATGACATCTCACACTGATAATCGTTGCCTTTGAGCCGCTGCTAAAGTGGAATTGACCTGCTCCGTTTGTAGATATAACGGCTCATTCTAAAAGGAACAAAAACACACCTTTTAATAGGATCTCACAAGTTCTGCCAAAGGATCCCCCCTCAACGCGACACGCTGTTCCTTTAAGGCAAAACGAACGTGTTCACAGTGATGTCATACATCCGACACAATTTCAGATCCAATGCCAAAAAACGTTCCTGACCCTTTGGTCCATTCTTTCATAGAGGGCAGCCCCATTTCAATGTCTGCGCGGAGCAGAGAGCAGTGTTCAAGAAATGATACTTTGACTCATTAAAATCCAAATTTTTGCAGGACGGGGTCACAACACTCCGAGCGCTCCTGACCACACCATCGCAGGGGAACGTGCTCGTGTGTTGTGCCTGAACAAACGGAGGGATCAGAGGAGGAATCGATAGCAATACAGCATTAATTCAACGGAGTCCTTTGCGGATCAGAAAGCTGCTTCGTCCACTCAGGACCAGAATCACAGCGGAAAGAGCGAACGAGAGAAAGACAAGAGAAAAAGTGAAGCGTGCAAGCGACACTGATTGACCTTATGTGGGCAAAGAGCACGCACACACACACACACACACACACACACACACACACACACACACACACACACACACACACACACACACACACACACACACACTTTAACAGCGCTCTCGTCTTTAAGTCATGCGGCTAAAGTTAATGAATAACGTCCCCCCTGCCCCAAAGGTCTGTTCTACAGATGGCATTAGATGGTAACACACACACACACACACACACACACACACACACACACACACACACACACACACACACACACACATACACACACACACACAGTGACAACACACACACACACACACACACTTACTGTACATGCACACTACAGGCCATCAGGGCGGTCATTAAAATAACTAACGCAGATTTCTATCGCACACATAAACACACACACACACACACACACACACACACACACACACACACACACACACACACACACAGAGAGAGAAGAAGGGGACGGCGGTAGAGAAAGAGAGAGGAGTGAAGGTAGAGTGAAGCTCTTGAATCCTGCGTGTGGTCATTAATAAGAGTTACATTATTAAAAACAAAGGTGATATTATTTAACCTGCATTACCATTCAATTAACAATCACAGATATGGACTCTCACTCACACACACACACACACACACACACACACACACACACACACACACAGAGTAAAGGGTAATCTCATTGACCTGCATTTACATCTGCGAAGCGACGTGAAGCGCAGGTGAGCGAGAGCCACAAACTTCATGACCCACATCAACATTTAATGAGGAACGGAGAAACAGGAACCCTTAATTCAAGCAGACGTTCATGTGACGACGTGGCGTTTAGATATCGCGATTATTAAGTCAGAAAATGAACTAAAAGTATTTATTATCATCGTCATCGATGAGTTCAAACTGTTAAAGTTAGTTTAAGTAGTCGTAGCTTGACTTTGGCATAGAGGAGTAGATGATTATTCAAAGCGATGCACTTTTCCACAGCCTCCTTTGCAAATTGGATATCTATCCATCTCACAACTCCCCGGTCATTTTTTGCAGATATCCAACATTGCTCCCACACTGTTGATTTATTGGCTCTTATTGGCAGATATAAAAGGCTGCGATATCACTTCCTTCTTACAGCATCTTCTCCTCTGAGCGGCACGACTCTCTCAAACACAACAGTCAGGACGCCATAGATATCGTAGCTTCTGTAATTCTTACAGTTATGAAACGTTTTCGGTAAGCGCCGTTGAATCGGTTAAACCTAACAACCCAATCACTCTCACACACACACACACACACACACACACACACACACACACACACACACACACACACACACACACACACACACACACAGAGTTGGTGGAGCCGACTTCTCTCATTTGCAACAAGCAATAACAGAGATTATTACTGTTCTACGATCTCCATTTCTCATCGTTCACTCTCATATTTTAGGTCACGTTTCGCAGTGAGAAGAGGGATTTTTTTTTTTTTCAAGTTACACGAGTCTCATTTAGTCGCGACGTTCAGACGTCTCGCGTTGCGATCTGAGAGTACCGGATCAGAACCGGTCACAGGCGCAGACAGAAGAGGTCAGAATCAGTAGAGGTCACGCTCGAGAGTCAGAAAAAGGGGATGTGGACACACTCGGTTATTGATTTGCTGTTAATGAACGGGAGGATGGAGGTCTGGCAGTGAGAGAGGTCACGTGTCTCTTCACATCCTTATGTTAACATTGTAAACAGCAGCGATCAAGTGTTGTGTTTTGCGCCATCGTCTGCTGCTTCAGAACCAGTGAAAGTACATCTGCTGACTGAGAGTAGCGTTGCTAGCTAGCAACGACATGGCAGTGTCTGTTCAAGGCTCAGCTTGAAGGTCAATAAGTCTCCATTGTAAGAACCAAACTGGAGGTTTCACTAAGCCAGTGTGTATTCATGATGTGTGTTTTCTTTAACTCCGGTTTGTAGAAGCAGTTTGACTATAATGGCTGTTGGCAGAGTGTGACATTAAGTGCAGTTATGTGATGTTGTGGCTGTTTGTCTCGAATAGTTTCTTTTTTTTTTTTGCTTTCTGCGGTTGAACAAGAAACCTCATTATGAATCCTCAGAGTGAGGTGTTGAAGTAAGAAGCTTTCTTCTGAAAGAGACAAAGACGTAGCGTAACTGTAAACTAGCAAATAAAGTAAATATATATATATATATATGCATTGATTTGACAGGAAAAACCCATGACAATCTGTGAAGTGTGTCCCTGTTCTCATTATTAGGTGCATCTTTACCTGGCTGAGCATCTTTACTCACAGCGGTGTTGAATTATTGAACAGGAAAACGGAAGGGCTTTGTTTGTGTCTCTCCAAGATTTTTGTAATTTGAAAGGAAAGATTCAATCATTACCAAATTCAATATGAGAGTTTATTTGAAAGAGGATGACTCCAGGGACGGTTGTGTCGGACGGAACAATGAAGCGAAGCTAAATGCTAATATATGGAGAGAGAGAGTGAGAGAGAGAGTGAAAGAGAGAGTGACGGAGAGAGAGTGAGAGTGTGAGAGTGATGGAGAGAGAGAGCATGAGAGAGTGAGAGAGTGTGAGTGAGTGAGCGAGAAAGTGAGAGAGAGAGAGAGTGTGAGTGAGTGAGAGAGAAAGTGAGAGAGAGAGAGAGAGAGTGTGAGTGAGTGAGAGAGAAAGTGAGAGAGAGAGAGAAAGTGAGAGAGTGAGAGAGAAAGTGTGAGATGGAGAGAGAGAGTGAGAGAGAGAGAGTGACGGAGAGAGAGTGTGAGAGAGAGTGAGAGTGTGAGAGTGATAAGAGAGAGAGAGTGTGAGAGTGAGAGAGTGTGATTGAGTGAGTGAGAGAGAAAGTGAGAGAGAAAGTGAGAGAGAAAGAGAGAGAATGTGAGAGTGAGAGAGAGTGAGAGTGTGAGAGGGAGTGAGAGAGAAAGTGAGAGAGAGAGTGAGAGAGAAAGTGAGAGTGTGAGAAAGTGAGAGTGTGAGAGACAGTGAGAGAGAGTGAGAGAGTGAGAAAAAGAGAGAGTGAGAGAGCGAGTGAGAGAGAGAGAAAGTGAGAGTGTGAGAGACAGTGAGAGAGAGTGAGAGAGTGAGAAAAAGAGAGAGTGAGAGAGAGAAAGTTAAGAAGGCTGACAACCAGACAGCAACAGTAGCAGCATCATGAATATCAAGGGTCACGTCAGAGAAAATGCAGCCGGGAAAGAAAATGAAAGTAAGCAAAATGGAAAGTGGAAGGGCAGAATGAAGAACATAGGAGAAGTGCGAGAGAGAATAATTTATCGTGAGGGAGGGAGTGAAATAAAGAGAAACGGCTCGAGGAGGAGGAGGAGGAGGAGGAGGAGGAGTTGGGGAAGAAGGTCAGGAGGTGGTAATAGAGCAGTGAGTCGTAGGTCCCACCTGCTGGGTATTTGCCCTGAGACCAAAGCCCACTTGTTCAATATTGACTGGTTCCCTTTACATGTGAGGCAACACCAGCGGCAAACGCCGTAAAAACCCAATAACCTCTGTGTATCTGCACAGCTAATGGAAACATGAACGAAACCTTAACATGACCTGCAGCAATTTACAAACCGCAACAGGTGCAACATTTGTTAAAAAGGTGATGTGATGTGTGTCCAAAAAATACCTAATTCCAAATATAATACTGTTGTGCTGTTGTTGCTGTGTTCGGCACAGATCCCTGCGAAAAATAAAAAAATCACACCATAATCATTTGAATATATTTTTCAATGAAAGTAATGATGCAAAAATGATGATTCCCTCTAATATCGCCCTCCTTGTGTGGACACTAAAGCAAGACCGTTAAATCCAGTTTTGTGAGCGACCTCTGATGCAACTACAAGGCTCTGCACTGTAATTCCACAGCTTAATAAAGACTTTTATTGCGAGTGTGTGTGTGTGTGTATTGACATGGAGGTGTGTGTGTGTGTGTGTGTGTTGACATGGAGGTGTGTGTGTGTGTGTGTGTGTGTGTGTGTGTGTGTGTGTGTGTGTGCCGGTGGGTAGATAGCCGTGGGCGTTGTGCCCTTCTCCATGCATGCACCTCAGTCTCCGTCCAGGATTCTAATAGCAGCAATCTTCCACTCAGGACATCTTTTAAGACCCTTGCTAGTGTATTTCTCAAGGTCACCCATCATGCTCATGCTCACACACACACACACACACACACACACACACACACACACACACACACACACACACACACACACACACACACACACACACACACATACACACACATACACACACACAGACACACACACTTGTTCACACACTAAGATCAAAAGCTCCTTCAACACGCCCACATATACCCCGGTCACCTTCCCAATCAAATCCTCTCACTGCTCAGCCAGCCACTCTCTCCTCTCATCACGCGCTCACATTTTTTCTCCCCGAAGTCTTGAACCTTCTGTGTGTTTCAGAAACTCCCACGTTACCCGAACGCCCCACTCTGCTGAGGCGTTGAAGTTCTGGATTCATACGACCCGTGTGTTATTATTCATGGCTTTGACCAATCCTTCCTTTCGGGTTACAATGAAATGTAACATTTATGCCCAAACTGTCATTCGCCAACATCCATCTGAGTTTACAGACGGACTTTACGGTTCAGTTTGAAGCTCATGGACCCATTCGTTACGGGTTACAATGTACCGTCACATCTTAAGTGTCCACAAGTTTGTCTGTGACAATGAGAGGTCCACATGAACATTTGGTGATCAATCTATATACAAACAATGCAGAGCTCTGCCCTCTCAAAGCTACACCGCTGATGCTACGTTAGCATTTATACGTCTATAGTTTGACTCTATGCTAAAGCCTTAAGCCTGGCTTGGACCAGCCCAACAAGCCGTAAAACACAACATTTACATATTGAGCCGTTGTGCAAGTATGACGGCAAACTGTTGCTTATTTACAGAAGATATGAAGCAACATTAGGATCACTTTGAGTCATGTTTCAGGCTTGATGGCATCCCTTTTAGCGCTGTTGGTCTCCACTTACTCCTGAGAAAAGTACGTGAGTTACATTATCATAAACTACAACAAAAAAAGACCCAGCTTAATAAACATAATAAACCAGGATTGTCCAGCATTGAATGCTCTTTTTTTATGAAGCAACCACCTTGTGGCAGTCTCTGTCTCTGTCTCTGTCTCTCCCTGTGTCTGTCTTCACCTTCCTCCCCCCGGGGGGGCTGAACACTATCAGAAAAGACATCAGCAATCAGCAGCTGTCAACACTGAGGCCTAACGTTTCCGCCGACGTTCTCTCATTTTTCCAGTCACCGTCTAGACTTTCTTTCCCTTCGACTCCCCGCCTCATTCCATCGCCGCCTCCGTCTTCTTTTATTCTTAACTTAACTCGGAGCGGAAGAAGTCGGCGGGGCGAAGAGAAGTTGTGATCGGAGGCGAGTCGGTCCTCTCTCCTGTTTTTGTTTTCAGGAAGACGAGACTGCGAACGGCGAAGACGTAAGAAACCCAAACAAGTTAATGAGGAGCAGGAAATAATGAGCCGATTGCATGATTAGAGGCATAATTCTTCGGAACGCTAAAAATAAAACCGCAGCTATTTCCCATTTGCATATCTCCTCTGGATCTACGAGCGATGCAACACTGAAGGCGCTCTTTCTGATAAAGTTGGAGTAACCGGGAGAAAATGTCCATGAAATCACCGGCCATCCTTCACTTTGATCGGGGGAAAAAAGGCAGACGTGAAACTAACCGGCCGTGCCGTCCGGAGGGGCAGAGTCAGGTAAAGGTAATTGCTTAGCAAGAGAATGAAACAGCAGATAGGATCGGGGGGGGGGGGGGGGGGGGGAGAGGTGACAGCCTGTAATTGGAAACGGAGAAAGGAGGAAGATGGTGGAAAAAGAGGGATAGAGAGAGAGAGAGAGAGAGAGAGAGAGAGAGAGAGAGATGAGGCTGATACACCTCATAAAAACCTGCTGTCATAAAGACATATGCCCTCTGCCACAACATGACATAACACATGGACACATGGCATCCTGCAGTGTAGCATGTCTCAGACCAGAGCGCACAAAACAGCAGCCACACAAGTTTATACCCCCGTCCGATATTTCTGGCCGTGCACAATTTACGACCGCAAATAACACTCAAAATTAATGTAATGAGCAACGTTACATTAATGCCACAAGAAGAAAAAGAAGTGTTCATAAATCCAAAGTGACTGTTTCATTTGAAAACAGGACAACGTTCCGCCAGCGGAGGTTTATTTACATGCATCACTCTGACAGCCCACGAAAACCCCATTATGAAATGTCTCCAGCGCTATACAATAACGTTATAACGGGATGTAGACGGTAAGAGAGCGTGACCAGGCGCACACACACACACACACACACACACACACACACACACACACACACACACACACACACACACACACACACACACACACACACACACACACACACACACACAATCTCTCCTCCTTCCTTTGCTGCAAGTATCTAAGGGCAAGTAGGGAGACTTGTCAGGGCGGGTAGTCGTCAAGCCTTAAGATCTGCACTGTTGCGTTAGAAGTGTTTCTGTGCTCTACTGGTAAAATCACAGCAACCATTGAGTATAACATGTACATGCCTTGTGTGTGTGTGTGTGTGTGTGTGTGTGTGTGTGTGTGTGTAGTATAAGTGAACATACCCAGGACTGAAGCGTGGTCCCTGATGCCTCCTCATCTGTCCAGCTGTTTGCGTATATATGTGAATCTGTTTTCCTCTCCTCTCGGCCCACAAGTTGCCAACACCGCTCCACACGTGCCAGCTCCTCCACTCCTCAGTCCGTCTCCGTCTCACTCTCAGACCGGGGCATCAGCAGCTGTACCAAAAGCTGCCACTCATCCACCCCACCCCGCCCCCCCTCCCTCCCTCCCCCCCCCCCCACTCTTTCCTTTCCTACTCCCTCCCTCCTTCCCTCCAGCCGGCAGGCTCGTATGTGCGCACACACCTCCTTTTTCGCTCCTTGTTGGTTATTGTCCCCAAAATATGATCCAGGCACTCACGGGGAGGGGTCGCTCGTGTGAGATTCTCCTCAGCGGGTCGGGGCGCCCTCCATCTCCCCCCGGCGTGGACGTGGGATTATAAGAGAGGAGAGGGAGGATGGGGAAGGAGCGTGCTGTTGCTGTAGCTGTTGCCTCTGCCTCCGTCAGTGTGAGCGCCTCTCTCTCGCTTAGCATGCTTTTCATCTTTTCTCTCTCTCTCTCTCTCTCTCTCTCTCTCTCTCTCTCTCTCTCTCTCTCTCTCTCTCTCCCAGTACCCCCCCTCCCTCCCTTTTCTCAGTCACTGTCTATCTGCTGCTGCTGCTCCGGCTGTTTGGATTCACAATTCAGTGGGCTGCCGGGCGCACAGCTTAGGGAGTCTCTCCAATCATCCGGGCAGGAAGAAAAACGAACAGAGCGAGAGAAGAAGACACGGAGAGGACTCGAGTTTCAGCCTGGAAAAGACGAAAATAAATAATAATTAAAAACTAGTTATATGGTGCTTTACAAAAGACAAAACAAAGACATGTTAAGATTTTATAAAATACAACAACAAATGCATTAATTGCCTCATGTATTATCATTCAATGTGTTCAAATGCAGGTCATGATAACTGCAGAACCACCAGCATGGATCTAGAACCCTAAAAGAATCTTCTGCACATCTGGACTAAAAACATATGTGTCTGCTCCACAAGAAACCTTTTTTGTTTTTACCTATTTACTAGTTACTAGTTGATCTATGTATTTCCATACATGGTGGATGGAATCATTTTTCATTCAGAGGGTTTGAAAAGACTTTGAGGATTCTGGGAATACCTTCAGAACAGCAGTACGTGTTGGTAAACTTTAAATCTTCTGGGTTTAACAGCAGTGACGTGAAACATACGTCAGATTTACAAATACATGAACCCAATAGAGAAGCTTAAATCACCATTCAACTGGCAGCCTGACCACTGACTACTGGTTGTGTTTCATATTTCATATCAGCATTCTTTACACGCTCACACACACACACACACACACACACACACACACACACACACACACACACACACACACACACACAGGTAAAGTACATATCTGATTCTACCGGCAGCGTTTCAGAAGCGTAGCACTCGCGAGCACCACCCGCGAAAATCGTGAGATTCCTCGATAATCTGCGTAACAACCCCGGATGTATAAAGAGAACAACGAACACATAAAAGGTTACTTTACCTGTCCGACGGTGAACTGCTGTTGATTTGGTCACATTTCACTGTTTTTTGAGACATTTTTAAGCTTAGGTATTGAATCTTACGTGTTTGTGGTCAAAGCAAAATAGAAGAAGAAGAAGAAGAAGAAGAAGAGAAGTGTAGAAGAAGAGCAACGATAGAACAAGCATGAACCCGACCCGTGGGCTCTCGCTCGCCCCCTTCAGTGAGGCAGAGGTACTGTTCGCCTCTTTGTGCTTTTTCACTGCGGTTTAACGTCAGATCAACACTAAACATGTTCTACACAGACGTGAAATACATTATTCTATGTAAAGAAAGGACATATAATAAAAGAGTCTACAGATATTACAGTGGTGACAAACAATGAGACAGAAAAAGACTCAACAGTTAGTGAGGATTCACAGTGAGGAGAGGAACAGCTGGTCAGTGCCTCACCTCACTGTCTCCTCTGTTTGAACAGGACATGACGTCATTCAGAGATTCTGATTATAAAAATGCGTGAAATGATTGGAATCATACAGAACTTACATTTATAGCACAGATCAGTAGAGAAATATTAATATTTATTTTATTTTAGCATTATTTGTTTTTTACTTTTCATGATGACACACACACACGTCCCTGTTCAACAAAGCTCGACAGGGATTTAGCTTCCAGAAAAACAGCAGCTTAGCTCAGTGACTTGAATTTAATGAACGACAGAGAAGACGACAAATCGGTGCCAAAAATGAGACAAAGAATTGAAACAATAAAAAGTTCTTAGGAGACATTCAAACAAAGATAAAGAACTTAGCTTGCCTGATTTACTCCAGCAGGTTCCTCCAGAGTCTCCTCTGGCTCATGCATGGAGGTCAGTCCCATAAGCGGTCATTAGGGGTGGGACTCTTTTGGTATCTGACGATTCAATTTCTTGAGATTCTTGAGGTCACTTTAGGATTTACTCCTGGCTACATTGTATGTCACGTCCAGTGATGGTTTTGTTTTCAATCTATATTTGAATTTTGAATATTTGTGGACAGCCCTAGTGTGCAGGATTACTGTCCCTAAGTAGCAACATCTAGGTCCTTCATAGACAGAATGAATAGACTTTTTCCCCTCACCCCCAGAGATCATTATTGTCGTAAAAGTCCATTCTACCACAGACAGGCCGCCAACGTAGAAACGCATAAATACTGGTTATAGACATTCTGGGTCTTTTAAATGACTTTGCTGCACCATTCTGGAAGAAACAGAACCAAACCGGTACCGATGTGTTATTATGAATGTAACAGAAAAGAGGGATTTAAGCTCAAACCATTGTTCTTCAGGAGTGTCATTCTTCCAGTGGGCTGGTTCTGCTTAATCATCTACCTCGTTTTGCCTGAAGCGCGCAGAGAGAGAGGAAAAAAATAGACATTTTTATTGTCCGGTCCTGTTGCCTTGTCAGGGTAAATCAAATCACAGGAACCGAGGTTCAAACACACACACACACACACACACACACACACACACACACAGAAACACACTCTCCTAGCCTGACTGACTGGCCCTGAGGTCAGTTAACAGCTCATCGCAGGAAAGAAGAAGTCTGGTCTGCGACCCTTAGGTCAGGTGTCGGGCTCGTCACGATGCCTGGTGGAGGCCAAGTCCAGCAAACGCTCACCACTCCGACCTCTGAGCCATTATATTGTACATGTCGCAGCAGCACACGCACCACCGTCTACGCTGCTGCTTGACCCGCGTTGCACTAGTGTTGCACGATGGTGGATAATACTGGCAGTTTAGCTGAGATGACACAACATTTAAAAAAAAAAAAAGAGAACTTCGGACTTATACCAGAAGAGATATTTGTACTCTTTAAGCAAAGGGTTAGCTGCCTCTGCACACCTTCTGCTCATGTGCTTAAAGTTAACTCATCCAGGACTAGTCGGTCCATTCAACCACACTGTTTAGACAGCAAACAAGAGAACCTACCAGAGTAGAAGAGCTCACCTCTTCAGGAAGTGCTACCCTGAGCCTTCCACTCACCACTTACTGTATTCATACTAGCTTGTTTCTGTACTTCTCTCTGCTTCATGCTCTTAGATGCTTGTTTGAAAAGGAGATGTACTCATGACTTCTGGTGACTAGTAGTTCTCTTGAATACCTACGTTGAATACACTTATTATATGTCGCTTTGGATAGAAGCGTCTGCTAAATGACTGTAATGTAATGTAGGTCAGCTTTTTAGAGTGTTAACTGTAATGCAACTACTAGAGTTGAAATTGTGATTCGTTACAATCCTTTCTGTCTAATATTGCTCCAGAGCAAAGATCCGGTTTTTTTTTTCAGTAATGTTGTATTTATGGCGATGAAGATCGATATGCTTTTGTAACCCCCTGCTGGCTAAGTACACTTCTCTCTCTAGGTTCAGTAGCAGCTGAGCTTTGAGCACAACAACCCAGCAACACAAGTTCATTCAGCTCTATGTTACTTTAGTTTGAATAGTAATGAGTAATGAAACAAATCCAACTCCTACTTACTCCTAGTTCCTTATCATATTGTCCTTAGCATACAGCATTGACCCAATATAATTATAAAACATTAAAATAATAAATAACTAATACAAACACACGTCTTTCACATTAGCAGTTAATCCTACAAAGCGTTTTCTCTCAGCTAAACGGTATTATTCTGTAGAAGTGATGAACGGTCCTGTGTTTTCTCTTTTAGTAACGTTGTGAATATTACTCAGAAACTCACGCCTGAGACATTAAGTACATTAAAGTTAAAAGCTCGGCGTTCCGGTTACTTCAAGGATGCGACAGTGATGAGTGAAGCTCAATATCTGACTAAGTTATGACAACGCTGGAGTCTAATATGAGAAGTAAAAGCAATACAATAAAACTTAAGTCGGTAGTTAAATTGTTTATGACTAGCAGACTTGCTTCTGTTAACTTTCAAAGAATTAGTTTTGCTTTCTCGACCAACATCTAATTCAGTTAATTAGATGTTGGTTGGATTTGTAAGCAGAGAAATGGGCGACATCCTGTGAAGAGCCCGTGACATAATTTGCTGCAACATTTGTTATTCGCACCATTTTGTTTTATTATTATTGATGGTGCGCCATGTGACTCAAGCACCAGAAGAGCAGGTGGTGTTGTTCGACTGCTGTGTCCTTAATAAACAAGCTTTCCTGCTGTCCTTAAATAATGAAGTAAGTAAAAGGAGTGCCAGAGAAGAAACAAATGAATGAATGAGCTCCGGTAAACCAACATGTATGAAATGAGAAAAGCACTTTTGTCTCAGGATTGAACATTTCTCAGATAGTTAGTGTTGAAGTGTGTTTTTCACCCACAATCACTGAAACAGACGTCTTCCTGTGACCTCTCCCTCGACTACAAGGTCATGAAATCATTTCCAGCTCCGCTGACAATTCTGGTATTTTCTTTGTGGCTCCACCTCGAAAGGTACACTGGTGGGTGTGCAGCGACTGCATACACAAGATGTCTTCACAGCATGTGCAGAGCGGCAAGATTACGGCTTCAAATGTAAGAGAGACTTCGATACCAGCGCGGGTTTATACACGGCAGCCGAGCGACAGTCTCCTTTTCTCAAAGCGCCTCTTTTGGGAGGACTTTCATTTGCACTGACATTTAGGACAGAATAGGGTGACATTTGAGTCGTGAGAGGACGTGGGACGTGGGTCGGACGTAAATGTATCAGATGGTTTGGATGGAATACAGCAGGAAACGAACTGGTGCAAACCCTAACCCGCTTAGGAGAGCTGAATGTCAGGAAAGCACACGCAATGAAAGTCTGAGTCTGTTTGAATCCAATAATAAGAGCAATGAGACAGGACATCTGATTTAAACATGCATACGTCACGGATGTCTTCTGTTGTTCTAGGTAACGTGTCAGCAGCTGCGCCCTGGAACTAATCACTGCCTCGTTTCACCGCTGTTGCGTTTGGCAACTTCTCTGCATTTCAGCCCGTTCAAAAGGCCGACAGTCAAGAGCCAAGTGGCATTACATCTCTGACTGTGGTCACACTCACCAAAATACCACGCGCTTCTCATGTGACCTGAACTATTCTCTATACTGAGGACGCGGTGCTCGGGAAAACAGCTCCAAAACACAAAGCTGTTAAATGCTGCAGATGTGTTATGCGTGTGATATGTTTGGGTTATTTAGTTCTGAAGAGGCTTCAGGAATAGCTTCACATGTTTCAAGTATATCTCAGTTTCGTACATTGAAAGAGTTATTGGTTCCTGGAATCACATCTCCGGTTTATGTTGGCCGTGAAGAGATGGCGTTCTACCACGATGTAAGAGATGAGGGAGAAATCACCTGGATCTGTGTTTCGCCGGATGCAGCAAGTCATAAACAACAGCAGCACCAAGTTACAGCCGGCGACACTGAAACCGGTGAACATGATAGAGATTAGTAAAAGGCTTACTCTAGCCTCATATCGTTTCAGGTGAACAAGGACTGTGGATTTAGGATGAATAATTACAGTGACCGATAACTCTTTTATTACACATATGGCATGTGAGTGTTGTATTAAGACCTCTTAATATCCTCCAACATCCTAAAGACGCTAAAGAAATCCTAATTCAGTTTTTCCCACATGTTGAGACATTAATTCAGTCCAAACCTCAACGAGTCCATATAATAACCCAAATAATCCACGTCAAACAAAGTATTCTTATTTACAGTAAGTAGGACATCTGAAATATATATTATGAAATATATATAACTAGACTTCCTGACGACACACTGCCTCACTTCTTTTAATTAAAAATGAGTTACTTACTTGTATGCAATCTGTTTTTGTCATTCTTCTCAGGACTGCCCACAATAAGGTCAGATATAAATAAGTGCGACTTGTGTCTTGAAAGGACATTTTGACTTGTCATAGTAAGAAAAGCACCGATGTTACTAATAACACCAACGTTGGCTCTATCCAAGTGTTGACAGTGAACAAGCATGCATGATACCAGGACCTTGGAATCAAAGCATCAATTATTGAATTATTCATGTGTGCGTTTTCCCTTCTGTGACAAAGTCAAAATGTCTTCCTGGGGAAAAAAGGCCAATTAGGAAAAGTCTCGGACAGATAACTGGAGCTCAGCCTGTGTTCACCACTCCCTCTCTCTGAGCCGGACACGACATGTCAGGGAACAACTCCAACAGCCCCAAACAAAACGGATTGACGAAAAAACAAAGAAGAGAACTTTCTGTCCTGTTTGTCCACCTTCTCCCTCTGTCCATTTCTTTCTCTCCCGTCTACTCACCGCTTCTATTTGGCTCAGAGGGAAAGATCAGCGATGACACATTCATTAGCGATGATATTAGGGACGAGAGGAATAGCGGTTAACTGTGATGCTAACTGTGTTGGCGATGCAGCATCGTTATCTCTTCCACTGCGTGTTGCTGACAGTCTTATCAGTGGAAACAGACCTGGACGTGAGCAGGGTGGCGAGCAGGAGGAGGATGTTGAGCGGGAGGAGGGGGGGGGGGGGGGGGGTAGAAAAGCAACACTGAAATTAAAGGATAAGAAGAGAAAATAGGAGACTTGGGGGGGATAAGTGGAAATGGACGATAGACACATGGAGGATTTCAAAAAGGTATAATGCTTTGTTAACGAGGTGAACGCAAGATAAATGACAACAAAAAAAAAGGAGGACAGTGGGAGGGAGATGGGGAGAAAACGGGACGTGATCCGGGTGGAAAGTGGGAGCAGAGGGAGGGACCGGGAGGACGAGGACAGCGAAGTTGGGCGAGTGAGAAGATGCCTAAAAGTTGATAAGGAAGACTGGGCGAGGGGAGACAGAAATGAGGTTTCTGATGGACTGATCAAGAGTCTCGAGGGCCGGCAGACGCCACTAATCTCTCGCTTATGGCTCAGAGTATTGGCATGCTGGTTCAGTCCGCCCTGAAGGCTAATATACATAATGACCAAAGTATTCTGAACATCGGTACGCAAAATGGTGGCTTGGAATCGCAATGGCGCAAACAACATGTAGTATAATTCGACAATAGTGACAGGCGGTGTCCCTCAGGAAGACATCATTAAATTGTCCCCCAGTGCAGATTGTATCCACGACACCGGTACCTCACGACCCATATTTAAAAAAGTCGGACATGTTACAGTGCTTCATGATGGAACATCCTGAAACATGTTGTTGTGTCTGGGAGACATTTGTGTGCATCAGTGTAGTTGTGTGTGTGTGTGTGTGTGTGTGTGTGTGTGTGTGTGTGTGTGTGTGTGTGTTCTGCTCCAAACAAACAATGTGAAAACACGTCAATCTTGTCCAGATGCTGCGTCCAAAAAAACTGTAAGTGTGATTCATATCTCCCTCTACTCCCAACACCATCATCTGCTCCCAATCAAATGTATGACATTAAGAATAGCATCATTTTGTTTTGACAACAAATCGGCACCTCGACGAAAAAAGGTTCAGGTTTGTGTCCAAGAAATAGCCTGAAAGTCTCACTTGTTGTTACAGCCAACACATCCAGGCCTGACTGAAGACACCGAGAGACGCACATCACACATTACTGAACAAACGTACACATACTGGCATGTACTGCTATCAAGTACCAATCAATCACAAAAAGAAGACTTATTGATTTGATGGCTCAACCTGTTGTCCAAAAACCTGTTTCACGCTGTGCAAAAATGTCTTTTGTTTCTTTGCAGCAGCATGTTTCACACACGGGCTTGACATGGAGTACAGGATGGTGAATTCACTGCTACGCAACAGTTCAACGCTTCACTCCTTCACCTCCACAGCAACCGCTGTACAGCAACGAGCAACGCAAACTGTCTGAACTGGATAGAAATCTTCAGACGCACAACGTGTTTTTCTCAGTGATACCATCAGAGAGGGAAAAAAAAAGGGCATTATCAGCGTTTTGCCCTACAAAACGCTCTGCAGCTATACGCAGCGCCCCGAAGGCAGTGCAAACACATATTGCCTCACTCAGAAGCCACAGCAGGCAGGCAGAGCCAGTGTGTGTGTGTGTGTGTGTGTGTGTGTGTGTGTGTGTGTGTGTGTGTGAAGTCACAAGAAAAACGCAGACATGAAAAGACAGGTGAGAAGAGGGGCGACGAAGAGGAGCGTCAAAGACATTTTAAAAAGTGAGCGAGACGCAGCTTAGTCGGGTGGAGATATTAGAGGAGATAGAAAAAGTAGAAAAAGAGATTACGAATAATCATATCTGCAGGGGAAAGTGAGACACAGTGCATGCCCGGCAGAGATAGCTGGAGGGCGTGATTTAGTGATTGTTGCTTGTGTGTGAAAAATGCAAACAACCCTGCAAGGTGTGGAGAGACGGAGTGAGTGTGGGAATTAAGAGATGACAGCAGAGGTCTGGGTGAAAAATCAATACAGATATGACTGGAGAGAGATAAATAGGATTGAAGGAGGATTGGGGGGCTTGGGAGGAAGAAGGAGAACGCCGAAAGGATAGGGAAGGGGCGAGAGAGGGAACGAGAGGGCTACAAGTAGAAAAAGAGAGGGTGTGATGGATATAAGAGAGCGCAAGATGATGTGAGAGGAGCTGTTGTTTGTCCTCAGGCTGCTCTCTCTCCGAGGAAGGACAAGGATGTGGGGGTGGTTAGCAACATTTACTGACACAAACTGTGAGCGTGTGCGTGTGTTCATTTTTTTTTTTTTTTTTCTCGCAGCAACCAGCCACCAATAACATTATATAAGAATGATCAAAACAGAGGAAACCATGGCAACTGTAATCCAACAGCCACTAGCATAAAGGGAACACGCCATAGGTGTGACAGCGCAATTACAGATGCTAAATATCTTTTCAGGTATAAAAAAAAAAAATGTTCTTCCACACGCCTGAAGTAACGTTTTTTTTTTTGGTTCACCACGAGGAGAGAAGAGCTCACAGCCTAACAGGAGGACGAACAGAGATGGTTTTTGTTATCGTGCCACCGCAGACCACAGGGCGCCCAGACAGCGACGGGCAGAGCTGCTGGGAGATGAGTGTATTCCAGGCTTGAAGCAGAGGCTTCGATGGACAGAAGATCACGTCATCTGGGTCACCGTCCCAAATGACTCCCTTGCTTCCAAAAAACTCAGGCACGAGCCTTCCGACGGCTGTCTGGATCCCCAGCTTAGGAGAGGATGAGGGGGGGATAAATGAGGTAGCTCCAGAGAATGCTGCTTCACTAGCCACAGCTTAAAAGCTCATTTACATCTGTTTCACCCTCACACTGGGCTAAACTGGGCCTCGGATGGCCTAAATACCAGTTAGCCCACCTGTCTTTACTTTTCGACCCAAAGACCGTCAGAATCAACCAGACATTCCACCAAACTGATTGTCTGGCCTGAGCAGAGTCTGCAGTGAGACAGCTTCGAAAGCCTGTCTAAAGCCGCTGATGGAGCTACTTGCTCTAAGTACGAACGCACGCTATTGAAACGTCCATATATGTGTGGTTATATACAGTAGGTGTTCTTCTCAGTCTGGACCAAAGTGGTGGACCGGGCGACCCATAAATGGAGTCATGCCATTAATTACAACAGTTGACCACAAAAATATTGCCGGATTTACGAAGAGGTAGAGAACGTCACATCATAGTCTGAGAAACCACGCCCAAACATAATGCTGCATCGCTTTCTGATTCATCCAAACATGTCAAAATGATTCAGGTTAACGTTCAGATATATAGTTGGCCTAAAACTGACCTTTGGACAAATTGCTTGCTGCACACGTAACGTTAGGCGTATTGAGTGTCAGGATCCACAGCAGCAGATTTTAGCCATTTTTCCACTCAATGGAGAGCGATTCATTGTTTTTCCCGTCCAGCATAGGCAGGTCTTAAATGTATGCTTTTCTCTATAGCAATATATATCATTAATAACTTTGTGATATTTGATTTTCCTCCACATTATCCTCCTAACAGCAATTAGACGAGAGACAAATGGATGAATGTACTGTGTGAGATTTCTGGTCCAGGTCTGTGTGATTTAGAGACTGGAACAGAAAGGCTCGGCTGCTTCGTGGTTTTCATATCGACTCTGACGGTCAGGCGTCCTGCGGGGACCCGTGGGCCGTCTCGTTGAAAATAAGGAAATAGCATGCTTAAAAAAAAAGGAGTCAGCCAGAAGATCCAGTGAGGCCTTTTATGCAATAATTAAAACTTAACTATCAAATCCGAAAATCACTAGAGGCCACTGCGGGGGAAGAGAGCAGCAGAGAGTCTAGTGTGTGTTTAGATTTCATCAGGAGGACAAACGGGGAGATTTAATCTAGTGTCCGTCTCTGCTTTCACGTCTCAATTGTCCAGCTTGAGGAATATAGTTCCTCATTGGACTACACAGAGTGTGTGTGTGTGTGTGTGTGTGTGTGTGTCGGCGGGTCGATGGCGGGGTTGTGGCTGACTGCCTACCTCTTAACATCACCTGCTGATTAAATATTATCAAAAATGTGGCGCGAATAAACAGACGACAGAAGGCATTCCTCGCTGTGAAGCAACAGTTTCCATTCAGAGCCAGAAGAATGTGGCATCTGTCACAGTAGCTGATGCAATATTCCATCACATAGTCACTCCGGACCATATCGGTTATCGACAAATTCCCGGGAATTTAACGAAGCGTTTCATTCCAGTATGTCGTCTTTCTTTGCTGTGGATTTGCAACAGAAGCGACGGCGCGGAGGACGAGCCGCAGCATTCACGAAATGCGGCTCACGATGAATTCACAGACATTCACTTGTTCATTTCAGGGTCACAGGGGGCTGGAGCCAATCCCAGCAGAGGGTGAGAGGTGAGGTACACACACACGCCGAATGATGTCAACTTCCACCCAGGCGCCAAATAACTTGATTGCACTGTAAAGACAGAAAAAGGGACAGTCGTGGATCAACGTCGGCCATGTTGTTTGCTGCTACCCTGACTGGACTACCTTCCTTCTAAATAAGAACAGCAGCGCCAGAGGCTAACATAGCAACACTGCTACTGCCGGCTACTGGTGAAGAAGAGCTTCATCTGTAATTTAGCAAATGTCACCACGGTAACGTGTTCGACTAAGACGGTGAACATGGCAAACATCAGCCCTGCGTGTTAGCATGCTGACGTTAGCATTTAGCTCAAAGGCTTCACAGAGCTGATAGCATGGCTGCGGACTCTTAAGTCTCGTTATTAACAACTAAAGGTTCAAATGATCCTTGTGGTTTTAAAATGGGGAGTTTATAACGGATGTACATATGGAGATTATCGATAAATGTACCCACAATCTGTTATTTAAACAAAAAATAAATCATTGAGATGAGATACAACAGACCTGTAATGAGACGAACTTATGTAATCGTTGCTTTTTGGGGAAATCGAAACAAGAAAGTGGATTAAAACTAGTTCTGTGTCATTACAATCTATTACACACCTGTGATTTCTGCTCATTTCACAATAGGTTTGTTTATGCCGCGTGATACTGTGTGGGTGCCAATGTGAGCGTCTTTTGTGTCTGCTGCTGAATTGTCTTCACGAACATCATCCTGAGAAGACAATGGAGAAGACAATGGAACAGCCGCCCTGTCTCCTCTGTTATAAGAGCCACCCTAGCATTTCATTAAAGTCTTAAACCAACTTCAGCGAAATAAAAAGCTGCAGCCACACAGAGACGCACTCTTCTTTCTTTCACACACTTTTAAACTTAATGTTTTTCTATTCATAAACAGACACAAATGAATCACAATTATTTATGCGCATATTCATCTTCATTGCTTCCCTTTTTTTTTTTTTTTGTGTGTGTGTGTTCGTCATAATGTGGGAGCGGAGCCTGGAGATGAGTCCTGGAACACGCTGGATGGAGATGAAATGGAAGAAAGATGAGTCAATTAATGTGATGCAACAAGAATAATGTCTTTTGACGTGTGGAATGAAGTGTGAGGATCGCATATTCTCACTGCAGATGCGCAAACACAAAAACACAATTATTGTGGCCGTGAATCTCTGCAGCCTGTGTGTGTGTGTGTGTGTGTGTGTGTGTGTGTGCCTTGCATCTGATGATCTTTGAAAATGGTTTGTGACATGTGGTAGGCCAGAGGACACATCATTGAATCATATTGGTTGCTGCTCATATTAGATTCTCTTGTTTTCTTTCTGTCACGTGACACGAGACACGTCTCCTACCTGAGGCTGCTCTCACCTCCTTGTTAATGTGCACGGGGGTTTCATTTTCTCACAGCATCGATCTGATTTGGACCGCAGATGTGGAGGAGGTAGAGAGAGAGAGAGAGAGAGAGAGAAGGAGAGAGAGAGAGAGAGGGAGAGAGCTGTTGATTTTCTTTGAGTGTCGAAGCATTATCTGCTTTTTAGAGGGTGTTGTTGTTCAGAAGCAGCCGGCTGGAGAGCAGTGCCTGCTGTACCTAATCGGAACCGAGAGCATGACGCCCTGATTAAAAACCCAATGAAAGCACTCTCTCACAGACACACACACACACACACGTACACACACACTAACACGCGCACACACACACACACACACACACACACACCCACACACAATCCATGTCTGCTTTGGAAACAACAACTCTCTCCAAACCTTCTCTTTGCTTAATCCACACACTTACATGAAAGCTCATTACGTTGGAGGTGCCCAGAAAAAAGGCACAGCTACATCACAGACAGACTTCAGTATGTTTCATAGTGGACTTCCTCTGCTGGGTGAAAATAATGTCTGTAAATGTAGCGGGAACCGCGTCTACAGATGCTATGTGTCAAATCAAAACTACGGTGCAGTCCTCCAGTGTGAAGGGCAACACTTCTTCACACATGATGTGGCTTCAATCCTAGAACGGCTGTGATTCTAATAGGTCCTGATATCCTATAGCAATATATATATATATATATATATATATATATATATATATATATACATATATTGCTATCCGCTTGCGTGTGATATCCGTGTTGATGCACATTGCATGCCTCCTCTGCTACTCCAATGCACATGGTGTGCAGAGACGCCACAGTGATCTGCACCATTATGTACAAATGGGCGATGCTTGTGGATCCCTCAGCCACCTCCACCTACGCTTCAGGTGTCCAAAACGCCTGCTCCACCACCGCTCTGCCTCGGCTGATCTTGAGCAGTCAGCTGCTGGTCCTCCATTGTCAGAGAGAGCTCCACAGTCAAAGCCTGGTAAGCCTTCCATGTATGCCAACACACACACACATACCGATGGCGGTGGATATAACTACATCTAGGCTGTTAGGGAAGGACAAGGCGGGTTATTAGTCTTTCACCCTCATCACTCTGCTCCCTCTCTCCCCACTCTAGCCTTTCACTCTCTGCCCTTCTCCTAGTTTCGTGGCTCTCGACCCCCGTGGTCACGAGCGGTGTGTGGTTACGTGTGCATAAAAAGAGAAGGGGAGGAGAATCTAAATTCATTTTCCGTGTTTGTATCTCCCTCCATCCACCCGCTCTATGGTCCTAGCAGGCAACATGTAACCTGGAGTCAAGTCCAAGCCTCCGTGACGGGAGAATCGTTTCTTCAACGCCCTCATCACACCTCGTAATCACACTCATCCACCCGGGTTCTCTCTTTCAAAGCCTTCATTCAGAACTTGAGGGCAGAGCACAGATACACTTTTCCATAAGTAAATATATTCAAAGTGTTCATAGTGTGCTAAAATCCTCCCTTTACTGCCGCCAAGCTCTGGTGGCTAGTCGTAGAGACACCACCGTGTTTTCGGTAAATTAGTTACAAATTGAGAAGGTTTTATTTAAATTGCAGGCTACTGTTGTCCATTATCAAAAAGCACGAGACACAACTAACTCTGCTTCATGTCACCTGTTCATGAATATGAGACATTTTTTTGGCATCCTTTTTTTTTGGCCGAAATAAGGAAACATGTATGATGTGATGAGACAATAAAAGTTAGAATGAATGCTTGTTTTAATAAAGCGTATGACCACAACCTGTCCCTGGCCTGAACCCAACATGGTTTGCCAACGCTTACCAGCTGATCGTTAAACAGTAATGAGTGGAAACCAGCAGCTGTTTGGAAGGAAGGGAAGATGTATGAAGTTTTGAACACAATGTAAAACAACTGGCGCTGACCCTGGAGGACCTTGCTCAGGGACACCGTTGTAGAAACTGCGGCAAGTTCTATTTATTCAACTCTTCCACCCACAAGTTCCAGACAGGGTGAGGATTCTAACACCTTTACTCACCTTTACAAACTCCACTGCTGCTCTGCATTAACGCCAAGAATATAAGGAGCGATATGAAGAAAACACATGGAGTGAATGTCGACGGGTTGCGCTCACATTTCGGCACATTTCTCCTCTGAAATAAGTGGAAACTATTTATTTAATGAACTGACTTCCTCTTTCCTTCTGCCCCACTTCCTGTCCTGGTGCTGCCTTTCCTCTCCTGGATGTCCGGTCTGCATGAGGGGAGATAAGACAGCGCATTAATCACCACTGGTATTACTTGCAACTCCTCTGACAATAATTGAAGCACACACACACACACACACCACACACACACACACACACACACACAAACAGATAATAAACCTTATACACCCTCAAGCTCTTCGAACCCTCAGAAAACAGTTGTTTAAGCACTCGGGGATTCTCACAGGGTTTAGAGAAGCAAGGCTTAGAGCCAGGGTTGGAGGAGGTCAGGGAGAAGGTCACAGAGGGATGGAGCTGAGAAAGAGGAAAAGGTCCAGGAGGAAAGTGAAAGTTGGGGATTGGAGCGGCAGGCGGATAGATTAACCGGCCTGAAAGAGGGAGGTCTAAATAAGAATATATTAAGCGTGAACAAGAGGAGGATTGACAAGCGAGTGGGTAGAAGTGAAGGGAAAATGGAGGCTTTGACAGAAACACAGTATGAAATTGGTTGCAGAGTTAGAGTGCATTTGGAGACACACTGCCGGAGAGGCCCGAAAATGAGAGGATTGTGCAAAGAGGATAAGGGAGAAGGAAAGTGTGAGACTGTTGAAGCCTTTGGTGGCTACCTCTAGTCACCTCAGATTGAAAAACGTATCCTCTGCTATAGGCAACACAACACAGCCATGCGCTCACTCTTTCTCTTTTTACACTTAAACACACACAAGGTAGGATGCCGATCCCTGGACCCCTGACTCGACCGTTGAGCCTGTGCCACCACACTCTCTCTCTCTCTCTCTCTCTCTCTCTCTCCTCTCTCTCTCTCTCTCTCTCTCTCTGTCTCTCTCTCTCTCTCTCTCTCTCTCTGTCTCTCTGTCTCTCTCTGTCTCTCTCTCTCTCTCTCTGTCTCTCTCTCTCTCTCTCTCTCTCTCTCTCTCTCTGTCTCTCTGTCTCTCTCTCTCTCTCTCTCTGTCTCTCTCTGTCTCTCTCTCTCTCTCTCTCTGTCTCTCTCTCTCTCTGTCTCTCTCTGTCTCTCTCTCTCTCTCTCTCTCTCTCTCTCTCTCTGTCTCTCTGTCTCTCTCCTCTCTCTCTCTCTCTGTCTCTCTCTGTCTCTCTCTCTCTCTCTGTCTCTCTCTCTCTCTGTCTCTCTCTGTCTCTCTCTCTCTCTCTCTCTCTCTCTCTCTCTCTCTCTCTCTCTCTGTCTCTCTCTCTCTCTCTGTCTCTCTCTCTCTCTCTCTCTCTCTCTCTCTCTGTCTCTCTCTGTCTCTCTCTCTCTCTCTCTCTCTCTCTCTCTCTCTCTCTCTCTCTCTCTCTCTGTCCCTCTATGGCTGATGTGAAATCAGGCCTGAAACACGGAGCGATTATTCCAGCACACTGCAGTTTATTACACCAGAACCACGCTCTGCTGCAGATGCATCCGAGGAAGAGCTTGCCCAATACAGCACGCTGCACAGGCCCTCCACCACTACACTCCTCGCTGTTGTTTCCCCTTTTGGTAATGATTTTTATATTAATATTATAAGGTAGAGACTAATCCCAGAAGGTGCACTTAGCCAAGTGAAGAGCCCGGTTAGCATATGGCCAGCAAACCTTTTCATAAACAGCGACCAGCAGTAACTGGCAGTACACTGCGCATCTGACTGCACTGTGAACTCACTGATGTGATGTAATGCAGCATTATAGTTGCTCTGTACTTAAAAATAGCCTGCTGCAGCCTCGCAATGTACAGCTACGGTATGTATGGCTCCATAAGAACATGCATGGGGAGATTTATAGCTCATGAATAGCGCTCTAAACCACGGACAGGCAGTGATTTAGTAGCGCATGTCCATACGACTAGGGACTCACGAGACACAGACTAATGAAAAGAAATAGTCAAAATGAGAAATATCCTGACTTTTAGATCCTTCCCATAATGAAGCTCAATATCATCATCTACCACCTCGTTTGTAATGCAGGACTTCTGTTAGAAATCTGAATATGAAATCTGAATTCTCCAAGATGACATCACAATCGCTTCCTCGGGGTTGTTTCTTTAGATGAGACGAAGCTCCATCCAGAGCCACAGAGGACATCGTGAGGCTGTCGTCAAAGGCCCGATTGTACCGACCGCCACTAAGAAACTAACTGACTATGACATTAAAAAACGGCGGAGTCTCCCTTTAACACCAGTGTGTATTTCCAGTGTGTGTGTGTGTGTGTGTGTGTGTGTGTGTGTGAGGCCTGTGTCCCATCAGTAGATTACAACTGACAGAGAAAAAAGAAGGTGTTATCCTTTTAGATTCCTCGCTGTGCACGTGTGTGTAGTCGCTGTGTGTGTTTTCATACAGCGGCTCATGAGTGTTGATGTGCGCAGCGGTGCGTGTCCCGCTCTCCGTCTGCGCGGGACATCTGATAATAAGCCAATCAACGGGGCTGATGGAGAGGGCTGAGCGATGAGAGCTCCGTCCCCCCGGCGGAGGATAGATGATGTGTTCTGATGCAGTCGGGGGGCTGCCTTCTATCCCCTCACCACCACCGAACACCTGAGACCAGGGCCATGGCAACGCGGCGAGCCCCGGCTGATTCGGGCCTCATTGTTACAGAGAGCACATACACGGTGAATTACGGTCTCAGCAGAAGCCTCGCCAAAGTAGCGACAGGAAAAACACAGTTTGTTTTATAACGCTTTGTGTCTGCGGAGAGGGTTGATTCCAGTCCGAGCTCCGTTTACTTTCAAGCCGGACAGCAATTATCTCGTGATATATTAACGAGCGTCGTGGCATTTTATGCATACAGAAGAGGAAACGTTGATAAATGAGGCTCAGGTTTACATTCATCACTGCACTCTAGCTGCACTGAGGAAGCAAATGGTAATCTTACTTCATTTTGGCACCTGGCGTGGGAGTCCTGCGCAGTCTTGGGCTGTTATTACGAGGTATGCATTGATCAGCCTCTTATCACCTGCTGCAGGACCACACACACACACACACACACACACACACACACAGAAATGCACAATCAAGCAGACGTTCCATTACACAGTTTTACAAGTCGCCTGTCACACATCTCTCTCCTGAATAGATCCCACATTGATTGTTATTTTTTTCTGTGTTGAACTGGGTCGGTGTGTAACCGACTCCCTGGATTTACCGTAAATGCCAAATAGGCAAAAGATAGAAGCAGGACTCCACGGCGCTAAACAAGCAAAAGAAGCCGTGAATCACCACCAAAGTGTCCAGGTGATCTGTGACGACACTACAGGGTCACAGCCATGCAAATATATATAGCCCAGTGGGGATGAATCAAAGGAAGCGGCAGCAAAGTCCTTCTCATCTGTGCAACCATTCACACATGCAAAAGAATCTATTCAGCTGGAAGGGGGGGGGGGGGGGGGCATTTGGCCGGAGCATCCTTTTCGCCCAGATATTCAAAAATGAATGTTTTTTAGTTTTTTTTAGAAAGAATAATCACCACGGCACACAAAACAAGCACAGGCATGTGCTCAACAGACAGGCAATAAGAAATCTAGCGTCAGGTGCCAGCTACCACTCAGTGGGCACAGCAATCACATATGTGAGCCTGCATGGGAAATCAGAGTGGTGCCTGCAGTGGCGAGATAAACAGAAGAGCGAGGCCTGTTTGTGTGTGTGTGTGTGTGTGTGTGTGTGTGTGTGTGTGTGTGTGTGTGTGTGTGCATCCGTGCTCTCTACCTTCCAGGACAGATCCAAAGCCTGAAGGAGACCGGGGGCCACGGTTCAGCTCAATAACCGTATACTTAGCGCCATATTTCTCCCCAGTAGTTCTGGACGCCTCATTTCACAGCCAATAAATACAAACAGTCAGAAGAAGAAAACTAAAATACATCCAATAAGGGGATTCTTTGTTAGCCACTTCATAACGTGAGCTAAATATCGGACAGGACTGGTAATGCACCAGCACATGTTTTTATTACCTATTTCTTTTTTGGTACAAGGTTAATACAAAAAGAGCAATTTTATTGTGTCGGTAAAATAGAAAAATCTTGTGATTTTATAGGATGATCTTTTACAGTGGAGTCACATTAGGAAGGGATACTTTCACTGCCGGTGTGGACAGGACAAATGATTATAGCAATAATTTGTTCAATGGACATATGGGGATGTGAGCATTTCATTAAGATAGATTTGAAAACATTAACAAGTACAATAGGAGCCTAAACTCCAGTGCAACCATTGCCCTCCTCTGGCCTTAGTCTGTCAGCTACAATGACCAGAGTCTGGTGGTTTAATTGTGCTGGTTTGTACCCATCCGTTTAGCATTCAGCTACATTTGCATGCAGAGAAGTTCGGGGGTCCTGTTAGATTGACCCTCGAGTACCAACAGACAAACATCCACATCCCTCTTTTATTTCCAATGTCTGTCAACCCTGCATCTCCTTTCATCACGAGGAATACACTCATAAAACAAGTTATTGCTTTGAACTTTTGGGTCCACTTTGAAAGTAATGTTCCTCATGCATGTCAAGTGAGAGTCAAAGAGACGGAGTGTGTGTGTGTGTGTGTGTGTGTGTGTGTGGGAGAGAGATGCACAAAGATGGAGAGGGAGAGAAAGAGAAAGCGTGAGTGTTATCTTTTTCTGCTTTGATCTCGCTTGCTATTATCCACTTCTGCCTGCGGTCAAGTGTGCAGCTGCCATGGCTCCCAATGAAACAAGGAGGCAGACAGAAAGAGGGTTCCTGTTGAGTGACGGCTGCGATGGGTCCTCGAGTCTCCGCTGTCACCGCGCAGAACGCAGCTTTATGTAAGCAGGGGGCCTGACGGAGGGAGATGGAGACGCAGAGGACAATGAGCAGAGGAGAGAGAGAAAGACGGGGAAGCGAAAACTGCGTCAAGAGAAAGAGGAGAAGATAGAGAAAGAGAGGAGGGCTGTCATCATAAAGAGTCTGACTCATTCCTACTGTTCTGGATATAGCACTGAGCTGAGAGGCATGTACGACAGCTCCAGAACAATTACATTCCCTCAAACCAGGATTAGTTTCATAATATGTGCGTGAAACGGGCCAGTCTCTGCACAACCGCACAGAGAAAGAACCCAATTTCCACTGAGACTGCCACCGAATCCTTTAGTTATTCTATCCCTCAATACAAAATGTAGACATTCATTCAGATATATTTAGTGACATTTCAAGGAAATTACATTTTGTATAATTCCTGCTTGAAAAGAAAAGGTTTAGGAGGATATTCATACTGAATCTTTGCTAATGCAGTACAGCTTTATGTGGAACACCTCACAGCAGCAGCATGGTCAGATATATGATTCAGTTTCTCTCCCATTGTGTCTGTAGTTATCCGCAGAGGCAGTTAAGGGCCTCTGCTTGGCATGTTCTCCCTCTGTAAGTGCCTCCAGAAAGGACTGGCTGTGAAAGCTGCAGTCAAATAGCTGTAATTATCTACAATCAGTTGACAACCGGGGGCCGGCTGAAAGGCTGCGAGCACACAAACACGGCGGAGGGAAAGAGGCATCGAGGGGGCAGAGGCTATAATATATCTGGGAGAAGAAAAGAAAAAACGGTGGCGACGCTAGTTTCAAAATCAGCCGGTAACGGTTGTGAAAATCACGCTATAATTGAGATCACAGATGAAGCCGCAGCAGATGTGAATACTAATCGGAGTCGAAAATGACAACAGGACTGACTCGTGTCTGAAAAGCCTTCTGTCTCTGACAAAACATCGTGTTTCTCTCTACAAAGCATCTTCATCAGAGCACGTTGTACATTTTACACAGCCTATACTTTTCACATGTACAATATTTTACCCCTACAGTGAAGTCGAGTCACAAGACTTGCCACTTGTGCAGGATATATTGTGACACTTCCCGCCACGATATTGCCCATAAAGCCTGAGAAGATAATATTCCTAATGCACAGGTTGCTCCTGATGGCTCAGGCATGGCAGAGAGTGACTAAGTGTAATGTGTAGGCTCCTTCATTTGGTGGAGAAGAAGGCTGATGGATGAGCACGGTTTAGGAGGTGTTGTCATGCAGCAGTCATTCAGTGTGGCTTTGTAGCACAAGGCCTGTGCCAAAGAACACCGTATATAATCCATCGGGCTTAATAATAATCTTTAATGTTTATATATATATATATATATTGCGACGTCTTTGGGCAGTAGAAGCCACACTGTCAAAATTTCTTGCGAAATTTTCTAGTTGCTCTTAACAGCCATCATACGAGAGCAATTAGGATAATCAGCTCCGTATGTTTTTCAGGGTGACCGTGGCTCTAAGTGGAGAGCAGGGCCGCCTTTCAATCAGAGGGTCGGTGGTTCGATCCCCGGCTCCTGCTCTACTAGTCTCATGTCAATGTGTCCTTGAGCAAGAGACACTTAACCCCAAAATGTCTCCCGTAGCTGCGTCTACGGTGTGTAGATAGATACTGAATTGTAAGTCGCTTTGGATAAAAGCGTCTGCTAAATGACGGTATTCTGTATTCATATTAAATATACACGTCCTGTGTGCGCGTAACTGACACACGAGTGGTGTTAGTGGAGTGATAATTGCTTCTTTATCAGCGCTTATACATCAAATAGTCCAAAGTCCCTCCTCTTCCTGTCTAACTCTCACTGCATGCAAACGACGGATTCATCTGAAGGCGATTGGCAGTTTCACAAATTCCTAATCAGTTTAAGACACTGGGATGAGTTATTGATTATAACATGAAGGAGCACGCATCGAGCGGTGGGGCTGAAGACCTCAGTAAAGACAAAACGCACTTTTATAATCCGTGATATCTCACGTGACCAAAAGCTGTCCGGACTCACGCGGTCATCGCCATATATCACACTCTTCCTCGGCATACGAGGTTGCACATTACTCGCTCCCGCAGGCACACGAGCATTAAGGGCCGCGACAGACGCTGCGGAGCATCGGCCTGGAACCGCTGCTCTGGAAGGCTGAGCAGCCTCAGATGAATAGATGGTAATTAATACACATAGCACACAGGAGACCGCAGTATACAGTCTCAGGGCAAATTACCCCATCAATAAAATGGCCTATAGACACAATGAGAGACAGAGGGGAGGGGGGAGAAAACTACATACTAGGGCCAAGCAACTCTCAGGTGTGAAAGTGAAGTGGTTCACTTCTTAATAAAGAGACACTCAGTCATGCCTCTCTGGAGAAATAAACACAAAAGACACGTTAAACGAGTTTTAAACGGAAGGTGAGATAACGCGCGGCAGGCTAACACAAAAGATATCATAACACCTAAAATACACAATGGGCTCTGCAGTCGTAACGTTAAACTCAATGCTCACAATGAAACATTATTAATTGGATTTAAGAAATCCAACGTCTCTTCTCTCCCCTTCGCTTCTCATCTTCCCTCTATCTCCTGCATGCTCGTCCCGTAATGATGAAACGAGGCTTCGAGACATTTGGAAGAAAAGATCAATGGGGGGGGGGGAAATGCGTAGCCTGCGCATAATGAAAAATCTTTCTTCCAATCTTCTCCTCTGATCATCCCATCCAAGTGTCACCAGGATCATTCCTCTGGCTCCTCTCTCTCTCTCTCAGGACATCACACCTCTGCTTCCCCCTCTAACGATGGGGGAAATGAGGGACAGTTTATCACATTGTTTGGACGTTTGAACATTAATCTGCCTGACGGCCGGGTCCGGTTAACAGCGGACCGCTCCCCCACAGCAGTGAACTCTGCAGGACACTCATGATCCGGTCAGTTGCATGTTGTGGTCTCAGAAAGATCAAAAGGCCGAGCCAGCTGCCCGAAGAGATCCAGAGAAGCGCAGGAGTCCCACGGAGACTCCGGGAGAGCGTGAAGGCTTTGGGTTGAGACTGAAAGTGAAAGGCGAGCGGCACTGAGACGTGTGACCGAATCCTTGTGGATCCGGCGTCATTCCTCTTCAAATGCGGGCTTTACACTGTCAGCACATCTGAGAGGGAGGCTGTTCAACACAGGCAGATTGACTCGTGAGGCTGTCTGGCAGCTGACTTACTCTCGTGATTTGCAGCTGCTTGTTTCAGCCATTTGATTTACATAAAACAGCACAGGGACAATGTTAACACGGCAACACAACTGCCAGAATAAATGCAAAATAATCATAAGAGCAGCTTAAAGTCTGGTTTATAGAAGTAATACAAGATACATATAGGCTATGCTACACAAAGTCCATAAGGAGAAGTGGACCGCTGGGTCACTTGTGAATGTGTGTGTAGACAGAACTCACAACACTCACACACAAAGGCATAGATCAGGCTGAACACTTCTTTACAAGCTTCTATCATGTAAATGAAATGTGTTCCACATCCTTCCTCTGGACTCACCTAACCTTCGCCGCTACAGAGACGGTTCTGATGAATGGATCAGTTATCATTTCTCGTCTTTCAGAGCCGTGTTCATTATTTTACGGACCTCAATGTTCCCGGAGCCCACAAGAGTCGTTTTAGTGAACCGATGTTCTCCAAGGTCAAGAACGAGCTTTCATTCTTAAATCGTGAGCCAACGCAAATCAGAAGTGTGAAAGAAACATGAATACAATCATAACGGTACTTTCATATCAATATACATCTGCATGTCAGAAAAGAAAGTCTCCATCCGCTGATGAAGACCTTGTGATTCGGCTGAAAGCTCTGGACAAAAGCTTTGTAGACCTCGAGGGTGTCTCGGGGACATGCAAGACCTACTTGAAGGCCACTTTTCTTTTTTTCCTGATTTACCAAATCAAAGCATGAGGCATGAACGTGTTTGTCGTTTAATATCGAGTCAAGTTCTTCAAGGACAGAGAGTAAAAACTCAAGCAAAGCTTTGACGGTGTTGAACCCCTTATAAAGACTTTATAAAGCCTGCATGTTAGTGCATGTTAGTGCATGTTAGTGCATGTTAGTGCATGTGAGCCACTGGTTAGCCTCTCTGCACTGCTCCCAATACGGCTGTCACAGCCGATAACGTCGTCCTCGTAGCTCCCGCCCTCTGGTTCCCTCTCAGCTAAGCACTGTTAGCTACATCTACAACACTTCTGCCGTATAGTTTGCACTGTTAGCGCCGTTAGCGCCGTTAGCGCCGTTAGCTGCGAGCCGCTGACACGCTGACAAACGTTCAGAGACAATCAAAAAATGCTCCCATGTGAAGCACGTTTGAATCCGGTGGAAGTCATTTAAGCCCCAAACAGTCGACACAGTTAATGTCGTCTTCACGCTCCGCTGTGCTCCTCCTCGCTCCTCCTCGGCGTACGAGGGTCGAGGAGCAGCTCCCACTGGGTGCTGGACGGTCAGCGTGTCCTTGGAGCACAGTCCACAATATGTAAGGACAAAAATGGGGCTGAAAGCTTTACCCAGATCTCTCCGCTGACTTAATTTGGAACAATGTCCACTGTATTTGGCACGACGTGTCCACGCGGGGCTCATGTTGCCCTTGAAACGTCCTTTAAGACTTTCGGCCCGGACTTCGCACTTTTGTCTTTTTACCTCGACACACGCTGAGAATAAGACAGAAGGAGCTCAGGTTACGTATTGACCTTCGAGGAGGGAATCTGTAGGCTCCGTTTAATGCTGGGAGACTTAATTAATTCATCCAAATCAAATGTGCTTTTCAATTAGACCTGTTCCCTCAGAAGATGCACTCTAACTAGTGATGAAGCTGTATCCTTGGGACTAGAGTGTAAGCACTGACAAATCAGTGGGGTGAGAGTGTGCACTCGGTCAATTAAGTCTGCAGACGAGCTCATTACAGGCAAGAAGAACACTAAATGACATGATGCCCCTATTACAGTCGGCGTGCTGTAATGTGAGAGCCCACAGCAAACACACACACACACACACACACACACACACACACACACACACACACGCTGAACATATCGTACACTTGGTGTTTTAAACAAACACAATAAACAGATTGAAATCTGCTAAAGGTGTATTTCGTAACAACACTAAGAATCTACAGCTAGCTGCTCTGTCAGGATGAAGGCCTACAAAAGGCACAACAGTGCTTTGATCACATGCTAACACCAGCATGCTAACATGCTCACATGCTAACATGCTCACAGCGATGGCGCTTCCACGCTGATGTTTACCACGTTCACCATTTTAGCTTGGTGTGTTTAGCAAGCTACCATTAGCTAATTGTTACCATCAGCTATCAATCAAATCCACGTTCCTGAGGGGAACATAGACGTCTGATCCGAAGGTCATGGCAATGTATCCAACTGTGAGATATTGGGCCACCCAAATTTTTGATTTAAAAAAAACAAAAAAAACAAGCAACACAACTGACAGAGATTGCTTGTGTCAGTTTTTGGGACATGACATCGTGCGATGCAGCTCTGGGCGCTATTTGAGACCCGGGCCTCCTTCTTGGTCAGACGACCCGCGGCGAAAGGTTACAGAGCTTATGTCCACTTCAAAGTGAGAACCGATGGGGACGTCAGCGTGTGACTCAGCTGGAATCGGGCAGAGTCCCAGCAAAGGTATGAGTCACCGACATCGCCACAAGTCTGTTTATCAACACTTCCTCCCTCCTCCCACATGAAGGTGGCCTGAAACCACCTCACCCTGATGTAACCCAGTCAGCTTTACATCTGTTTCACACGGCTTCCTGTTAGCGGCCTCCATCCCTCTCTAACACACACACACACACACACACACACACACACACACACACACACACACACACACATACACACACAGTATGAGAACAATAATGCGCTTCTGCAGTAATGTACAACGGAACCATACGATTATAATTTGATTGACAAACGTGTCATATGTGTTTCGATGGTCAGCTCGTTTAAAGTGTGTCAGTGCTTCTGCTAGTCTGTTTGACAGACTACAGACTTCATTTGTGGAGCAAAGCAGCCTGAAACTCTGTCTTACAGGTACAGTGGCGCCCTCTGCTGGTGACTCGTGAAAGTCAAAATGATGTCCAAAAAGGAGACAAAAAGTGGGAAAGCATCTTAAAATAAAAATCATAACCATTCACGACTCTTAATTGTTTCTTCTGGCTGTTTTCAAAGTACAAAACCAGTTTTTCAGTTTTTCTTATGAGTAAACTATGTGGGATTGACACCGAATAAGATTTTTAGAAGATTTCTTTTTTCCATATGGCTCAGAGTTTTCCAAAACTTGACGTACGGTTTGTCTTTCTCCCTCGACTCTCGGCCCTCTCTCGGGATTCGACAGCTGTGCGTCACATGCTAATGTCAACCCTCCCTCAGTCAACGCCTCTGACTGACACTCAATTCTTTTTCTGTTTTTTTCATTCTCCGGCACCTGTGCTCGGCTGTCAGACAGTACAGAGACCGACTCCGCTGCCATTTCTGCCGAGGAACAACAGGCTCTGTGACAAAGGTTTTGCCGACGCTGCCCAGAGGGGGGAGAACCCCAAATGTTGGAGACAGGTAGGTCCTTATTTCAACCAGGGGTCAAAGGTTAGGCTTCATCACAGGGGAGAGGCTAGCCAGCGGTGTACCGGTAACACCAGCCCTTATATTCAGCTTTGTATCCATCTGTCTCTCCAGTGGCTTTGCGTCATCTATTTATAGGGCTGCTAGGACATTAGCTCAATGTCCGGGTAGAAATGTCATGGAAGACATAAGGGCCTCAGCTTTCCTCTGTAAATGTGAAGGTCAAAAAACTGCGTTAAGTTGATTCATAAACTAGAGACGTTGACCTTTAATTCCTTATCATTTTGTGAAGCCGATGTGAAACGCTGATGAGAAAATGGAGGTAACTTTCACAAAGTGAAGAATAGACACAGACATCGTGGGTCCAGCGTATCCTCTTGTTTCTGGGATGTAACAGGCGGCACAAATAGAGCATTTCTAAAGAAAGAAATAACAATCCATAGGCTGAGCTGACCTCTGACAGCAAGCCAGGCTCATGTGCGAAGCTTTGTGTAATATGGATATGTCTAAATCTGCCGAGTCATGTTCAAACAAACTCAAGATTTGAGCCACGTCCATCTTCTCCCCTCTCGTTCTCTCAGGGAGGAGATGGAAGAGAGCTATGAGACATTTGAAGAGGAGTTAAGGCCACCAAGAGCAGATCCTCCTCCACAGAAGCCTGTTCGACAGATCCTCAGACCAGGTGGCGACACACACACACACACACACACACACACACACACACACACACACACACTCATAAGCTGTAATGCCTGCACATAAAAGCCTTTGTACATATATTGTACGACGCTATTAATACTCGGGAACAGCAGCACAGGGAGCCACTGAAATATGACCCCTTGCCAAAGGCAACACAGTGATAATGCTGAATGGATGGTGGGTGTAATAAGACTCACTCTCCACAAACAAACACAAAGTCCTGCTTGTGAGGCACAGCTCTAAAACGTCTCAGGAGACCGTGTGGTCTGTTCATTCGCCAGCGCTTCGGTCCAGATTGAAACAGATGAATGAATTCTGTGACACCCTGAGTTTTTGTCAAGTGTCAATTTAATTTGCCCAATTACTGAATACTTTGTTGAATCCTAATGCGTTAACTTCGTCATAGTAGATTTGTATTTTATGTTTATAAGAGGTTATAATATCAGCCAACAGTACATTTTGAATACAAATCAATGGAGATAAATACATTTGAGGGAAAGGTCGTTCGTTGTCATTTACCCCTCAGTACATCTCCGTGTCTTTTTCAGAAATGTACGCTCCAAGAAAAGTCAGAGAGGTTAGTTGGAAAACTATTTTTTTTTTTTTACAGTGTTCAAATCCCTAATAGGTCTTTTTTATGTCTGAGCTCCATGTTGTTCTCCAACAGGAAAAGTCTCAGTTTTCACAGCAACCTAGAGCAGAACCCAAGATGTTACCCAGGGCCCCCAGCTCCCCCAGAGCTGGTGAGTCACTCCCATCTCCCTCCTCAACCCGTGTCAGCTTCTCAGTGTTTACTCTACTGCATTGCAATAAAAGCTTTTCCTCCTCTTTCCTTCACTTCCATCAGCAGCCTTACGTAAAGCCTCGTCCGTCCAAAACTTGACCCAGATTGAAACGCCGTGGGAGAACGTCACCCTGAACCGCTGTCTGTTTGTGGCCATTACCATCCTGGTGCTCACCTCAGGCTTTCAGAGGCTTCATGGCAAGTAAAGTAAAAGTAGAACCACGGTTACAGAACGACAGGCCTGCTGTGACTAAGTGGTGTCTTTACAGAAACCCTGCGTGGTCAAGGGACGGCAGAGGAAGAGGAAGTTGGACTGACAGCGAGACGGACGGGCAAAATACAACACAGGAGACAACCACCAGAGGTAAGGACAGTAAAGACACCTATTGGACACATTTGTCCTCCGACATGAAGATAAACAGATGGACCACAGTGTCACCTACGTCATGTGTTCCCCCCTCCCTCAGCCTGAGACAAGTCTTTGGGAGGTCATGTTATGGTGGCTGCCAGACCTTGATGATGAAGAGGATGAGGAGGACGACGACGATGACGACGGACGAGTCAAAATAGAAAAGTCAAAGAGAGGAGCGACGGCGCGAGCGTCGAGAGGTCTCAGGAATAAACCACTGCCGGACAAAAAGCTCATGAAACAAAGAGAAGGGAAACTCAAGGAAAGGAGAGGCAAAAAAGCCAAGGACGAAGAAATCCAAGACAGGAACGAAGGAGACGAAACGGAGGAGCCTGAAGCAGCGGCGGATGAGGAAGAAGGAAAGGAGGCAGAGTCTGAGAAGAATCAAAAGATGGAGGAAAAGAAAGAGAAGAGAAAGACTCAAAAGGGATGAGTTAGATTCTGTAGCAGATGGTAAATTTATTCTCTAATCCTTTTTCCCCAGATTTGATTGAACATTTGTAAAGGTGGTGATGTTGAATTCAATAATAGAGATCCTCTGTCAAATATCACCAGAGACTCAAAATAATGTTGTCGCTTTGCATAACAGCTGTGATTCTGAGCAGTGGAACACGGACTTACCTGTAAAGATATTTGCATTTTATTTTCATTTAATCTGCCGGCGGCTTCATCTTAAATCTCCATGTGATCGTTTTGATTCCCTTTTAGTTTTGAAAAGTCTACATCTTCAATAAACTGCAGCTAGTTGTCAATATGATGTAACTAGAAGGTGTTGAACGTGGCAAACTAAAGCTCGAGCTCGCGGGTTATGACTCATTTGACCCTCTTAGCCCGTCGTTCCCTCTGAGCGCCGCTCCACAGAGCCCAGTGA
Organism: Cebidichthys violaceus; assembly: GCF_023349555.1. Lineage (NCBI taxonomy): Eukaryota > Metazoa > Chordata > Actinopteri > Perciformes > Stichaeidae > Cebidichthys > Cebidichthys violaceus. The sequence continues at coordinate 16,761,707 of NW_027176964.1, forward strand.
AAAGGGTTTTCATCCTGAGCTGCAGCCTCCATCTGGATATTTCAGGAGCTTCTGCAGCGCTGCTCTTCTCTTCTGCTAGGACCCATTCACACCATCACACCATCAACTCATCTTTCTGTGGGACGTCTTTGTAAAAACAAACTTTGAGAGGCAAACGCTTTTTTTTTTCTCTCCAAAGAGTTTAATTACAAAAACAGAATCCTAAAAGACGACCTATTTTCAATCATAGCTCCGAATCCAGAAAGTAAGCATTTATACAAAACAGTGTGGTCATACAAACATAAACCAAATAAATGTTTAGAAATCTACTAAATGTAGACTTTAAACATTAAAAACACCATGAAAGAAAGCAATCGTGTTCCACTGGTAGGGGATCAGTTATTGGACATAAGGCCCTCGGGGGGAGGGGGCCTCATTGGCATGGGAGGCATGGGCATCTGAGGAGGCATGTGGGGGGTTCCCGGAGCGCCAGGTGGGAGAGGGGGCATCCCTCCTGGCGGGGGAGGGGGCATGGACTCATTTGGTGGGCGATGTCCAACTCCGCTCATGAGGGGAGGGGGGCGCTTCACACCTGCAGGAGGCGGGGGTCCGCTGGACTGGGGAACAGCTTTCTCCATTTTGAAGTGGAACTGTAGGAAGAACTGGGAGGAAGGAGAAGATGGAAGAGCAGTTAACACACGTTTCCACATTCCTCACATCAGAGAACCGGGTTGGCTTTGTGCTAAATGTGAGTCACTACCTGTTTAGTTTCCCTGTTCCAGTGGGTCCAGAAGCGGTTTTCTGCTTTATCAATTTCTCTACTGGGGACCTAAAAAGAAAAGCAAAGCTGTTACGTCACAGCAGGAATAACAGCAGCATGAGAGCAGAGCAGAGGTGCAGCTTCCTCACCTTAAAGGCAATGGTCTCGTACGGCTCAGCGGCCAGGAGCAGGTACTGCCAGCGGCGGTCGGGAGGCTCGATGCGCTGCTCGTAAGCAGACATGAAGCGATGCCGGGGTCCAATTCCTTCAGCGATCTCTGGGTAGTCGATCTGATGAACGGAGACGGTGGATTTCAAAAAAACGAGCCGACCAATAAAACTAAATACGTTTCACGTGATCGAAAAGTGAACAGCGTCCTCTTCGATAAATAAAATAAAGATTATAAAGACAACGGACATGAAGACAACTGGGGGAGCGTAGCAGTAAGGACCAGTAAGCCTTGTATTAAAGTCCATGTATTACATAGTAATAAAACCAAACACTACATATGATTTATGTAGAACAATAACCAGGGCAATGAAGCTCAGCATTTACACTTATTACAACAACACGCTTTGACACCACCGGTATAAAACAGGAACTCATTGGAACTCTTCTGCAGTCTTGTAATAACGAGCGTCCAGCTTGTAGAGTTGGATGTGGCTTTAATAAAGTAAAAACAAACTTATTAATTGAGGATCGCGCAGCAGAACAAAGTTGCACCGAATGCAAATAATTGTGTCGGCCTTGGTGTGAAAAGTTTGAACGCAAAAATACGTCAACAAAGATTCTCCATATTCATATTTTGTTTTTGTCCCCGGTGTGAAACGACCTTCACTAGAGCAACATCTCAGGTAAGCAAACAGAAATATGTGTGGCATTTAGCTCTGACACAAACTGTAGAATAAACAGCAACAACATCTGCTCACTCTGCTTGAAATCACAAGCAAACTGAGGAGTGACTTCAGCATGAGGCGCTGCATTAAGACAGCCGCTTCTGAGAAAAGGTCAGTTTCTGAGACGTACAGGATAAAGCCAGCCGTGGCTGAGCGGGTATCGAGAAGCTGGACCATATCGGTTTACAGTCGCTTCAGCTGTCAGCGGTGAAACAAGACGACGCTCCAAACAAAAGAAACTGTTCAAGCTCACTGAATCACTTTAAAGCATCTTTCTTAAGTGGAGCTTTAATGTTGATTTACTCCGTTTCGGAATCTTCCTAAAAATAAAAAAAACAAAAGGGATTCCCACCAAACACTCACCTGGAAAAGTAGGGACTGCTGTCCAGTCTCTGGGTCCCTCTGTTTGGTTACTGTAAAGAAGAAAAAGACATCGATTATATGTTAAAATGCAATACATTTGCAGTGAAACCTCAATCATCATGAAGTCAATAACGATTGCGCTGAGTCATAACCAGCCAGCTTACCTTTGTATCCTGGTCGGCCAATTTTCACAAACTTTTTGACCTCAACTTTTACTTTGGCTGGAGCTGGCTGAGCAGGAGCTTCTTTTGCCTCTTTGGCTGCTCTCCGCGCTCTGAAACAAACACATTATATAGTTTTTTTTAATTGTTCATCAACTCAATGGACACAATGGGTTGTTGCTTCACAGCAACCATCAAACAGCTGATGATTGTCGGTCATGGTTAAGTGAAGTTGAATGAATCGGTCACATTAAAGACAACATGAGCTCTTACAAGTTGGTCTGATGTTTCTTTCCTTGTGTGTGAGCCAAGTAGCTGCCCTGTAACGCAGAGGAGAGCAGTTTGTCAAACAAGACGCTCAGAAAACCAGAATCAACGCCAAGTTCAGACAACATAAACTGGGAAAGTGTCCCTGTGTGCCTCCATACCTCATTGTTGTGAAGTGTCAAGCAAAGTTTGCACTCGTACGATCCTAAATGATTTTTCATAAAGTAGGGGTCTTTGTTGATGTCGATTGTCTCCAGGGCCAGCTGGCGTAACCGCTCTCGCCTGTCGCGGTTACTCTCGGAGGCAGACGCCACGCCGCCGCTCCCCGTCTTCCCTCCAGCTCGATGCTGGAAATCCATCTTTGCAATGTGATGAGATCAACCACCTAGACACACACACACACACACACACTGGACAGGCGCCCCAAGTAAATCCTTCCTGAGTAATCTGAAAAAAAACAAAGCACACAAATGTTACCAAACACGTAGCTAAAGAATCATATTTACCGTTTACCTGGATTGTGGTGCAACACACTTATGAATACACTGCTGACATTACTCTGTATTGTTTGTGTACCATTCATTTTAAAAAGGCATGTTAAAAACAAACACACGGTGGCAACTGGTCACGTGTTTCTCTTGTCACTATTTTTTCACAATGCAATGACTCCTCAGACCCCTCTTGATTGAGGTTATGTATGCTAGCTTCCCTTGCAATGGGTCGGTCTAAATACTGGGAAGTAAAGTAAAAAGTTAACAGAACCAATTATTTCCCGATAGCTGGTGTACATTATATCTAAGTTAGGAGGGAGGAGGTTATCACGCTACAAAACAAACGTACCCTGGTGATCTTTACAAACTCCAGTGAGCTACAGTATTGCTAACGCAACGCTAGCTCCTCAATACAATACGACACGGCTTAGGCTAAGCTAACGGTGCTAGCAGCCTATAGTTGATGGATTTTAAGATATTTGAAGAGTCAAACGACAAAATAAACATACCTAGCTATGTATGTATGCTAATAAATGTATTAGTTACACGACAAAACAATAACTATATATGAAGGGTTATTGAAAGGTTTAGTTTGTTCAAAACACTCACCGACACTACAACGTTAGGATCATGCCGGAGTAGGTTTGTAGTGCGCATGTGCAAGTGGATTCTTCTCGGGCTTTTGGCGGTTGGCAAACCGCTTCAGGTGCACTACCGCCACCTGCCGGACTGGAGCGAGGGCAGGCTTGACTTTCCTGATAAAAAATAATCATGGACCGTTTCTTTTTCTCGAGACTCCACCGTGTCTTATAGTTTAAATCATTTTCTGTATCGATAAGACAACCACCACAAACAGCTCTTCATCAATACCATTGAGACTGACTGAATAAAGACACATAAGGGCTCTTGCTGCTGCCGCTTCTGTGGCTATGATCTATGGCACTTTTCTTTTTGACCCATGCACAACATTATTATTATATCATGACCTCTCAAATAAACTATTCAAGCGAAAACACAAACAAGTCTAAACATCAAATAGAAAGTAGATCTGATTAGTCTCACACAGGCAGTTATTAATGCCTTTTAATAACTGCTAATTATAATAATAATAATAATGTTTTACAGAGCTCAGATACACACACACACACACACACACACACACACACACACACACACACGGTGTCAAATGATTTGTATGTTTTAAAATTATTTTCTTTAATAAATTATTATAATTTTAACGAATCTATTTATCCATGTTGTTAATTACATGTTTGTCATAACAGTAAACATGACGTTGTATTGTCACTGCAACAACAGGCTGCCTCGTGTACGCCTGCACAGTTTGTAAGCGCACTGTTCGCCTAGTTTGACCCTCACCGCCTACCGTAAGTTACTATTACAGAGTGTCACTACCAATCCGAGAGGAAGGTGTGTGTGTGTGTGTGTGTCCGTGTCCGGTGTGTGGCATGAAGGAGAAGTCCGTCTCTACTGTGTTTGCTTGATACAGAAATGACTAAACAGTCCGTCACACCGACACAGCGACGTTAAACCGACGGCTATTGACGCGTTGTCGCCACTCACCGCTGTTCGCCTCACTCCATTAGTATGTTGTCGGTGGGAATGTCTCGGCCGCAGCCAAACTATCCCCTTTAACCTGCATTTCCTGCGTCAGTGAGCCGCGATGCGTTTCAACGAGAAGGAGCTGGTGTCCCTGAGCCGCCAGCCCTCGGAGATGGCAGCCGAGCTGGGGATGCGAGGACCCAAGAAAGGAGACGGTAACCCGGTTTAGTACTGGCACGTCCACTTCCGTTTCATGTAGCGCGGACAAGCACGCAGCTAACGCTAGTAGAGATCAGCCACGGTTCAAGTGCATGTTGTCCATCAGCCGTGTGCAGTCTGTGTTGTGAAATCTCCTCTTGTTATTGTGCAGTTGTGAAGAAGAGGCTGGTGAAGCTCGTCGTTAACTTCCTGTTTTACTTCAGAACAGATGAGGAGGAGGTCAGTCGAACAATACTCCCGTGTTTCATTTTATTGCCACAGCATTTCCTTGATGTATTCACGGTCGTACCTGCTCCTTTTTATGAGGAAGTGAAACCATTTCTCGCTAAACACAACAACATCCACTTTGTGTTCGTCAGCCCATTGGCGCGTTGCTGCTGGAGCAGTGTCGGGTGGAGAAGGAGGACAGTCAGAGCTTCTCTGTTGGTGAGTTAACTCACCTTCACGCTGCTTCCAGACCCTCTAAGTCAGTGTGAATAAGTGGATTCACAATGCATCGTTGATATGCTTGCTTGTAGCCATTACTTATGACTTTTATATTACACTTTGTGCATTTTCTGATATGTATTTCTGAGTCGTTTCGTGCGTTTCTCTTCGCAGCATTTCTGGATGAAGCAGAGAGGAAGTATCTATTTGAGTGTGACTCAGAGGAGCAGTGTGGGGAGTGGGTGGACTCCATCATCAAGGCCAGGTAGGACCGACTCTCTCCATCCCATTACAACAGACACAAATGTCAACACGAAACATAAAACATGCATACATATTGCATACGGATTATTGAGTAATCTAAAAATCTAAACAAAAGGCAGTATGTCTGTATTTTTCCAACAATAATGCTCCCAAACAATGGATGGTTACCCTCCCCCCCCCCCCCCCCCCCTCCAATGTCATATTCATTTGTCATCTCATCTCTTGCAGTTACGAGTTCATGAGGAAGAACCTGATATTCTATCGAACCGAAATCCACAGGCTCACCGGCAAGGTAAGGTCCGTCACGGAGCGGCCGCTGGAGGCACCGAGCGGCAGGCGGACGCTAGAAAGGAGCTGAGCGTGAAAGTGTGTTCAGCGTAGGAAGATTCAGACGTTTAGGTTTTATTTAACGAGGTTTTTATGCTGTTGAGATTTATGCCACAAACCCTCCACAGAAACAGTAGAGATGTGTGGGATTTGATTTGCGGTGCTCAAAGTCTACATTAAGTACTTTTTTTAGAAACACTTCAAAGCAATATTTCTTTTCAGAAACAATCTCATGATCACTCAGGAGAACCCAGAGACCTTGAAACGGTTCTCAATGAAAACCGTTCATAGCAAAGTCTGTGAAGAAATATGCTTGTTGAGGTTGTCAAATTTATAATGTCCCTCACCTAAATTGTACAGTTTTAATTGTTTCATTGAACTAAACATTTAATATAAAGTTTGATTTTGTATCAATAACAGGGAATCTGCTCTCTTCACACTCTTGAGTATTTGTTTCATTGCGGTCTTCACTCGTCTTCTCCTTCCTCTCAGGACCCCTTGGAGCAGTACGGCATATCGGATGAAACTCGCTTCCAGGTCAACAGCGGTCTGCAACTTCTGCCGAGGGACACGTCCTCCCTGTAGACCGGCGACCGGTCTCCAGATGGACTTTTCTTCTTTTTTTTTTTAGTTCGCTTCTGCCATTCCAACAATCTGTCCTCACGGGTTTGAAAACCACAGGGATTACCGTAGACATGCTTTTTTTTTTAGATCTTCACTGCTCTGAATGTATTTAGCGCGTCTCCAGACTTACAGGGACATTCTTATGCACAATGTTATTATAGCTCGGTATCTGCAGCCATGCAAAAGTAGTGGGCCGATAGCGCTCGGTCATTACAGGTAACACAGGACGGTTGAACTTGACACTTTTGTTATTTTCGGTTTGGGGTATTTTTCATGTCGTTCCGTCTCCTCTTCAGACCTTTTCTCTGTGTCTTGGTTGTCGGTGTTAAACACGTTGTCCTCTGTGTTGTCTACTGGACACGCTGTCCCGTCGGTGCGATGTGAGAGGATCTCAGTGTCGCTGTGCTGTAGAGCTCCGGCTGTGACTTTCTTTGAGGACTGTTCGTAATGTGAGCATGACTGGGTTTAACGGGAATGAATCCAGGACATATGAACAATGTTAATCAAGTAAATGTATGCTGTTTGAAGAAGCTCGTGATTATTACCCAATTCAGAAAAGAAAAAAACCTTATTAAGCAGTATTTGAACTGCATGGGCCCTTTGATCTGCTGAGTTGAGCCACACATGTTACTCCAGTATATAGTTATCTTCTAGCCCAGTTCGACTATTTAGTTTTAAAAGCTGTACTTTTTGCACATACTGTTGGGTGTTGAGGGGTTTCTTTTTTGTTAGACTTTCATTAATGTACTTGACTCTACTGTTTGTTTTCTGAGGCACTTTGAATCAGGTTCCTCGAGGGAAGCTGTTGGACCTGTAATATTAATATCTCACCAACTTCTTTGTCAGTTCACTAGCGGCCCAGAGTCCACCGGATGTTGAACATGTCTTTATTTTTAAGCTGTTGCACATGAAATGTCTGTTTTTACTTCATGTTAGATTGTTTCACTCGCATCTCTTTTTTTTTTTTTTACTAATAAAGCCATTTGAAAGATACTAAAAACATTTTTATTGGATCATGTTTTAGTCATACAATTCAATTTTTTTTAACAAAAAGAGATGACGTAACTGCCGAAGACGACGAGCGAGTCTTTGTGACAGTGACACGTTTCCTTAGCAACGCAAAAAATGTGTGATTCAAAAAGCAGCGACGTCACATCCTTCCCGTGATGCTTAGCGGGCCCCAAATTGAACGATCGGCAAAAGAAAAACAATTGTATTTTTGCGTGCTCTGTTTTAAAGAGTGAAACGCATAAAACAAGACATTCCCACTGGATTTAACACCGCACAGAGAAACACGTTAACGCTGCGTAACGGGACGCTTTAATCCGGGCACGGTGGGTGTTAATGCAAGAGTAGATTGTGAACAAACAACGATGCTAATGTGTTAGCCGGACCGCTAGCGTGTTTTACGTTAGGTCAAGCAGCTGAGTTAGCTAGCGTTAGCAAAGCTTTGTATGCTGGGTGACTGAATAACACGGGTTTAAAATAACGTTAGCGTCTCGATTACGGATCGACAATGACCACCGCACCCGAGTTAGTTGTTTCATGTAACCGGCAAGCTAACACCTTCAGTCAACGTTACGCGTTTCTTTCGTGAACTAACGTTAGTTCATGTTGTTAGCAGAAGCCTGAGCCTATGTAACTACACATGTAACTACTGTAGCGGCTGTCACGGTCGTTTACGAGCGGATTTGCCGCTAGTTAGCTTAGTTTAAGTAAGGTTTACGTGATGGCACGAGAGTTTAACGGTCTACCGTTGTATCTAGGAAAGCTCCTTAAAGGCCCCGTTTCAAGTTTCCATGAGCATCCAGTTAAATGTACTGTTGTGTTCTTTATCTAATAGGTGGATAGAGGAGGAGGAACATCCTCCGACTAGTGTGATCCTCAGTCAGCCTCCAGTACTCAATTCAGTGAAGTGGATCGTTTATTTTGTCAAAAGATATAAGTTAGGCAATCACCACGTTATTATTGAAGTGTGTTAATCAACGAGTTGATCTGCAGAAAACTAATAACGAAAATATTGATGAGCCATCCGAGGTTTAAAATGCTTAAATATGAACATGCTTCCTTTCTTGGTTTGATATTTGCTCAACAGTCATTCACGAGCTAAACATGCTGTCAGTATCATAGCTACGAGAGGACCAGTGTCGTCTGACATGAGCGTTCAGGAAACTGTTGTACAAACGTGTTGATCAGTCTTGACCTGTTTGCAGGCGTCATGGATCAGGACTATGAGTGCAGGCTGCTCAGGCAGATCAACATTCAAAATGAGAACGCAAGCCCCATAGTAAGTAACTTCCACACACACACACACACACACACACACACACACACACTTGTACATAGAGGAGCTGCTGTGTTTCCTCCACTGTTGCACGATGGCAGCGCCTCCCAACGAGGATTATTAAGTAGCACAGGAGATGGTGTTACTCTCCATCTGTTGGCAGAATAAACCTTTTAACAGGCCAGTCTCTCTCTCTCTCTCTCTCTCTCTCTCTCTCTCTCTCTCTCTCTCTCTCTCTCTCTCTCTCTCTCTCTCTCTCTCTCTCTCTCTCTCTCTCTCTCTCTTTTTATTTCTTTTTGACGATGTCACTGGTGTTGAGTGAAAACAAGACCTCACCAGCCAAATGACTGGGTTTTGTGAATGATGCCTCCTGTTGTTGACACCTCCAGACAAATGCACCATCTGCCACCTTATTAAATGATCCTCCTGCTTTTTTGACCAAGTTTTCGCGTCCCTTGCCCAAGGCCTGTTTGCACTTGGCCTCCAGTCAGAAAACGTTCTCTCCTCTCACCCAACTTGTGCAGAAAGCGGTAGGAGCGGTGCGGGCTCTGACGCCCACCAGCTCCCCCCTGTCCTCCCCGAGCAAACACGGCGATCGCTTCATTCCCTCCCGAGCCGGCGCCAACTGGAGCGTCAACTTCCACCGCATCAATGTGAGCCTGCCGCAACACACCGGGGAACTTCACCGTCTTTTTCCTACCAAAAGAACAAGTGTCCTCGAGACCGACGTGTTTGTTTGTAGCTTGCAAAGGAAGAAGCCTCACCCCCCCTCGTCATTCTTCTTTTGCTCGTCTGTAATCGCTGTCAATGATTTCTTTTTTTTATTTATTCCATTTTTCCGATGTAGGAAATTGAAAAGTCGCACAATCAAAACAGAAAAACCAAAGATGGCACAACCGACAGCAACAAAGGTAATCACTCCCCCTTCATATCCAGGAGCTAGGCATGGGACGCGCTTCAATAATAGACCGTGATGTAATCTTTATGTATTGAAGATGACTAGAAATCTCATTATCCTTTACTTGTTTGGTCTATAAAATGTCAGCAAATAAAAAAAAAAAAAGAAAAGAAATACCATTGATTTACTTTTATAAAAGAATTAGAAATGAGACATTTGAAAGCTTTGAATTTTTGCTTCAAAAACTGCTTAAAGGTCTAATTGATTATCAGTATTGATGCAGATTAATTTTCTGTCGATCGGCGCTAAAGATGACTGCCTTTCACAATATTATGTGTTGCAGAATGACCTTGTGCTGTGAAGCTTAAGTTATGATAGGAACATGATTATGATAGTTGTCCTGTGACTGTCTGCCCCTAAAAGACAAATACTCCGAGGTGTGAGTCTCGCCTCTCTTCCAGCTCATGTGCCCGTCTGCTCCAGTCAGAGTTGATCATTTGACCTTCTGGTGTTTACTGAGCCCCGACAGGCTCATGGAACCTGGAGATAAGAACGAAACAAAGCTTTGTGGAAAAATTCTCTCTGATCTTCAAAATGGGAGACGAGGGCTGTAAAATTGCAGAGGGAGCCGTGTTTGAACTTTAATCATGTCGACAGCCCGGTTTGATTTCCCCTCTGCCTCTTCCTTCGCCGACAGCGGACGGTCTGGCTTACTCTGCTCTGCTGAAGAACGAGCTGCTAGGAGCGGGCATCGAGAAAGTCCAGGACCCCCAGTCAGAAGACCGCCGTCTGCAGCCATCTACTCCAGCCAAGAGAAGCCTTTTTAGTGTAAGAACAGTCAACGTGGCTGCAGCTACTTTGAATGCGCTCCTTTCATGAATCAGTAATGATCTGTTTGTGTTTTGCAGTATTCTGTAAGTGCGAAGAGGGCTCTGCCAGAAGAGGATGGAAACACAGTCTCTCCGTATTCTCTATCACCTGTCAGTAGCAACAGGTAATACGTTTCCCCACGTCATTCCTCAGATGCCATCTCTTCCGTTCTTCGGAAAAGCAGCATCGTAATTCTTACTTCGTTGTGTCGTGCATTGCAGCCAGAAACTGCTCCGGTCGCCGAGAAAACCGACGCGCAAAATATCCAAAATACCTTTCAAAGTCTTGGACGCTCCAGAGCTTCAGGACGACTTCTACCTCAACCTAGTGGACTGGTCCTCTCTGAATGTGCTCAGCGTTGGACTGGGTACCTGTGTCTACCTGTGGAGTGCCTGCACCAGCCAGGTGTGTGTGTGTGTGTGTGTGTGTGTGTGTGTGTGTGTGTGTGTGTGTGTGTGTGTGTGTGTGTGTGTGTGTGTGTGTGTGTGTGTGTGTGTGTGTGTGTGTGTGTGTGTGTGTGTGTGTGTGTGTGTCTCAGGTCTCACTGGTTGTGTATCTCGCATTAACTAAAAGAGTCTTGGCATGTAATTCGGCTGCCTCTTGGCCGTCATGGTGATCCGTCTTGTTCTCCTCACCGTCTCTCCAGGTGACCCGTCTGTGCGATCTTTCCGTAGAAGGAGATTCGGTAACGTCGGTGGGCTGGTCAGAGAGGGTGAGTTTGTCTGTCGTCTATTATCATCTTTTCTCCTCCAGGTGAGTGCGATGGTTAAAGTGTGCCGTCTGTGTTTAGGGTAACCTGGTGGCGGTGGGGACCCATAAAGGCTACGTACAGATCTGGGATGCAGCAGCGGGAAAAAAGCTCTCCGTCCTGGAGGGACACACGGCCAGAGTGGGTGAGTTAAGCGTCTGGAGCGACGGAGGCGTCCGTCGGAGTAGATGTCGCGACCGTCGTTCATTTCGCAGATGTTTAGCAACATCTCTCGTCGGCGCTCGGTGAATCCTCATCCCTTCGGTTCTGTTCTTTGCTGCCAGGTGCGTTGGCGTGGAACGCGGACCAGCTGTCGTCTGGGAGCCGCGATCGGGTGATCCTCCAGCGGGACATCAGGGCCCCGCCTCTCCAGTCGGAGCGCCGTCTCCAAGGACACAGACAGGAAGTCTGCGGGCTCAAGTGGAGCACGGACCACCAGCTGCTCGCCTCGGGCGGAAATGACAACAAGGTATGTGGACGGAGAATCTCACCCGTCAGCACCGGGACTACTTTACTCACAAAACAGAAATTGTGTCCCCTCGTCTCAACCTGCCGTCTGTAGCTCCTCGTGTGGAACCACTCGAGCGTCCTCCCGGTGCAGCAGTACACGGAGCACTTGGCTGCAGTGAAGGCCATCGCCTGGTCTCCCCACCAGCACGGCCTGCTGGCCTCCGGAGGCGGCACCGCCGACCGCTGCATCCGCTTCTGGAACACGCTGACCGGCCAGCCCCTACAGTGCACCGACACCGGCTCTCAGGTCTGCAACCTGGCCTGGTCCAAGCACACCAATGAACTGGTGAGTCGCCCGGAGTTACGCTAGCCAACCATACGGCGTCTTATGAGTTCTGTTTGCTCACTCTGGTGACTCGAGGCGACTCCTGAGTGTGTTGGTGAATATGTGAAAAACACTGTTTTCTGCAGGTCAGCACACACGGTTATTCCCAGAACCAGATCCTGGTGTGGAAGTATCCCTCTCTCACTCAAGTGGCCAAACTTACTGGACATTCCTACAGAGTCCTCTACCTGGTCAGTACACGCTCTGTGTTTTTGTGCGTCTGTCTGCAGAACAACGGGCCGCAAACGAGGACATTTGTCGTTTTCTTACCTCAACTTTCTCTTACTTTTTTTTTTGTACGCTGGGTTCGTACGAGTGTGTGGATTTAGACCAGCATGAACGTGATGAATGCCACCTGTGCGTGAACGAGCGTACGTTCATTAGAATGATCAATTGGCATAAAAAAATTAATATAGAAGAAAAGGTTCAAAATAAAACGCCTCGCCACAAGCTGATCGATCAACAGGAAGAGGTCAAATAATGTGTCGTTTTGCAGTTTGAGATGTTCTTATTATTATACAATAGCCAACAATTGCCAATTTAAATTCTTAGTGATTTTGTTTGGCTATATGATTACATTTAGAATTATATTAGCAGTAATGTTTAGAGCCGGGTCGAACAGGTAACAAGTATAGTTTGTGTAAGTAATGAAATATACAATCCATTAGTTCAAACAGCAGACTGATGACTGCTAGGACAAGTCCAGACGACTCGGTGAAAGTTCTCCTAAATCATTAACGAAAGTGAAATTATTAAGCGTCCCACAAAAGCTACCCCCGATTACTTTGATGTACCGTTGTAATCCTGTATACTCGGTGTGTGATGATGGAGTGTGTTTGCAGGCCATGTCCCCAGACGGAGAGGCCATCGTGACGGGAGCGGGAGATGAAACACTTCGGTTTTGGAACGTCTTTAGCAAGATGAGATCCACCAAGGTGTTTGTCCTGTTCTCTGTTCTCTGTTCTATACCTTCATCCATTTCATTCACAGTGGTTCTCCATCTCACCGCCTCCTCCTTCTCTCCTCCTCCCTGTTCTAGGAGTCCGTGTCGGTGCTGAACCTCTTCACCAGGATCCGGTAGTCAGAGCGTTGCTCTGCTACGAGGGGATGCTGCCGGGAAGGGAATTTAACTTTGCATGTATGGAGCTGTAAACGGGCCCCTTCTTTTGAGTGTTTACCTCAGTGGTGTGCAGAGCGCCCCCCCCCCCCCCCCCCCTTCCATCGCTCTTAGTTATTTAGCCAGGTTGGAGCTGGAGGTGGGAGGGAGCTGGAGCGATGCACAGCCTGAGAGTTGAGGGTGGAGGAGATATACGCGTGTACAGTATTCCACCTCCTCCTTCATGATGGAGCCACTGAGACCAGACCGGGGATCGGGGGGGGTTCTCTCCCCATGTGATAACGTTTCGTTTACAGACTGACATTGTGCTTTCCTGCCAAATATTGAGTTTGTCCTTTTGTTTGTCTTATTTATTTTAGTTTGTTTTTTTTTTTGTTGGTATTTTAAAAACATTTTAAAAATGTATTCCTACTAGTTCTGACGGCTGGTAGAAGCTCTTTTATGTGGACCTGCAGGAGTTCTGATCTGTGGAGGACATCCAGGCTTGTCTTTCTGTGTTCTAGAGAGACAATAATGTTTCACGTGCGCCGATGACCCATTACATCATCCTGTGCCGCTAGCAGAACCGCACACGCTGAACTGGGTTTGGACAAATCGGCCTGATCTCTTTTTATTTTATTTTAAGTTAAACTAAACATTATTGGCTCATAGTTTTATCGTCTAATCTCAAGAATCATCTTTTAAATCAAAGTGGCACATCTTAGAAATCATTATTTGGTAACACCATCCATGAGAGTCTGTTATCAGGCATGAGAAGTCAAACTGAGGACACGTCGTCTCATCAGTGTAGTTTGTAACGTAACTAAAGCACACATTAGAACATTCTGGATTAGATGAGTGAGAACGCTGCTCTGTAGAGCTGCTGCTCTGTGGAGAGCCGCTGCTCTGTGCAGAGCCGCTGCTCTGTGCTGTGGCTGAGGTATTCAAGCTCGAGGCACTTTTCATATTCCACACCGTGACTGTGTTCAGCAGTCATAACTCTGCTTTATTTTAGTTTTATATCTGAGGAACAAAACAAAAAAAGTCATATCTGCAACATTTCCCCCAATTTTGATTATCTCTTTTTTCCTCGTTGGAACGTTTGAGTCAACAAGCAAGCCACATTTAAACAAATGCTATTTATTTGTGTTGTGAAGAAAAGGTTATTGTACAGAGACGGCATGTTTGTTTACTAATGATATCTGAGGGGAAGTTGATGCCAGACTTTATGGACATTTATTTCAATGCCTACTTCAAAATCAAGACAATGCTGCAAACTTGAATTACAGAAGGAATGTTAAAAAGAAATATTTCTGTACCGAGAGATAATCAACAATTAAACGATCATATCTTGTACCTTTTTTTTTATGTCGTCGCTGTTTTATTGTGCAACAACTTGAGTGAAGTGGAGGTGAAACGGGCTCAGATCAGTGAATCGATCTGACAAACAAGCATTTGGTGCCGAGTCAAGCGACAGAGCACTGCGGGTCATGTTCCTTCAGTTCCTTCAGTACCAGGAACATGGGAACATTTACTAATTCTGTTTTTCGGTACTATAAATATTCATCAGCGAACCAAATGTGTATTTCTCTCCTCAACAAATGCACTACTTATTAGTGTTTTAAAGCTCATATTGATTGAACATTTTTATGTAGACGAATAAAAAAAACAAACATCCACAGAGCTTTTAAGAAATGTACTTGTCCTTAAAAAAAAACATTGGTCATGAATTAATCATTTAAAAACAAACAAACAATGAATGGTCCAAAATAAAGGTTTTGTTTATCTCTATGAAGATATCTGGCGCTGGGTTGCAGCTTCTAACGAGGCTAACGAGCCAACGGTCTAATGACGTCGTGTCACGTGGCGTCTGTTGACGTCTGTTGACGACGACGATCAAGTTGCCAGTTAGTTTGGAATAAACTGATAAATGGCTGAATTCTGAGCGCCCAGCTTTACTTCAGGACCAATGCTGGCCTACAGCCTGCAGCCTGAAGCGGTCTCCATACCTACTGTTATCTCCTTTATTAAAAGGTTGTGCAGAACATGGGGCGAGCAAACACACATCTGTCTTCTTGCACTAATGGCACTTTTAAAAGTTAGCTTAAAAAGTCCTTCACATCTCTCTGTTGGTGGTAGCGTTCCACGGCGGAGTTATGGGTTCTAGTGGTAGTGAAAGCCGTAGCTGTTGTACATGTTGTGCATGTTTTTTTCCTCCACCCAATAGATTTGTTTTTCCAAAGTCTCAGAGTGAACACCAGAGGGAGCCATCCTATGAGCAGACACTCTACGCTGCTGCTACCACACCCATACTATCAGCCCTGAAGCCTCGAAGGTGAGGGTCAGTAGAGGAGCATCCTGTCTTTAGAAGACGCTACGCAGGAAGTGAAACATCCCAACAAGCTGTGTCTGGTTTCATTGTGTCCTCAGCTACAAATGGAAAATGAAGAGTTTTTAAAGGCTGTAGAACGTCCTGTGGCCTCACCTCGTTCACTGCAAGTCTGTAAATGTTCATATCAGCGGTCCAGCCCACACCGATTCTTACCCAGAGTCCGAAACATAATGAAAGCCCATCGCCTATCAAACCTACACCTCTGCCGGTGCCGTGTGGTGGAACCGAACTCCCTCTCTGTGTGTGTTTAATGACGTCAACCTGCCAGGGACTACAGAGGACCATCAGCCTGTATGGATACATCTGGGACATTTACCTGATGGCTCATGTTAATAATGACTTTGCTTTGTTCCGTCTTAATAAAAAAACAGAATGGATTTCCATCAGTGTAACAAACAGCTGAGGGGTCTAAATACATGAACACAAATGGACCTTAAATGCTTCCACTCCTGTGGGTTTTTTTTTTTTGCTATAATTTCCAGAGAGCTAATACTGAATACTGGCTGGCTATTAATAAGATGGACTGAACAAAACGAAAGGTCTTCTTTGTGAAGTCTTTTTCAGGGCGATGAAGATCAGGTGCTGTGGTTCTCTGTGACTCAGCTCCTCTCCGGAGCTTTTCTCCCCTTCAGACTCCATTATAATGCCATCTAAATAACATGCATGGTCCATTATAGTGATCAGATAAATCATCTGAATGGAAGACATTCAGCGCAGTCTTCCAGCTCATCTCTTGGCCCATGGTGGGCAGATGTTAACAATAAGCCCTGAAAGCAGAGGGTAGGACAGACGGGGATTGCTAATATGCATAATCCTACCTCCTGATGTTTCTATCAAGAGGCACGGAGTGTGATGTTCGCTATGCAGCTAAAGCCTCACGACACAGAGAGCGGGATCTTCCCCCAGGTTCCTCCATAAGCCAGACTCCTGAGTTGTATTGATAAACTGCCTACAGAGGTATCAAAGGAACGAGGCTTTTTGTGAGAACTAATGGCTGCAGCCACCCAGGCTCCTTTTGTCATTTTCTTTTTTTTTCTCAGAGCACATGGGAGGGGGTTACTCATGCGCCTTATTCATAAATAGACACTAGTCACTCACCCCAGCAGCCCCATTGCATTCATAAACCGGGGGGTTGATAGGGTGTTCCTAACTATGACGAGCCCCGCTGCGATGACTACTCCGTTAATCGATTAATGCTATAGTGCAGTAGCCATGAATCCACGAGGGCGGTTCAAGTCGTACACTGATGAAATACATTCTGGTCCACGGGGGACGACAACACCGGGCCCAGACTTAACCGTAAGACGATGTGCCTGGAAATAAAAGGGCCCCCCCGACAGCTATAGATTATGATGTTTAGATGAAACTATTAAATAATGTGACAATTCTAACTCATAGTACCACGAAATATCTTACAAGAGCACTTTAAAAATATGCAACTCAAACCGTATGCTACTGTGTACTTTTACTTCAGAGGAAGACATGCTACTCATACAAAATATATCAATTAAATATGATTTATTATTAAACTACCCAGCATTATATTAGAAACCTTGAGCAGGCATTGAGTAAATGTCAGTACATTTGTGCTGATGATGCCTCTCTGTTTAACTGTGTGGTTTTAATAGTTTTACTAATAATAATAATCAATAGGTCTACTAAGGAAAGAAAGTTTAGAGAACTTCTTCTACCACTGCCAAACACCAACATTCCCAGTCAGAGAGAGGGTGAAAGGTCAAGCAAGAGGGCGTTTTCCTGGGTCCCCAAATCACTAAATCCGCCCCAAAACACCAGCAAGTCGCGGTTGAATTGTCAGAAGCGCTGCTTAGTGTGAACAGTAACTACGCTATGAACTGAATTCAGAGTATGTCTATGATTCAGTCGGTCTAGGCTCGGATTGCCTCCACCACACGGCTCAAAACAATGGCGGCGGTCAGCCAGCTAACGGCGCTGACGGAGCTAGCGGTGTTAGCATGAGGGTGAGAGAGTTATGACTCTCTATGGTGAAAACTATGGACTGTATAAAACGGTTTCCTGTGTCGGCTATATCTGCTCGCGCTCCTTGACTCCAGAGAAGTGAGGAAACGTTTGGTTGTAAAAGTTATCCAGCAGCCAAAAAGTGAACTTCATTCAACGAGCGACTGACGACATGCTCGAGCGTGACTTTTGTAAGTTGTGAAGAGAATTTAAACCCGTTAAGCCCGACGGAGCCGAATTCGGGTCCGCTGTAGCATTTACCGTGGAAAAAAGTCCATTTATGCATGTGTTTATCACAATATCATGTATTTCTAGCCATAACTCGCTCTTCTCCGAGTTAGCATCACAAAGCTAACAGTTAGCATAGGCAACCGGCAACAGATAGCAACAAGCACGAGAATTCGACACAGATTCCAGAACTACCATCAGAACGTCTCTCCGGTAAACCCTCACAAGGCTGTGAGCAAACAAACACCAGAAACACAAACCGCAATATCCTTCAACATCATCCAAAGCTCCTTACCTTTTCGTTGTTCTGCTGTAAATCTCCGCTTATTTCCGTCAACAATATTTCTACGTGCGTCTCTGAAATGTCCCCGTGTAGAAACAAGGGTCTGTCTAACTAGGAGCGCCACGTTTTTAATTCTCACTGGCTAACGCTTCTGTCTATCAAAATCACGATGGGCTTGTTAGATTCTGTGGACTCAGGCGCTTCTAAGGCGGGTCCATTGACTGAAATCGACCAACCACAGGCTGAGCTAGGAGACCTGGACTGGAAGCCAGATGAGAAAATCCCATGGATGACAGACGTAAACAGGTTCAGAGAGGATCCAGGCTCTCTAAATGATGCCAAACTTCTGCATATGATAGATTGAACACTATTAGTCATAAAAGAAGTGAAATATATAATTATATACTATATAAAATTACAATGGAACAGCTGGAACCAAATGACATTTTGGTTGACCTCGGCTGAAATCTCTGCACTCAGACCTCTCTAGCTCTTGAATGCTTCACTTTATCAAAGAAAACATTGTGCAGAGAGACTCTCAACCCATTGGGCTATGATCTGGAGAGGTTTGAGCTTTCAACTACAACATTAAAAAAACAACATCTTATCAAAATTGGATTATTTTTAAATCGGAGTTAAAAATTTCAATTTGTGCTGTGTTCCATCTTAATGTTCTCTTAACCAGTAACATATATACTGATATTTACAAATCTGAACAAATCTTACAAGTGTCAGCTTTATTAAAATACCAAAACTATTAAAATACACCTCACATTTAGACGAAAATCACTGTCTTTACTATGGGTATGCAATTTTCGAGCAGAGGCCTACAAATAGGCTTAGGGCTTATTAAGAATATGTTTTGATATTTTCAGTTGTTAGATGTAGCTCTAAAATGACTTGGCAACACGCAACCATAAGACTCACGTGGAATTATTAACAGGTTTCTTTTGTATTGGTTCTCAAGTCATTGGCTGCATGGTGACAGCCTTTCATGTTGGTTCCTCATACCTCCATAAGGCAGATGCTATAATTGTGAATTCTAATTCACGAGGAGATAATCCAATCCTCACATAGACCAGAAAAGTTTAAATTTCATCAGCGATATAGGTCACCGTTGTTTGGTCGTTTTCCTCTGGTTCAGATGAGCGAGGAGCGGAGAGTCATGAAGCCCAGAAGGATCTCAGACATCTCCGCGATCAGATGAATAAAGATCAAACACGTGCGACCCAGTGTGTGAATGCATCTGCACACGGTGATGAATTAAATTGTATTCAGCCAAGCCGTTTTTTTTTCCAAAGCAATTCATTTGTTTCCAATTACAATTTCCACTGCCCTTAAGGTATGTAACACGTCACTCGTGTTGTTCCCCGCGCCAATTAATTCGATACATAATCTTGATCTGCACAATTCAGCTTTAATTCAATTACTTCTGAGCTCCTCACCCCACGGTGCTCAGTATTTCGCACCCTTGGGACACATTTCAATTTGATTTGTATTTCTGTATGTGTGTGCATGGTTGTGTGTGTGTGTGTGCATGGTTGTGTATGTGTGTGTGTGTGTGTGTGAGAGAGAGATTTTTCCTCGATCAGATAAAAATTTACGCGCTAACATAAAGTTAGAAAACGCCATTGATTTAACCATCATTCCATAAATAGAAAGGTATGCTCCATCGAGCCCCCCCCCCCCCCCCCCCCCCCCCCCCAACACACACACACACACACACACACACATATGTTTTATTCATATGCATCCTAAAACTTCATATAATATAATTTGGCTGCTGGTTTTGGGCCGCACCCTTAACAAGGTCTGGAAGAGAAAAAAAAATAAATCAGCGTCAATTGGCCTCCGCTTGCAGTCGTCACTCCACCTCGTCCCGCCTCCTCGCTGTCTTCTCCGGGCAGCAGACGTATATATAAACACGCTGATCCATCTTCCCCCAGCCTACCCAGTAACATCACGAGAACCAGTACGCGGAGCTCAGATGGGAGGTTCGCATCAGCCCCAGATCGTGGCTGAAAAAAAAAAAAAAAAAAAAAAAACCCTCTCTCCAACAGTCCAAGAGACGCAGCCGTGTCTACTCATCCAGCCCACGCGGACGCAACATTGTGCCGGCGTCACCTGTTGTTTTCCTCGACACACGGTAAGTCCACCACTTACTGCCTTTGTCCTGCTCCTGTTATGAAGCGAATGCGATGCTATAAGCTAATCAAATGGCACCATATTCATATGTTTGCATTGTCTCTCGCTCCACAACCTTTCCTCTTTTTTTTTTTTTTTTTTTTTTTTTTTGCACTTCAGGATTTAAAAAACTAATTAAAAAAAAAGCCTCCCGAGTCATACAAGGAAAACACAAATATAGCTGTTTAATATAGCTGTTTAATATAGCTGTTTAAATCCCGACGGCGTCCGCTGGAAATGAAATGACAATCCCTTCCTCCTCTTCCTGCCTCGCCTGGGAGGTGGAGGGAATGTTTATCATGTCGTCATGTTGCCGTGATTTGAGAGAAAGACAAAAAAGCAGAAGCGATGTGACCTTACTTTCAGATGAGGAGCAGGGCCGCCGCACAGTGAACGTGTCACGGAGCACAGAGGTCTGTTGGCTTTTCCAACCTCCTGAGAGAAAACTTCGGTGCAGCAACAGGTGGCATGTTTTTTCTTTTTCTTTTTTTTCTCAGCCGAGATGCTGAGGAGAGAGAGAGAGAGAGAGAGAGAGAGAGAGAGAGAGAGAGAGAGAGAGAGAGAGAGAGAGACGTGGAGGAAGTAGGGCGTCATTCAGCACCGAGACGCTGGACAGCTCCCACGTCGAAAGGCTCGTTTCTCTCTAGCGGCGATCATCCGGACGGAGCAGCAGGTTTATTCTGTCGCGTTTCCTCAGCTCACATTTTAAAATCACGTCAACGTGTCCTGCGAAGATCAACGCGATCCAATGGGCAGCATTCAAATGAACCTGCTGCTTGGAAACTAGATGGAGGATTTTTGCTTGAATGTGAAGATTAAATTGTTTTTAATCAACACTACATCAAAATGACTCTAGTGAATATTATCGATTGTCTCCTCTTGGTCTACATAGAGTGTTGTCTGTGCTCAGCACTCCTCTTTTCTCTAGTTTACACTCACAGACCTCCCCCCCCCCCTTTCCCTCCTTCCTCGCTTCCTTCCTTCCTCTCACTAAACTGTCCCCATCTTCCCATCCCCCCTCTTCCACTGACTCCCAGTCTTGTTGCATAGCTACCAGCTCAGAAACATACTGGAGATGCAGGACAATCCGTCTGTCTCTTTTCTCTCCCTCTTCCCTCTTTCAGTCCAAATGAGACTTATTGGAGAGAAAGCACACGTCACCGAGTTGACGGCCTGCGTTCACATTTCCATTTTCTCATTCTAAATGGGGTGTAATTGCAAATTGTGCACAGCTTGGGGCTTCTGTTCGTTGCATATGGTGAACAACGTTTATTCTAAGTGCTGTGATCCTCTCTGTTCCTCCCCTCCTCCTCCTCCTCCTTCTCCTCCTCCTGTCTCCCTCTTTTGAGAGGAGCTGAAAGGTTGGCATTACAACAACAAAGGAGGGATGGAATGTCAACAGGCTTCAGAGAGAAACGGGTTGAGGAAAACACAGAGACGGGAATTGCATGTAGTGTTTCCATCTCCGGCATTTGAAGTTCACCGCCTGTCAACACACCAGCACTGTAGCCGCTGGGTGCTCTGCAACACCCGAGACACATGCATATCCTGAAATGCTCCGTAGCTCTGGGTGTGCGGAATCAATGTATCGTGTTTTAACAGGGGAGGGAAGATACCGACTTCAGCATGTCAGTGTCCTGCGGTGTTACAACTCTTTTTCTTTAAATACAGATTGAAGCGGTGGACGTGGAGCTCCGAACAAAAAGCAGAGGCCGCTTTGGGGAAAGTGTTGGTGGTGCTGAGTGGAAGACTAGTGATTTTGTTGTGAAGCTGATCAAAGAACAACAAGTCCCAGTCTACCTCTCAGCACAAGCAGTGCTCTTCAGTCCACGTCAGCTCCAACCCGCAGAGGCTCTTCAGTTCAGAACGTGTTCACATTTCGGTGTTGGCATTGTAAACAGAGTTTTCCCGTTTAATCAGCTTCAACAATATGGAACCTGCACTTAGAATGTTCTGACGTACCTCCGCCCGCACGTCCTTGTGACCGGGCCTTTGTTTTCAGCAAGACTGTTTGCTCGGAAAAATTGCAATCAAAAGCATCGCATAATCAGAGATACTCATGATTCACAAGCAGTGAAAGCAGCTCCAAAAGCCTCTGGGAGAAGCTGTGATAATGGACACGCATCAGCACACTTTGTACAGAAGAGTTTTGTAAGAATGTAATCGTTCATTAATGAATCTGCATCTGACCTTGTATCTAGAATTCTTTTATTGTGGAAATAAAACCTGGATGTAAAACCTTTTTACGTGTGTTTCTGCATTTCCTCACATCAGCATTAAATGAACACGTGCGCTGTATATACGTCACACACCAAGGTGCTGAGAAAACACCAAAGAAGAAGAAGAACCACTCTGGTCTTTCCTGGTCTCGGGTCCTACTAACTACTCTCCATCCTGCACTCGAACGTATTACTGCTGTTAGATGAGAAGCTTCGCTTAACGCTCCACTACGTCCAACACTTGGAGCACTTAGAGGAAGAAATACACGTCGACCATCGATAGGAGCCGTCTGAATCCCTGCGTGGCCTTCAGCGGCTCTGTGAGGGACAGATAGAGCTTGCTTCCCACAGAGAGAGGGAGCTTCTTTCACATGAGTTATGAGTGACCAGGTGAACAAAGGTCCTCATGGTGGCGTGAGAACACATGAATGCGTGCAACTTCGGTCTAATGCCACCAAAATGTTGAAGATATCACAGAACCAACTGTGCAGGCAGAACATCCTAGTTATTAAAAGAAGTGGCAGCGCTTAAAATCAGTAAACAGATGTGAGCAAACGTGAAGATATCCACAGTCACCATACTCTCTAAGAACACACAGCCTGCTCTCCGCTCTGATGCCGGATTCACAAACATGAGCAAATTTTATCTCAAACCACAAAATATACACAGTGACAGACTCAGGCGTCAAATGACGATGCTTCAGCATTGTGACAAATTCTTCCAGCTGTGCTTCAACATATAGAAACCGGTGGAGGTGAGCACAATCCCTTCTTGAATATGAAATGAAGACCTGAGGCGTCAGACATTTAAACATCACATGAAAACACCACATGTAACGTATCTGCCTCTCCTCCAGCAGGATACCTGCACGAGTGACCTCACAGGGTCCCCATCTCTGTCACCAATGACAAAAAGCCACTTTATCTACGTTCAATGTTGTCTGATGAACGCAGAGTAAAGACTGCTCGACTTACCACCGCTGACATGAAACCTACACGCAACGTTTGAATGACGAATCATCTTTATCTCCGCTGACGCTACACGTAGAGATCGATCATGTCGTTATCTCCCCCCCCCCGTTAATAATGGGCTGTGATTACAGCCCGTTTTCACTCAGAAAAGCTTGCAACGTTTAATTAAGCATGCGTCGTGGCTGGTCTCATTCACACTGCACCCTGTAGGTCTCCAGATTGGCGGCATGCTGGGTTTTCCATATATATATATATATATATATATATATATATATATATATATATATATATATATATATATATATATATATATTTAAAAAAAAAAAACAGGGACTGGCTTGCGTTGCTAAGCAACACAAAAGAGTCAAGCGCATTTGTTTATTGGCCAATAAGAATGCGGACAAAGTTTCAAGGTTTTTTTTCGCAGAAGGTCCTGTAATATTGTAACTCACAGAAGAAGAAGAAATATTGTGCTACAACCTTTCATATATTCATGTTTTCATAGGCGTGTATACATCTCGTGTTCTGTCCTCGCAGAGAGCAGAGACGGCTCTGTTTGGTAAAGAGATTAAAGGAGCTCGATGTACTGTTGGGTCTTGAATTAAACTATATACGTTTAAAACAACGGTCAGCAGTGAGTGGCTGTAAAGTGACCTATTGTTCCGTATTAACGGAACAATAGGTCACTCTGTTACGTAGCTGTCCAGTCAGGACAGAACCACACGTCACAGCCATAACCTGGCACGAATGGCGCTTTATTGATCACGAGTCAAAGCTGCTGCGGCCTTGTGAGAAGAGGTGGTTCCACACACACACACACACACACACACACACACACACACACACACACACACACACACACACACACACACAGGTCTGAACAATGGAAGCAGCCGCCGCGAGTCCAGGCTGCTGGTTTTTCACAGAGAGAGAAAATAGTAAACGGCTGCGTGAAAGGAAGTGCACAACAGGTGACAGAATGCATCAGACACATTCTCAAGAGCACAGACCTCGTGCGATTTCATGCACTCCCTCCTCGTCATTACTATCTGGGCACCGGGCCTGGCGTGACGGTATGCCAACTGTTCCCCCGCAGTCTGTACCGGCACCTGGCACCGGCACCCTGGCACCTCGAGGGGGGAGGGGAGAGGCAGTCAGTAGTCAGCATGTGGCTGCATGGGGGGGGGGGGGGGGGGGGGGGCGGAATCAGGGGAGGACATGTCTGCTGGTCGTCAAAGGGGGACTGACATTTGATGAGCAGACACTCATCATCCCCTTTGTGATGCGTAAGCTCCACCTCATGGCGGATTGTGCTTGGCATTAAACACATAAACATGTCTAAGCATCTCTAATGTCTCTAATGTCTCTAACGTCTCTAACGTCTCTAACGTCTCTAACGTCTCTAACGTCTCTAATGTCTCTAACATCTCTATCGTCTCTAACGTCGCTAATGTCTCTAATGTCTCTAATGTCTCTAACGTCTCTAACGTCTCTAGCGTCTCTAATGTCTCTAACGTCTCTAATGTCTCTAATGTCTCTAACGTCTCCAACGTCTCTAACATGTGGGAGACATAACTGCTGCTTTCAGAAAACAGAGGAACGCTATTCACTTCAAAATAGCGGCCTTTTGCACGGTCCAATGTGTGCCGCATCTTTTCAGATACAGCCCACTTATATGAAAATTACTAAATTATCAATAAGGGTTATTGGCAATGTTTGGCTCAGCCGCTGTGTCTGCTGTTGAAATAAACAGACATTTACAGAACTGTGTCAGTTCATAGTTTATGTCCCCCTGATTTCATTGGCCTTTAAATAAAGAACGCTCATCAGGAATCTGATTAACATAGGAGGGGAAATGTTTAGTCAAAGTAAATCCTAAGTCACTTAACCTTTTAAAGCATGACACACAACACTGTCTGTTCTGCTTATTGTATGTGTAATAAATCGCCTGTTTTTTAACCAGTACAGAGAAATAAGCTCATTCCCAGAGTTCTGTCTTGTTTTGCAGGTACAAACATGTGTTTTTGACATGCGTTTGTTCGGAGACGTTGACTGAAGTGTTTCTAAGCAATCGAAGGTGTTTAGACACTCAAACAGTCACACCGGAGCTGTAGGATCTAACTGATCATTAGTGATCCGTGTTCTCGCTAAGATCCGTCTCACGATGTGACGCAAGACCTTTTTGTACCGTGTGCAGCGTTCATCACGCGAGACGGTGTTTTCGGGAAGTCGGAGGCTAAAGTGCGTTTGAATAAAAAGTAGCGTCTGCATTTAAGCAACGTTTTGTACAAAACGTCTGTAGAGAATCTATTCACCGTGTGTCAAGTAGTCCCTGCATGGAGAGAGATCATGGACAGACGTCTCTCATAAAGTCATCATGAAGACGGGAATGTTTCAAGGTCGATGTGCACATATAGGGACTACATTTAATACAAATAAATGTTCATTCTGAACGGATCAGTTGTGCCACGATATCAGCAATGTGCAGATGGACATAAAGCTGCAGGTCATAAGGTCAGACCAGTGGATTATTAATTATAGCGTTACACAATCACAGGGTTAAAAATATGCTAATCTGATAAATGTGCCTACCGTTTCATTGAATTCATGTATTTTACTTTGTTGAAATGAAACAGCATTCAAAAATAAGACAACAGGAATGTTCAAGCAGCTTTGTTTCAAGTTCATAAAAATGTCTCCGATTATATATATACAGAACAGGAGAAAACATGTTTCGGGTCACAATGAACAATATTTTGAGGCTTGAATATTTTGTATCACAGCATTCATTTTTTTTTTGGCAAATAATAAGAGACTTCAGTCCAAAATTCCAATTTTAACTACATAAAGAGTGTGTAGCACAAACACCGTTGAAACAACTGGACATCAACATCAGTATTGTTTTTTTTATATATATTATCATAATGTAGAAAAGTTGCAATTTACATGATGAAACAGAAACATGATGAATGACTTTCTATAAGGGTCCGTGTTTGATATCCACGATGTGAGACGGTGAAATCAGCACACAGGTCAAAATGAATATGACTTTTATATTCGAGAAAGTGGGAGGTACCCAGTGACGCACGCACACACACACACACACACACACACACACACACACACACACACACACACACACACACACACACACACACACACACACACACACACACACACACACACACACAGCAGGCCAGGTCTAACGGAGAGTTACCGGCAGCACCGGCAGATACTCCAGGAGGTATAAATAGCACGAACATAAAAAAAAAGTGAAATGAAATATACGAGTAACACACGGAGGTAAAGGTAAGAAAGCTGGATTATGTTTTAGTTCGATGTGTAGCTTACAAAAAGTATGACTTTTATGGAGTTTGAAAGTTGAAATATACACGTTTGATTTAACCAAAAGAAAAGTTCCATTTCATCTGCTGGGCCATACAACCGACCGGGCTCAGACCCGCTTTATTTACACTGAAAAAGGACTTAAAAGTCGTACGTTCGGGTCAACTTAAAAGGCACAATGAGTAGGATGTTCCTAAAACATGATGTATGGACTCAAACAGAAACAATCCCTCACAACCATCACCTGTGACCCGGCTAGGAGTGAGCGGCGGCGTCTGCAGAGACCCTGCTTCCCTCAACCAGATCGTAAGCAAGCAACCGAGAAGAAGCTGCGAACATGGCAGACACGGCGCCGAAACCCACCCCCCCACCTCCACCCCCACCCCCACCCCCGCAGAATAGCGAAACGAAACACCAAGCGAACAAAAGACGTTTTAAAAAGGCGAGTGAATCTGGTAAGCACCACAACCCTCGTTGAGCCAGGGAGGAGGAGCCAGCGTTGTTTACAAATCGTACTCATTGTGCCTTAAACACGGAGAATAAAAAGAGAACTAAATGTCTGGTGATCTGAGAAGGAAAGAAGCCACTGGAGGCCAAAAGAAAGAAGACAAGGCTTTCCATCTTCGGCACATGAATCTGTAACACTTTCACAGGTAACAGCCGCTCGGGACGGTCGGCGCTAGGTGGTCTTCACCAGATCGTAGACGTGGATGTGGACGTCATCGTCATATTTGATGTAGTACACCGTGGGCTTAGCCGGGACCTGGTAGATGACCAGGCCCGTCCTCTTCAGACCGTTATCCGTGACGTACTCCACCTGTTTACCCACGAGGCTCTCTGGCTCCTCACCTGGCTTCCTGTCCGCTGGCAGCAGGTGTTTGTTCTCTGGGTGACGGAGAGACGAACAGTCAGATAAGTCAGAGAAAAAAAAAAAAAAAAAAAAAGCAGCCATGTTTATTTATTCACTTCTTCTCGTCTCTTGTAATTCTTTGTACACAGCACAGATGAGGCACGAGTGTCCATAACAGAACATACTCTGACTATTGAGTCAAGCAGAAAATTATGTTAAAAAAGAGAGAAGGCGGCCTACAGATTGGAGTGTTTCGTAATTCTGACTATGTAAATTTGTCCTGCCCTCTTCCTCCCACCTTTCCTAGAGAATGTGAAATGTGAAACAGTCACAGTTTTATGCACACAAACACTGAATCTCTTGTTTCTTTACCCGATTCGGGCAGAACGCGTAGATCTCCGTCCTTATAGTCGTCCCACAGCTGGTACATGTAGAGCACCGGGTCCTTCTCGTAGGTGATGTAGTACCAGTGGGTCATGATGGGGGCCCGGGACAGCACCATGCCCCGCCACTCGTTCTTCTCCCCGCCCTCCTTCTCAAACAGATGCTCCACAGCCCGGCCCACCAGCTCCTCCGCCCCGACAGGCACCTTGATCTTATTGTTCACTGCGGGAAGAAGAAGATATTTTAAAGTATTTATAAGTTTTAAAGGATCGCTTTCTTCATTGTTTGGCTGCTTTCTAAAACTCATTCGTTCATACTTAAGACACAAAATAGGCGATGAGAAAATGAGGAAAAACTCAAACTACGTCCATGATCATGAGATAGACGACGTCGCGCTCACCGACTTTCTCCGTCAACACCTGCAGGTTGGACACCCGGTTGTCTTTGAAGAGCTCAATGCCGTACACGCAGTCAAAGCCGTCGTATTTGACCATGTAGAGGGAGCTGTTGACGGTTAGGCGCTCCAGAACGGTGCCTTTCCACTTGGTCACGTTGCCCTTCTCCCGCCAGCTGTGCTGAATCCTTCGGCCCAGCAGGTTGTCGGGGTCTGGGCTCAGGGTCGACGCCGAGCTCTCGCTTAGCTCTCCACTGCTACGCTTCCTATGATGAACGAGGAGGGAGTGAGGTCAGTGTGTAACAGTTTAACCTCAAGGCCTTTTCCTTCATAAAGTATGTATTACAAACACCTATTCATTGTACTCGATCTATCTTTAAGAGCACATAGTGTAACCGATGGTCAACAGTTTGAGAACAATGTTTAATTCAGTTCACAGCCACTAGGCTGCCATTTGAATTTAAGGGGAACAAATGGAAACACTTGTATGAAGGTAGATTTGTGTCTTTATTACGCAAACAAAAAAATGTTTTGAAAGCAAATTTCTCGCACTGCAATCAAAAATCAAGTTTGTAAGTGAAAATATATTTACTGAGAATAAATTATTTGTTAGTTTTGCTTATGAAACTATAATTTTTGGTTGCAAAACAAAAACCTTTGCTTTCAAAACGAAAAGCTACGGTTTCAAAACCAAAAGCTACGGTTTCAAAACCAAAAGCTACGGTTTCAAAACCAAAACCAAAACGTAAAGCTACGAGTTGAGTTTGGACGTAGTGGGCGGGGCATACGCTGCTGAATGAGCCAGGAGTTTCTATTGGTGGGTTCGACTTACGTCACATGCACGCAGAAAGTGAAGCTTCATGTCAACAACACCTCATGTCGTTCTTTAAAAAAAGAGACTCTACGACACTAACAACTTGAAAACAAAGTGAAGTGCTACCAGAGCAATAGAATGTCAACTTACCTCCATGCCGCTCATCACAGTAACCTCTACAGTGGAAGTAGATGCCGGGATCCAAGTCGAACCCACCAATAGAAACTCCTGGCTCATTCAGCAGCGTATGCCCCGCCCACTACGTCCAAACTCAACTCGTAGCTTTACGTTTTGGTTTTGGTTTTGAAACCGTAGCTTTTGGTTTTGAAAGCAAAGGTTTTTGTTTGGCAACCAAAAATTATAGTTTCATAAGCAAAACTAACAAATAATTTATTCTCAGTTAATATATTTTCACTTACAAACTTGATTTTTGATTGCAGTGCGAGAAATTTGCTTTCAAAACATATTTTTTTGTTTGCGTAATAAAGACACAAATCTACCTTCATACACTTGGATTACAGTGAATGTTAACGGTTGTGTGTGTGTGTGTGTGTGTGTGTGTGTGTTGTGAAGGGGGAGTCACAGACCACAGTGGGATAGTTCCAGCTGTGTGGAGACATGCAACACATCTGGGTCAAAGAGTGTCATCACTGTGTGATCCTACCTGCCCCGTTTCTTTGACATGTTTCCATAAAGTCACACAACCCTGCGGGACACAACACAGTTCAGTTAGACACATTCTCCTCTAGCCCCTTATTAAATATTCATAAACAATAGTGTCACGTTCTTTTGTTGTTACTCAGCAGGTCTGCTGCCCTGAGCTCCGTCGAGCACCACCATGCAAATGAGCACAACAGAGCCGCCTTACCGGATGTAAACAACGTCTAATGCTAACTAACTTAGCTCGATGCTAACGTCGACTAGCGTTACAGGTTATATATATACACACACACACAGCTAACCGTATGGCAAAACAACAACATGTGTAACTTTACCGAGAGCAGCTGAATAAATGTCGACGTGTCGAGTGTCGTGAGGAATGCGCGTGTGCGGTGAAGTGTATCGTGGTAAACAGCCAGGCAAGCCGACGTTAACGGATATGTTCACTCACTGTTTATGTCACGCGAGTCACATTTCGTGCATTTCTACACATCAGCGAGCTGAACAAAAGGAAACGCATCGCCGTGAAGGCGCTGATTGTCCACACTGGTTGTAGCGTCAAGATCAACGTGCGAAACAAGGACTTGGAACGTAAGAAACGAAGTGACGTTTTTAAAACACATCGACGGGTTCAACTGCCGGGAGCCGGCGGAAGAAAGACGTTTGTCCTACCTGATCAATGACTCCACATGTGTTTGTCTTTACAGAGCAGATTCCACCACCTAACAGTAACGCAAAGTACACACACGGAAACGATCCTGATGTGTGGACTACAACTACCAGGAGGAACTCTCAGCGCTCAAAGCATTCTGGGACTTTAAGTCGGTTTTATGTAGTTCGTTTTGATTTGGGGCAATCGCGAATAACTCCAGAGCAAAGTGTCACCACTTTATTACAGTCCCGTGTTTCATCTGCTTTAGACCAGTTGGATGTTCGTATTAACACTTTGTTCTCTGTCAGATGTTTAGGATGTGGTGACGCTTACAAAGCCTTGAAACTACATTTCCCAGCATTCACCACAGAGCAAGCCCACATTGTTTCTTAAGTCGTGTTGACTGCTTCACATTTACATACGGAAGCCCATTTCAGACAAAAGAGATCCTGTAAATCATAACAAGGAGAAACTATATCAAAAATAATGAGTTAGTATCTGAAAATAATGAGTTAATATCTCAAAATAATCCATTAGTGTCTCATAATAATGAGTTAGTATCTCAAAATAATGAGTTAGTGTCTCAAAATAATGAGTTAGTATCTCAAATGAATTAGTATCTCATAATAATGAGTTAGTATCTCAAAATAATCAATTAGTGTCTCATAATAATGACTTAGTATCTCAAAATAATGAGTTAATATCTCAAAATAATCCATTAGTGTCTCAAAATAATCAATTAGTGTCTGATAATAATGAGTTAGTATCTCAAAATAATGAGTTAATATCTCAAAATAATCCATTAGTATCTCAAAATAATGAGTTAGTATCTCAAAATAATCAATTAGTGTCTCAAAATAATGAGTTAGTATCTCAATATTTTAACTTGGTGTCTCAAAATAATGACAAACATTCTCAATATTTTGACAGAGTATCTCATTATTTTGAAAGCTCAACTCATTTTGATAGTTTCTCATTCTAATGTCTTACAGGATCTTTTCTTCCTCATCGCATATTTCAAAGACAAAAGCAAATTATTAAAGTCATTAAATAAGCAATATAAAGACGGGTTTCTTAGGCAGTAAACTTCATGTTTAGATTACATTCTGTTCATACAACTGATTCTTAACAGTTTATTTGAGTCACCCACATGCATTTATTTGACATAGCTTGCTACACCCAACCATTTCACTTATTATGAAATACACCACAGTGTGGGCTTTAATGCTTGAACGCCGTCATACAATCCTAAAGGATTGTAGCTGAAATGTTAAATTTCCACCACAAGATGTCAGACTAAACACAACAACTCAGCCACAGGCTCTTTAACTGACTTCAGATGATGGACTCACCAGTGTGAGAGTGAATGATGCAGTACCCTTGGGTGCCTGTCTGGCAGCTTTTTCAGGGTTGAAAGTGTTTGTTTTATCTTGTGCCAAACCACCTGTGTGTGTGTGTGTGTGTGTGTGTGTGTGTGTGTATGTGTGAGACTCACCTGTGATGTGAACACACTGCGTAAACCTCAGCCTTAATGTATCGTAGCTCCATTTCTTTGAAAAGAACTTCTTGACACATTTTGCTGTCATTTGTCTTACTACTGCTCCTTCATTTATTCGCCTATTTGTGGTAAATTGACTAATTTTAGTGTGAAATGCCAGCATTCATCACACATAATACATATTTTACGACCAAACAGAGCAGTAAATAGAAAAAAAAGAATGTTGAAAACAAATTAAGCAACATAAACAAAGACTGGAAGCCAATCATTTAATTGATGTTTGCAGTAAATTCTTGCCTTCGTGATAATTATCTTTTTTTTCACAGAGTAGCAAACTAGAGGTGTCAAAATGTTGTGAAGAATGTTAAACACGTCGAGCGAGTTCAGGGACTAAACAGGTGTGACACAAAACAGTTCATTTCAACTTTTACACAATTTCTGCAGTTTTAAAACACAAATTGTGTGTCAGGTAAGTTAAGCAAATCAGTCATTGAGGATAACGTGTCCTAAAAACCCCGTTACGGAAACACTTGAATACAGAAGCTTAATATCATTAACAGTTGACAACTAGCTAAGAGTAATCTGATAATAAAGTAACTAATAAACATAATGCGTGGCGCTCTACAACGTCTCGATATCGTTTCAGAAATACAGCAAGTCGTCGTGTAACACTGGGTGCAAAAGCAATGCTGCGTATTTCCCTCTGCAAAATGAATAAATGCCAAATGTTGACTTCTCACGTCAACAAGATCCCCAACTGGAAGAGTGAGACCTGCTACAGGCACCGCCTTTGTGAAGCAGTGTGCTTAACTGCATATTCAGAAGTTCTCACATTGAGAAGAACTCTCAGTCAAAGCTGGAGATCATTTCATTTAAATGTAGTGAAACATTATCTTTACATATCAGTATAATGTAGTGCGTTATCTCCAACATGGAGACACTGAAGTCCAGCTCGACTCCAGATCATTAAGTGTGACACGTTGCTGAAGATTTTCTCTCGACTCTCTTCTCAACTTCTTCTTTATCAAAAAAAAAACAGACTGTACCATTTTTGTCGATCCTGCAAAAGTGTCACGACTTGTTTGATGAAAAGCTCTCTACACACATGCACATAGGGAGTGGATCGCTACATTATCTAAATAACTTAGTTTCACTATCAGAATTTGATCAATTCGATGCGAAAGTCCAATTTATGAACAGTTGGAAACCGGCCCGAGGCGCGGAACCAGAACATCAGGTGATCAAGGGCTGCGCTTCCCGCACTAGAGCCGCAGTGTTTATACTCTCTTTAAAATAGTGCAACGATGACCGTTTGTGACACGTGATGGAGCTCAGAGGCCCAGAGCATCCGAGCTGCTGAACATCAGCTCGTGGCTGCAGAGACACCCACCTGTAGCCACACGCTAACGTTAAATCACACGTTAACCAACATAAGTTTCAGCAAACAGCTAGTTTAATAGCTGAATATGTCTTCCGCTTCGGAGTAGTAAAAGTGTAACTTAATAGTAACACTTAACGTTAGCCAGAAAATGACGTTACCCAAGCCGAGCTAGGTAGCTTTAGCTGGTGAGCTAACGCTAAACCAACGGTAACTTTAGTTGAGAATCACTAGTGACCATGGCAACTTGGCTCCACAAATTTCAAAAATTGTTCCCCTACAGACAGACAGACAGACAGACAGACAGACAGACAGACAGATAGTATATATATACTATATTAGTTGTCTTCATGGTTGTCTCTTTATTTAGTTAATAAGTGAACTGTGTCAATCCATCCAGACACAATTAACTCTTTGTGGGCTGAAATGTGTGACGATGCAGTTGACCCAGATAATGTGTGTTTCATTGACACGTCTTCTAGCTGTGGTCCTTTGACCTTTCAGTACACTGAGGTCATGACCTTGTGTACCTGTGCGTTTTCCGGGATGTTTTAAAGCAGATTGCAGTATTTTTAGACTCATCATATTTAAATTGAAGAAACCTTTGGACTAAAAGGAAATAAATTATTCAGTACCCTAAATCGTATTCCTGGCAGTGTGAAAGCGCTCCGACAGCGTTTAAACCTTCATGTCGGGGAATAACAATCTACAGAAAGTGAACGGTTAACAGAATGAATAAAATATGATAAAAAAATAATAATTTAACCTCATTAGTGTCACGTCCAAATTTGTAATGGCAACGGGAGAGACGTTGGGGGGATTTAAATCTTGGCTACAACCCTGATCATGACATAGACATACGTCCTTTAAAAGCTGGGAGGACAAAAATGCAGAAACAGAGAGGAGAAGGTATTTGTGTTCACGTTAACCTCGTCTCCGCTTCTTGAACTCATCATCAATCAGCCACCCAGCATCTAAACTCCACTGTGGCATTTCACAAACCGCTTATTTCACCCAATAAACGGTTCTGATTCTGAGAGAAAGTCGCTGTCTTCCATGAGCAGCGGGTTAGCTAAAGGTCGCTCTTTCTGATACTCAAATATGTGGATTAAAGCAGTTTGACCACAGATGGGTGTGATTAGTTCATAGATGTGAGGTGTGGGAGTCAGTGTTGGTGCTCTGTAAAGCTGACAGCTTTCAGGAGGAAGCCAGTGTTCTATCGACACAAAGCTGTCCGGCGTCCAAGGTTGCCTCCTTTTGGCCTTGTTGTTGTCACAGCAACAGAAAAGCCTGGATGTGGGAGTCATTTTTTTTATTTTTTTTGTTGTTAAATTCACCGTGATGCTCCCTGCAGGCGTTCAGTAAATCAGTGGAGGTCACTCAGTCTTCAGGGCAAAAGGAAGTATGGAGTGAGACTGCAACTCAGCACATTTTGGTCGTTACATCTCGAATGTGTCGATTTAAACCGACTGTTTTGCATATGCAAGGCCCCCGAAATATAAATCCTCACGCTTACTCTGACTGACGCCTCTCGCTGCTCATCTCTTTGCAAAATTTCTCAAATGTCTGCCGTCTGAGAAGGGGAGCCCACAGCGGCCGTCTCTCCTGGGACACCGTGCCGTCTCCAAAAATAGAGGTCTCCTCCTCTCCTTCCAAGTCCTCAACTCTTCCAGGTGTCAGTCGCCTCCATTTGCATTACTGGTTAGAGGAAAAACTCACGCATCATCATCCACAGAAATGACTCGCATCCTGCTGAGAAACCTTGTTGATGGTTTTTGTCAAGTATTGCAGAGAGATTGCATCGCAGACTTGTAAAGTCAACCCAAGGTTAGTGTGTGTGTGTGTGTGTGTGTGTGTGTGTGTGTGTGTGTGTGTGTGTGCATTGATTAGATATCTCTATTATTAGCCACATATGCAACCTGAACTATGGCTTTAAAGGGAAGGTATATCATAGCTCTGTCATGCGTGTCTAGAGGTGAAAAGAACTTGACTGTGATGTGTGCATGTGTGTGCGTAAGTGTGTGTGTGTGTGTGTGTGTGTGTGTGTGTGTGTGTGTGTGTGTGTGTGTGTGAAGCAGGGTGTTGGAGCTAAAAAAGAAGTGTGTTTGATGACGTTAATTAACAGGGTTGTATTTCTGTCTGGATCACACATCCTCTCTGAAGACGAACTGGCAAATATGAACATATTCCAACAAAAACCCTGTGAGCCGAGTCAAAACCAGACATGAAGAAACAGTATCTGGAGCGTTGCGACGTTGATTATGAATAGTCTTCAGAGCCTGCGAGATGAGGAGATACAGAACAACACATGAGCATGTGCATTCGAATGGCAGCTGGTGTTCTCATTCATGCATCATCTCCATGAAGATGAAAGCAAAAGCCACTTTGCTGCTGAGACTCACATATTTCACGTATTTGATTTTTGTGATTTTCTATTTTAAAGGTTATGCGTGTAAATATATTTCATAGAATCCTGTATTTGGCTTCTGACAGCTCATCTTCCATGTATTCAGTCTAATAAATTGAATTCCCAAAAGTCCAAATTCACCATTTCTGATGGCAGAATGATTCACATTTGGATTGCGTGTGATGATGAAGTGCTGTTTGGTCAGGTTGACAGTTTGCGTCTCCCTGAGCTGGTTTTGCTCGTCTTTTCTTCAGCTCATCTACGGCTACTGTGAACATGCGAGCTTAGATGTATTGGACCCGGTGCCTTGTGGACAATGCGGCGCCGGCTGGCGCTTCCATCCTGTACTACCAACAATGCTGGGGATTTACGTGGTCCGATTGTCAGCTGGTGGTGAGATTCTTTTCAGCAGTTTGGGATTTCCAGCGGGGAGTCGATATCTAGTAAAGACTTTATCCGTCTAATAGCATGTCGAGTATTTCAGGAGCACAGAAAGAACACAGTAGGCCGTCCTCAACGACAACGGCTGATGCCTCAAAGTATGATTAAAGCGCCACAGACGTAACCGCACGATTAACAGCGGGCCCTTCTGAGAGTTGAAGGTAGCTGTAGCATCTGCCACCCAGCACTCAACCATAACTCAAAGTGTTTCAATATAATTACATCCAGTCGGTGTGATGATAAGTAAATCCTCGTATTAATTGGGTCTTAGGGTTGTGTAGCTCTTGCTGTCACAGCTAATTGACCCCAAGAATGAGGTGGAGTACATCGGCCTTCATTTATGCACAACTCTAATTAACACCACCACTGCAGAGATGCATTTGTGTGTGTGTGTGGGTGTGTGTGTGTGTGTGACATGGGATCTATCAGGCTGGTCTCATCCAGCACTCGTTGGATCTGGTGACCCCAATCAACAGAGTCAGACCGTAAGGAGACTGAAGAGAGAGAGAGAGAAGTGACTTGAGTCGTGTTTCTGTCCACCTGGTGAAAGTCCAGCATTAAGTCCAACACTAAGTCCAACATTTAGCTTTTTTAGCTAAAATTAGCTGCAGGAAACAAAGCGGATGAGAGCGGATATGAAATTAACAAATTTCCAAATTTAACAGCAGGTCATATTGCTTTTTCTTCCCAAAGAAATGTGCCTTTTCAAATCAATTTGAAGCTCCATTCTTCGCCGATTCAATCCGAAGTAAACGGGAGGGGATTAGCGTCTTGCTCAAGGACACATTTACAGGACATTGATGGACAGAGTAGCTGTGGCGGAGATGCAATCTGACACCGTCTACTCACAGGACAGCCTCGCTCGCCACGAGGCAGCCGCCTCAGAGGACACAGACGTCCCTCCGTTTACTCCTCACACTCTAAGAAATGAGGTTTTACGTTTCATCGCTGAGACAATAAACGGCGCTGAACGTATCGACCACTTCACCATCCAGAGGTGTTACTGCATGTACCGTTGATTACAGTTCATTTTGATGAGTAACAGCGCTGTGTTACTTTACAGCGGGCGACTGGACTTAGTGGACTCTCTATCTGTCTGCCCACGCTTTCTCTCCCTTGTTCTTCAATCCTTTAATCTCTGCATAAACCCACTCTGACTCCATAGCCCTGAGTCATACTGTATCACATCAGACTCTCCTCTCCTCCTCTCTCCTTGTTTCTCTCCTCTCCTCTCCTCCTCTCTCCTTGTTTCTCTCCTCTCCTCTTCTCTCCTCTCTTCTTGTTTCTCTCCTCTCCTCCTCTCTTCTTGTTTCTCTCCTCTCCTCCTCTCTTCTTGTTTCTCTCCTCTCCTCCTCTCTTCTTGTTTCTCTCCTCTCCTCCTCTCTCCTTGTTTCTCTCCTCCTCTCTTCTTGTTTCTCTCCTCTCCTCGTTTCTCTCCTCCTCTTCTTGTTTCTCTCCTCTCATCCTCTCTTCTTGTTTCTCTCCTCTCATCCTCTCTTCTTGTTCCTCTCCTCTCCTCCTCTCTTCTTGTTTCTCTCCTCTCTTCTTGTTTCTCTCCTCTCCTCCTCTCTTCTTGTTTCTCTCCTCTTTTCCTCTTCTTGTTTCTCTCCTCTCCTCCTCTCTTCTTGTTTCTCTCCTCTCCTCTCATCCTCTCTGTTTGTTTCTCACAGTATGTTTTTGAATTTCACGATGTGTGTTCTTCCTGTCAGTTACCCAAACAGTGCTGCTCTCTCCATGGATTGCTGATGCTGCATGCTGATTCCATAGGAGCTAATCTGATGGCTTTATATAGTGTGTGTGTGTGTGTTATTTTTTTATACTGACGCAAAAATTGCACGCAGCAACACCAGTGGCATAGCAATGAGCCTGCTCTGAACAGGCACGTGTTGAACAGACACTGCACTTGTACAAGTATAAATACTCAAGTATGTACCTTTGAAATTGTACTTGAGTAACTTTACTTAGTTACATTCCACAACTGTAAAACCATCACTTATAAAAGCACCAAATCAAAGCCAAAATTAGTCGGCATCATCCTCCTCATGAGAATATAAATCATAGCTTGTTGACGGTGATTTGAACTTGGGTGGTTTCTTCCCGACACACTGCTGTTGTTCTGTATTCACTGTTGACGAGTACTACTGTAAATTTAATCCATCCTCACCAATCAAATAAATGCTTTCTGCCCACTGAGCAGTGTAATAGTTCGGATTATCAAGCTTTGCCAATCACCGATTTGCACACACTAATTTCTAATCCGGAGGGCAGAAAAGCTTTCCAGGAAGTGGAGCGTATGAGTTTGAATTTCATACCGAGTCAAAGGCTTTTATAGCCACAGCACAACATCTGGGGAACGACATTTCATAGCATCCTGCAGATGTCAAAAGCACGTCATCTGACTGCAAGGCCTCCAATCTGACCGCTTAAGTTTTGAATGAATGTTTGATGCAGTTTGGTTTGTTTGTAAGAGTCCGTATGACGTAAGCGAAGCCGCAGTTGTGCCACAGGACGGCTGTGGAGCGACAATAGGTGTTGTGACTGTGGCTGAGTGTGTGTTCGGTGGCGGCGGCGGCGGGGCGGGGACACGCCGTGTGTCTTCGTCTGGAGTTCGTGGGTGAGAAACAGACAGAAGGAAGCTGGTCTGCAGCTTAACCTTCCAGTGACTCAGCAATTTCAGAGATGAGTTTTTTTTTTTTTTTGTAAATAATCCCCTTTTCTCATTTCTGCTTCCTTCACTCCTTATCCCCTTTGCCCTTTTCACACTCCCGTCACCACCTCTGCCCTCCTCGCTCCCATTAATCATTTATGTCTCATTACTTAATTGTTTTGTACGTAAAAATAACATCTCATCACTGTAATGACTCTCAATTAGAGAAAAATTGGGACAGCAAATTTGATAACGCATCCATTGTCTTAATGTCGCTCCTGTTTCTAGAACGAGGGAGTGAGGTGACATGTAATGTGGTGACATAAATAAATACAAAAAAAAAGAAGGGAAATCACTGTTCAGATTCTGTTGGTTTGCGGTGGGATCGTCATCTGAACACCAATCACTGACAGCCCTCATCTGTTCAGTGCAGAGAGAGAGAGAGAGAGAGAGAGAGAGAGAGAGAGAGAGAGAGAGAGAGAGAGAGAGACGTCAGTTGCACTTTGCTGAAAGCAGAGAGACGCAGGGACAGAAATAGAGCACACTGGGATCTCTGACGAGGGGAGGAGAAGGGAGAGGCCCTGGGTACTCTGCCATCCTAGATAACACCGGCTCCACGGCTTGATGGGGCGGAGAACCAACGCCGACAGAGACAATGAGGAGCGCGAGCGGCCGGGCGCCGGACATGTGTGAGCAATGAGGTGGTCGGATGGAAGACAGAGAGGGAGGAAGGGGGAAAGGAAATGAGCTTCCTATTAGATTAGGAAGAGAGACGACAAGAGACAACGTTTAGCACTGCAAGAAATGTGTAGGACGTAAACTCGGCAGAAGATATCGATCATTTCCCTTATTTAATCCAGTTATTAGCACATTTTGGTTTGAGGCCTGACTTGACGTTAGTTTGTTAGTCTGACTGCTGTCAGTTTCACACCATTATTCAGTCTAACGTTGTGTTCTTGTTTTGCCAGTTTGTGTTTGGGAGGGCAGTGACGGAGGCATCTGCCCACTTACGTTCAGTCATCACTGTTTCTGGGGACATTTAACTGAATTTGTTCACGTCAACGGAGTAAATGTGTCAATTTAGGATTTGGCTTCCGTGTCCAAATAGGCTGTATCTACAGATATAGTGCTTTTAACTAGATACCTACGTCAGCATCATAACATAGACTCACAAATGACGATGCTAACGAGCTGATGTTTGGTAGGATTTGATGATGTAAACCAGAGTTTTACGGTTTAGCACTTAACGTTAAACTGAAGTACATCCGAGGCTGATTTTGCCAGCATTTGGACAAAATTTGGTGCAATTGGAGGAAAAGTCAGAGGATCAAGATTCATCATCAAGGAAACAAAAATGTCTCCGCAAAATTTCTTGAAAATCCATCCCATAGTTGTTGAGATATTTCAGTGAACAACCTGTACAACTGAGTCAATCTTTTTCATGCTTTTGGCCGTTTTTTCTGGTTCTGACTCAGGAAGATCACAGAAGTCGCGTTGCCTTGGAGACAGCCAACAAAGAGAACAAAAAGGAAAAAAATTCAGATTTCACGTGCAGCCGATCTGGGGTCCGGAACTCTTGAAGACCACATTTGAGACACGTCATCAAGGAGCAGCCCGGCGTCCTCAGACTGGATCTCATGTCTCTCGCCGTATCGGCCCAAAGTCAGTGGCCTCCTCACATTAGCCACGTCAGACTGAACCATGGGTCACTATGACTGGTTTGACTTTTCCTCAGAGCTCACTGTGCCCAGACCTCACTCCCACTCGTTCACCATTACTCACCACTTATTTATACTTATCATACGAGGGCCAGATATGATGTAGATGGTTGTGCGCGCCTCATTTGGCTTTGCCGGATGACATGGGTTACAGAACAATAAAGCGGAAATGTCTTGTGCTCATCAAGGCTGCAAATATATCTGCTTCAGCATGGAGACGAAAGAGAGAGAGAGAGAGAGAGAGAGAGAGAGAGAGAGAGCCGTCACTCTGTTGAAAGGCACGAAACATCTTGATGATGATCGATAATCTGACGGACGCTGTCACATGCATATCGTCATATTCAAATATTCTTCAGTCAACTTTGTGCATATTATTCTATTCAGAGGGTGAGAGGACCTCATTGCCCCTTCCTCCCCCCCTCTCCTCCATTACACTGTATATCATTAGTTGGTATCATATTTCTTTTCAGTTGCAAGTGATTCCGCTCACCTTTCGAGGCTGCAGGTCACAGTTCTTCAGGTAAACATGAATACTGTTATTATCATAATTACAAATTATAGCGTGCGGCGGAATCAAATGAGTAAATGTACAAGGCGCACACAATGAATCTGATTATTCAACATATGTTGGGTTTTACAACAGAATATTGTCTAATTAACACCTGGTAGGAAGTTGTGGTTAGTCATTATACTTTATTATTATTATTATTATTATTATTATCATTATTAAGAACGTCTTCATACTTAAGCCACAAACTGAAACAACCACTAAAATTACAAATACCTTTTATATATATATATATATATAACACAATTATTAAAGAGACAAGGAACGCATCTCAGGATTCATAGAAACTTAATAAAAAATACTGGATGGGGAATACAAAATAAATCATATTCATCAACAGTAGGGTACATTGGTACAGTAGATTAAAAACAACCACTTCAAGTAGTTTTGATTTCCACTTGAATCGTCTCTGTAAAGTCGTATTTTAATGTCACTGCAGGTAGAATTCATCTGTAATTTGAACTCACATGTCAGTTCGCTTTCAGCAAAACACTCCGACTCTGTTAAACTGCAGCAGCGTGTGTGTCTGTGATAGACACTGAAATAAGAGCAAAGCTTCCTTGAAACACTTAAAGATAAATACATTATGTCACGGTGATGAACAAACACGTGGCTGGTGACACACCGTAAGCTCACCTCGGAGCTCTTTAGTACATTTCTATTGCATTCGTTTGTCTTAACGGGGCGTTCCTGAGGCCTGTTTGCTCCGGGGAGAGAGGGAGACGAGGGTGCTGTGAGGACCCAGGGGTGCTCTGTGTGAGTGTGATGGATGCTGTGGGGTTTCTGCGTCCTCCCGACAATTAGACTGTCACTGCTGCCCCCCCCCCCCCCCCCCCCCCACACACACACACACACACACCCACACCCACACCCA
Organism: Cebidichthys violaceus; assembly: GCF_023349555.1. Taxonomy (NCBI): domain Eukaryota; kingdom Metazoa; phylum Chordata; class Actinopteri; order Perciformes; family Stichaeidae; genus Cebidichthys; species Cebidichthys violaceus. The sequence continues at coordinate 16,803,659 of NW_027176964.1, forward strand.
CACACACACACACACACACACCCACACCCACACACACCCAGACACAGTGGCCTGCTTGAGATTCCTCAGCACGCCGTCATCAATCTTTACTAAGGCCACTTAAAATCACTACTAGAGATTATGTTTCTGCACAGAGTGCTGGATTCCACTAGGAAATGCAAACTCCCACAGTATATTAGCTATTATGGTCACATAAGCCAGACGCCATGACGGAGCAGAACAGACTGGGCCCTGGGCTAATGCTCGACAATGACGAGAGGCCCTGCACAGCCGGCGTTAAGTAGCGCTGCTAGAGGGTCACGGTAACAAATAGTTTATCTTAGTTTGTAGTTTTTCTCTTGTTTTCTGTCGCTTCCTCTCTGCCTCCCCTCACGTCACATCTGAGCGCTCAGTGTCACGGCCTGAACTAAAGGATCTTCTTAAGAGATCTGGGAAACGTTTCCTTTGAATCAGAATCAGAGACAAGCAGCACTTGAAATGATGAGTTTATTTCCAAATGCTGGTAAATAAGCAGGCTGGCTGGTGCTGCTCACTCTAATGTGCTTCGTTTTTACTCGTGTGTTTAATTGTATTTGTTAGGGACATAGTACAATATAACTGTAAACATAGATTGATGAATTGTACCAGAGTTACCTTCAATTTAGCTCAAATTTGCAAAACAAACAAGACAAAACACCAAAATGACACACAGCAGCACATAACACACACACACACACACACACACACACACACACACACACACACACACACACACGTAACACCCGTCCCATGTAGCTATATAGTATAATAGGTGTAGTAGTACTATGGGCGGGGCCCTGGGCACAGTTTTAAACGTAATGGCGCAATTACCTGTTCTTATACATTAATATAATTATTCTCACAAGTCTTGTTCCCTTATTATGCAAACTAAAATAACTGTCTACGCCTCTTATTAAGTCCTTTAATCTTGTGTTTTAAGTGTATTTTACCCCTTTTAATCAGCTCTTACCAAAACATGAATGTGATAAACTTTGACTCACCAAATATACTTCAAAGGCATTTAAAAACAGTTTGGCATTTATTACATGCGAACATCAATATACCGTGCACCCCCACTCTCTCTCTCACACACACACACACACACACACACACACACTCATAATAAACAAAAACCCTCGTTACAGGGCACGTGCAAGTTTGTTAGTACTCACGAATCCGAATTCAAGGACTGTTCCGAGGGATAGGTGAGGTGAAGCTGGGTAATGGACGGCAGGCTGAGCGCAGAGGAAACAGCAGCGACGGTCTACAGCGGCACAGGCGGGAAACAGTTCTCCATGGTGGTCGCGAGGAGTTTTCCCCGATCCTCCTTCCGGTCACAAACATCCGTCTGCTGAATCAAATACATCAGCTAAGCAACACGTCCATACACTACGATTTAGCAATAGCTTGTTTCAACAACTAGTTTCAAATTTCACAGCTAACAGTATGAAAGCAAACGATTATCATGGTAATGCTAATGGCTATTCGCGATTAGCATCTCAATTTGTTTAACGCTACAACATTTAGTCACAGTATAGAAAATGATACACAAACTCGTATTTACCTCTTATAATTCACTACAGTTCAAAGAACAGGATAACTGGTCGTCAGCCATTCATTTATGAACAGTATTGTTCTCTTACAATAGTCACTGTTCAGTCGGTGACGGTGATAATTCACTTCTGCCTATCATACGACTAAGCCCCACCCCTCTACCTGAGAATGGGCTTGGATTGGCTGTTAGTTTCAGGACAAACCAATTAAACGAAGACAAAACAAAGATTGACATAATACTGCTACACAGGTTAGGTTGTTAGGGAGAACGCACGCGCTGAATCATGTACATATCAAACAAACTATGCTCATTTGCATAAACTGCAACCTTTGAACTGTAAAGAGTCTGAGTCTCTTATTGAAATACTTTGTCTCCACAAATATCTATTTTTACACATACTTATACACTTTTAACTTGTTTTAGAAAACTATTTACATCCTGATGTCTAAATTAATTTTTAGCCAGGGCTACACCCACACACACACACACACACACACACACACACACACACACAGACCATGTCAGCAGTAAATCTATGTCAGACAATGCAGGAATACTTGTATACAAAGAGTACTTTTAGCAGACATATCAATCTGGCTTTAAAGCCACTGATGGAACCGGAGCAGCTTGGCTCAGAAATTGATGCTCACTTTGTAGTTATCTATCAGACTCAGAGACGAGAAGAGTTTGAAAAAGATTTACTTCGGTACATTTGCAAAGTGTTGAAATAATAACACACTTAAACACACAGGAAGACGGTGTGGGGACTTAAGTATGTTCTGCACAGATTCGTTAATAAAAGCTCTGCAATGACAGGCATACTGTGAATATTTTGTCTTTCACTGTGTGTGTGTGTGTGTGTGTGTGTGTGTGTGTGTGTGTGTGTGTGTGTGTGTTAGAGACACAGTGTGTGAATGTGTGTGTGTGTGTGGTGTGTGTGTGTGTGTGTCTGCTCTGATGAATAGCCACAGTGTCACTGAGTACAGACCTTGACAGAGCAGAACAGATGAGATGATTCAGACGCCAAAGCATTGTCCTGGCTCTCATCACTTCAGTTGGCGGCCAGAGCGAATATCACCGTGGAAGTTGGATGATGGAGTGAACTCATTGAGCGGGGGGGGGGGGGGGGGGGGGGGGGGGGGGGGGCAAAACAATCACAGCTGAAAGACCTGGAGGAGATTAAATGTTTCGCGAACGAAACAAAGTGCTTTGAGAAGGGGGAAAAAAAGGTAATAATATATGCCTGGAGTCCATGAATCATGTTTCCTGTTGCTCGCATATCACTGCTTAGCATTCTGCATCCTTTTTCTCTTCTTCTCCTTCTTTAAACCAGAGGGCTCATGGACGTTTCTGGGTCGTCTGTAATGGGAAGTGTTTAGCGGAGCAGATGCACGGAGTGCTGCTCAGACCAGCTGCCTCACAGAGAGCCCAGCAGCCAGGGACCTTTCCAGCGTTCAACAAAAAAAATAGCCGTAAGACTGCGGAGTTCACGAGAAACAGCTGCTGAATTTTCATTTTAACTTTGAAAAACAGTATTTCGAAGACTTTCTCAGGAAGCCACTTTCCAGCAGTTCATAATTTACATAAAACATTGTATTTATGAGCCGCATACTGCATGCAGGATGTGCCCTTGTTACTGCTGTTGCCCTCTTCCTCCTCCTCCTCCTCCTCCTCCTCTGGAGACACGCTGCTCATTGCATAATGTGTTGCTTGAAGCACATGTACAGTACTCCATAAGAAACGCTGAACTCTCGACTTTAGCTGCCAATTTACTGATCCTGAATTCACGTCTCACTATTCATTACACATTGTAAATCTTTTTAATGTCATTCTGTCAGAAATTGGGAACGACAATGAAGCTTGTCTACATTGTAATCGTTGGTTTTAAATGATTGTTTGTTCACTATACGATCATATTAATCATATTAAGTTTGATGTATATGTATAGTGATTAGGAGGTGTTGTGTAGTCGATGCATATTGACACGTGTGCTAATCATTGATTCCTGGATCGTTGGACTCTTTGCCGTTTCTTGTCTTCTGATCTACGGCGTGCAGTAAGTGTGCCGCTGAATGGCGGACCGGATTACTGTTGGTTGGGAGTCACATGATTTACAGGCCATGTGTCCTTGGATGAAGGCTGCATGGATCACTCAGAGGAACATCTCTCTTTCTGTCTCAACGAGGAATAAAACAAAAAGTCAAAGGAAACCCCCACAGGGGCCAAAGATAAGAGGACCTATATGAATTCAAATCAGAGGATGTAGCTTGTAGAAGCTTCTTTTGATCATCATTTCAGTTTGACGCATTTCTCACTTCCTCCCCAGCCCACTGTCCAGCAACTGTGATGCTACTGAGGCTGCCTGCAGCTGTAAGATGATTTACTGTATCTGTCCCTCTGTCTCTCTCTCTCTCTCCCTCTCTCTCTCTCTCTCTCCATCTTTGTGTCTCGCTCACTGACTCATTCATGGACTCAGAGCTTGGACCAAATGTTAATTCTGGCATTCAGATTTGAGCTGTGTTCTCTAGATGCTCCCCGGTGCAGAGGGACATGGCCGAAGCAGCTTCGGCAGAGAGGAAATGTTACAGGGCAAACGGTTAAATGTCTTCTTGCCGTACACACACACACACACACACACACACACACACACACACACACACACAGTTTTCCTGGGTACAGCCATACCTGACAAAAGTTACAATAGCAAACCGCACCTGTTCTTATGAATCGCAGTTGCTGAAAATGCTCAAAAGCCCCGGGGGACAAAAAAACCCGTCTTCGCTTGTAAAAGCGGGCCAAACAGAAAGTTTGCACCCAGTCAAGGAGCAGTGAGAGGGAACTGGAGGAAGATGGATGGGAGAGGGGCGAGGATACCAGTAAGGAGCTAAATAAACAAATTGCCCTCTGGAGGTAAACATCCTGGGGGGTAGGGAGGGAGATGCTGATATGATTAATTGAAGTAGGACAGCCAGGGACACCGTAGAGGACCGGCACTGCAGAGGAAAGCAGGTAGAGGACAATCCTCGGCCATATACAGGATGAAACTATATACTCAGACTACATATAGCTTCACAACTTGGTGTAGTATCTGCCTGCAGCCACTATCAGTACATTGCTTCCTCATTGAATTACAATGAAATGGATAGAGAGAGAGTGAGAGAGAGAGTTGGTGTCTGTGTCAATAGAGAGAGAGAGAGAGAGAGAGAGAGAGAGAGAGAGGGAGGACATTATGTCACGTCAAGGTAAAACTATGCACACGCACTGCGGATGGCCTCACCCACCTTTGTACCAGCCACATGAATGGTGTAACGCTCTGTGTCGAAACCTCACCTTGCATGTGATTTTAATCTTTCCATCTCAGTGTACCATGCATAATCACTGAGGATCCAGACAGCAGTGTGTGTGTGTGTGTGTGTGTGTGTGTGTGTGTGTGTGTGTGTGTGTGTGTGTGTGTGTATGTGTGTAAAGGAAATAGACGGAAAGGGAAGGGGTGGGTACTGCTCCCAGGCTGCCAGAGGAGTTTGTCCTTGGACTGCCCTCATCTGTGACGCACACACACACACACACACACACACAGGTTCATTTACTCTCTCTCCATATCAGACAAATATAAAACTAGGGCTTGCATGTGCACGCTCGCGCTCTATAGGTACAGGAATACATACACTTGCTGCTGTGCGTGTGTGTGTGTGTGCGTGTGTGTGTGTGTGCGTGTGTGTGTGTGTGTGCCTGAAAGCTCTTAGACTGAGCTCAGACGTCTCATCAGGGATGCAGCAGAGCCCTTGTCTGCAGAGAGAGAGAGAGAGAGATTTCATCTGATGTGGGGTAGAATGTGGGTGGAGGGGTTGCTGACTGATTTACAAGGTTGAGGGGTGTGTGTGTGTGTGTGTGTGTGTGTGTGTGTGTGTGTGTGTGTGTGTGCGCGTGTGTGTGTGTTTGCAGGTACGGTTAAATGTTCACATGCACCGCATGCAACACAGAGGGACAACCAACAGTGAATAAAAGTCCACACACGGAGGTAAGTATGCCAATGCGCTCATCTTTTTATTGCACAACAATGTATCGTCTTTTCACGAACGCTTAAACGACATTGCCACTGACTGACAGACCAGCTTATTGAGAGAGACCAGGGTGTGGCTCTGTGTTCTCGGGCCAACAGAGGTGGTGGACAAGACAGCCTTTTTGGATGCAGGCTCAAATCAGCCCCCCCCCCCCGCGCCCGTCGCCGTCAGCTGTGCGTCTCAGTCTGAAAAGACCGGACGGCCCAAACAAATATCACCGGCATTCCCAGGTATCCCCCCCCCCCCGATCCTTCGAGATCGATTTGGAAGCGCTGCGACTCGGGCCTGGGAGCTGATTTGTCCCTGGATTGTAGACATCAACTTAGACAGAGCTGGACTTCTGAAATAATTGAACCTTTTTGTTAAGCAGAGCACAGCCTGAGATGGTTGGCCTCCAGAGAGAAAGAGAGAGAGAGAGAGAGAGAGAGAGAGAGAGAGAGAGAGAGAGAGAGAGAGAGGACACGTGCCGTGTCAGATATCTGTGCTGTTGTCTACATGGTGCTGGTAAAGTGTGTCTGGATGCCCACACCGAGCTGCTCTTGCGGGCTTGTGGAATGCTACTAAGTCTATGGATGTGCTAGAGTCTTTTTTTTTTTTAGGAGCATTACAGTGTTTTTTTTTCTAGTAGAGTCGTGACTTTCCAGCTTGTGCTGGCGTCTCTCTCAGCCGCACACGTGGGTTTCAAATGCCTAAATGGCATCGTATTCTCAAGTGGGACCAACATTATATGAAGGAAAGGCACAGGAACACACACACGCACACACAAACTCAAGCACACAATACACAAAGTCCTGAAGCAGAGAGAAGGCTTAGGTAAGCTAAGCAGGCTACAGTAGCTACGACACAAAGGTTTAACTGTTGGACTAAATAAAATCGTTGTACAGTAGTTGGTTCACGACAATGTCTAGATTTGAAGGTCCCACTAAAGAATCGTACGCAGAACTCTGCTTCGATAAGAAAAATACAAGCATGCACTCTGCTATTATCTGTCAAGGTAGCTCAGCCAGGGAGTCCAGACCGCTGAGCCAGATTCAGCCTCGGAGAGATCTTTGTTGTTTTTTAAACGCAACCAGCATCAGAGTTTAGAGACCTGTGCAGCGATACGGTTTGGGAAAGATTTTTCCAGCATGGACACATTGTCTTGTTTTGTTCCTGTATTCATATTTATGTGCAGGCGTCTCCACAGTTTTAGTTCATATTTTATTGTTTTTCGTTTTTTTTTTTGGGGCTCTGTGCAGCAAGCAGGTCATCCAAGCTAACGTCTAGACTGCCGATATCCACCAGAAGCCTGTCAGAGCTCACCCTCTCGCTGTAGAAAATGTATCTTATACAGGAGGTTGTGGAAAAACACAACAAAGTGCCCCACATCTCTGTGTATACCATATGTACAGAACATGAAAGTACAGAGTACAGCGCGCATGGTGTTGGAAGGCTCAAACCAACAAAAATGTGCAATTTTGTGTTTCCCAAATCAGGGAAAATTATATATACTGACATTGTCATTTTAATTCAGCAATACTAGTCTTTATCTAACGTTTTTTTTTTTTTTTTTTTTTTTTTTTTTTTTTTTTACATATATTGCAAGTTGAAAATAAAAACACATATTTGCATTTTTACAGGCACATACATACCACAAAAATAGACTGTGGAAACTAGATATACTAGGCACAAGGTATATACAGTCCGTGTGCATGGGGCACATTGCAAAAACAATAAACAAATGAAATATACTAATAAATCAAAGACACTTTTACAGACAAAAAGAATACCCTGATTTGCTAACATATCAACACCAAGGCATTCAGTACCCTTAATATCTGGTACAGCGAGAATGAGAGGTTCGGAACTCAGAGACTCTCAATAGTTGTCAGTCAGTGTCAAACATGTATGAGGGATTTAAAATCCCACTTCACAGCAAGGTCCAAAAGAAGAACCGTTAGACAATCGCACTTTGAACCCCCCCTCCCCCCCCCCCCCGTCATCAGGCAAATACAGCGCTAAATCTCACACACACACACACACACACACACACACACACACACACACACAGAGTTTTCGACAGCGGCGGTGAGCCGACTGACTGAACACACTTGTGACACGGACACAAAAAACAGATAGCTGACAGAAGTATGCGCTTGGCCAGGGCTGTATCGGCTTCATGGCTGAGGGTTGAAACGGAGCGGTACTGATCAAAGTGTCGGGTATGCCATCCTTTGAGTGGGAGTGAATTACACACTACAGTATCTTACTGGATGGACGCAATGAAACAGAGACGGTGCCTGATATTGCCTGAAACATTAGCTCTTTAACTCTCCTTCCATCTTGCTCTCGCTGACTGTGGACTCATCCCAAATAATATCAGCACAGTCCTGATAGCAGCTTAATAGGGCAAACTCTGGTATTAGCACAAAGGAACGGGGAAGGGGACCAACTGATTGCACTGGAACAGTATTGAAGCGCACAACGACAGCGATTGACTCAAATGGACTGGATTCATTCACAATCGTATTGGCATTTTGGCATCTACCTTTCCCATAGGAAAAAGAAAAAAGAAGCAACACAACGTTCCCGTGCCGCTGATGGAGCAGGGCGGCGGCGCTGAGACCCAGGGACGACAATGAACGAGGTTTAGTGCACGTTACTGATCAAACGGAAAGTGGAAATGTTGCCGCTCTACAGTGACAATGAGCCGGGGTTTATAAGCCATATAATGAAGCCCTTGGGTGGGACAAAAAAAAACCCAATCACTTACGCATTGTTTCAGGACTTAAGCAGCTCTCGAAGTGATCAAAAACGGCAGCGAGTTTCGTTAATAACAATCTGAGGGTTGTGTCTCCACTCGATAGATCCTTGTTTTTCTCAGCCAATCAAAATTCAAGGGGAACCTTTCGGCATTGGTTAAATCAACAAGTTGATTATGGGAGGATGGAGGAGACTGCATCAATCAATGAACAGCGACGCTGCGGCAATCAATAGATCTCTCTGAAAAGGTAGCAAACCTGAGTGAAATGTCCATTCCATCGATTTTACAGTTTGGCTCTGGATCGATGCTCAGAGCCGGGAAAAAGTTACGACGCGGTGTTTGTTTAGCGCGTTGAATCAGCCGCCTGTTTGGGATTCATTTCTCGTCCTTTATATTTTAACCAGATAATGGATCCAGGCGAAGTGCTGAAGAGAATAGAGCATCGATTTTTTTCAGTCTGATTACAAGGTCGAAGTGCAACACAAGGCGGCCGACTGAACGTCCTCGATGCTCGCTTTCGACCGAGGAGTTCAAAATGGTCACGACTCGCGCTCGCCACAATAAATGGACTAAAGAAGAGGGATCCTCTGGTGATAGATCTGGGGATAGGATGTGTGTGTGTGTGTGTGTGTGTGTGTGTGTGTGTGTGTGTGTGGGGGGGAGTAACATACAGGTTAAATATAGAGCAACGTTCTACCCAGAGAAGCATCATGAAACCAGACACTCAGCGACACATACGGCAATGCCCCCGACCCCCTTGCATCATAAAAGCCTCTTTAACCCTCTGTCCCTTTATTTACATGGCAGTTTATATCTGATTAGCTGTCTTCCTTCTCGTATGGCATACATTCAGCAAGAGAAGGCTTTTAGGTTCAACAGGATCAGAATATTTAGAACAAATACAACCAAAGCCTGAACCCAATCCCGAAATTTGAACGACGGGTTTGTCGTGGATCAAAATGTCGAGACATTCATGGGAGTTCTTGTGTGATTCGGGGGAAATATGGAGACGAGCGAAAGAGTTTCTGCAACTGAGGCGTTTGTGCCCCATATTGCCCACCCCCATTCGTCTTACAATTTAATTTCTTCAAATGGGTTTTAAAGTGACGTTTCTTAGTTTTTTTAGAGGATCTGACTCGTTGAACTCAAAGTGTGGATTCCTCCCGTGACTCTAAACCAGCTTTGAGCAGTTTGTCCCGTCTGTTTTTTTTTTTAAGGAAAATGACGCCGCATGTCCTCTCATTCCCTCCCAACATTTTTGGTTAAGGTAACAACAATGGTCACTGGATTACAATACTTCAAGTGAAGCCACAATAGCTGCTGGATTCTTTAAGATTTCACATTAAAAAGAAAACAAAAAGGAAAACTTTCCTGTACAGCATATGTAAAGATATTTATATTCATATATATATTTATATATAGGCGGGGTAGAGTATTGCAGAATTATATTGCATGTGTTAATCAATAAACTTAGACAAAAACAAGCAATTATACAGTATGGGTTGTTCACAAATGTTTCCTTTCGATAAAGCTCAGATTATTTAACCACCTTTGCCTTCAGGGTTACAATCAGTGCGCTGACAAAACAGCTGACCGCCTTCCCAGATGTTTCACGAAAACAGGTCAGTGCTGCCGTCAGCATGTGAAAACCAGTCGCGCTTGACAAAGCAAGTGAGTGTGAGTCCATTCTCTGAAAATTTAACCAAAACGCACCAACAAACTCATGCACACAAACTTACACCCACATATATACATACACACAAACCAAATATATGGCTTCTAACGTTGAATCAAGGCAGTTAAATAAATGGCATTTTCTTCTATGTTTCTTTTTTAGTTGATACAGACACAACCAGACTTTGTGTTCAAGCTCAACTTTGGTTTGGGTAGATACAATGAATATAATATCCCTCCGTACTTTTTTCGTCAACTATTTACACATCGATGTAAGATCGACCAGCGGTCTAAAACACTATTTCCACTACTATTTTAAACAATATGAAGAGCAATGTGTTCTTTTGCTACGACAGCTTATACAGAAAAAGTACACTCAAAACACTTTTTAAACGCTTAAAATGTCATTGTCATTTGACCTCAAGTCCCTGATTTTCATTTTTAAGTCCAGCTCCTGCTAGATTGCATTGCATGGATTCTACACAGTATGCAATAGTTACATAAATCATACTTTTCTTTATATCTTTACAGTAAAGACAGCGATATACAGTAGGTGTTTGGAAGCAGAGTGTAAGGGGTGATACTAAGACTAAAGTTGCTGGCACAGTAGACTAGACCAGTTCCACCATAAGTTATACTAGTTTAATTGTATAGACTTCTCCTAGCCAAAGTGTCTAAAGACTTTGAGTTGCTCTTTTCCTTCTGCTGACACCAGCACACAGTGCATCCAGGTCCACTGACTGGTGCCGCTGGCGGTAGCTGATTGGTCATTTTCGCAGGCTGACAGATCAGCTGGATTGACCCAAAACAAACAGATTCTCCTACAAAAAAAGGCCTCTTTCCTGAACTCTACCAGGGTCACAAGTTGGAAGACAGCCGGGATCTGGCAGAGTCTAGCTCTGGAAGGCTGACAATTGAATCTTTCTTGGGAACTCCAGAGTCTGGAGGTCCTGATCCAGCAGCTGCTGCTACTGCCCCCATTCCAGCAGGTCCACCGGGAGGGGGTGCGGAGGAGGCAAAGGCCACCCTTTGTTGAGCTCCTGCCGACCTCACCACCCCCGAGGGCCCTGGCAGGCTGGGGTGAGTGGGCTGAGGGGGACCGATGGAGTTGTTGGAGGTGCGGGTGGATGCTGGAGGGCTGGGGGCTGCAGAGGCAGCTTGTTGTGTTCCCTCCTGGGGAAGCGAAAGCTGGGAGGCAGATATGGCCCGGGAATCCTGGCTCAAGCTACCTGCGTGAAGGGAGTGGGTGCTCTTGTGTGAGGCAGGCCTCTGCTGGGTCTGTGGTGGGCTGGGAGCATGGTGCTGTACTAGGGACAATTGGGAACCAGAGGGTCCTGCGCTTGCCATGTACTGGAAAGTCCGTCCTGAGGCTGCGAGCGGGCTTTGGACAGGCGGGCTGGAGATGGCAGATCCAAACGCCCCTCCGAACGTTTGAGGGGGTTGAGACTGAAGAGGAGACATGGCGACTGGGCTGGCCAGGTTCTGCATCACATGGAACCGTCGCACCATGCGAGGAGACTGCAGAGTCCCCGGACCCACCAGCGGACTCGCCATTTGAGGACAAAAGCTCATCGCCACAGCCTGCTGAAGCGTGGCGATAGCGGAACCCGACTGCTGCTGGCCAGGGGGAGCAAAGATCCCGCCGATGGACGGGGTCATGGACATGGCCCGCGGCCGCTGCAGGTCCACCAGCTTCACCATCTCACGGTCGTACTTGACAATCTCCTGGATCAGCTCGTTCTCCTGGTTGTTGAAGACGCCGGAGTTGAGATCATGCTGAACCTTGTGCATCAGGGTGGAATTCTTCTTACCTACAGCAGAAAAAAAAATAGATGGATTCATTATTAAGGACGAGGCAAAGAGGACAAAAAGGATCTGGAAAGGTAGAACAATATGGGTTAGACATGGCACGGGATGTCCTTCAAATCAGGAGCATCCTCTAGCAGAGCAAGCCCTGAGGAAAACGGATGTCACCCTGTACTTTCATCTTCTGTTACAGCGTCCCGTGTTATTCTGAGGGAGCAGCGCGGCTCATTTTACGGTCTATTTTAACGTTAATATTCTGGACAGATTTCCAAATCACAATACCATTACATGGGGTTCGTTTTAGAGTGTGTTTGTACTGCTAGTCACATGTCGGACAAGTTATGTACTTCATCCCCAGAACCTGCACCATCGCTTTTAATAAAAAGTCAAATCAACTGTACCCATATGTCAGCCTCTTATCGTATGCAAGCATTCACTGGAGGAACTTTTTACCTATGCGGTCTAGACGGTCGATGGCGACAGTCTCGAAGGCGCGTCTCATCATGGGATATTCTTCCAGCACCTCGTTGAAGTGGTCGACGGACAGAGAGTAGAGTCGACAGTAAGTCTCTGCTCGCACGCTGGCCGTTCGCCGACCCCTCGTTAATAAACAGATCTCTGAAACGAGGAAGGATGAAGTGCGTCAGCATTAAAAAGAAGAAAAAAAAGAGGCAAACGTCACGAAATAAAAAAAAAAAAAGAGCGACCTACAAACTGTGTCCTACCTCCAAAATAAGAGCCGTCAGAAAGTTTCATTGCCAGAGTGCCCTTAGTGATGACGCTGCAGACTCCGTGCTGAATGAAGTACATCTTCTTCCCAATGGTGCCTTCCCTTATGATGTAATCATGCGGCTGGAATACCTCAAAGCGCAGCTTGGTCAACATGGCCGTCACGAAGTACGGCTCGGCGTTGGCAAACAGCGGCATGGATGCCACCAGCTTGCGACAGTTGAAGTTCACAATTTCCTAAGAAAAGACAATGTGGTTTGGTGAGACATATCTGTCAAACTGCAGTCAAGTATGAACGCTGAGCTCAGGGATTTTAGCACAAATATCAAAAATAATCCTCATATGTAGAGATCGGGTGTCTTGTTGTCCATTTATGTCTTACCTCTCTGAGGGGCTCGCTGAGTTCTCCCAAAATGCTCTCCTCATCAAACATCTTGCCCTGGTATCTGTGCTCATAGTAGTCATGGATTTTCTGTCGGAAGTCGGAAGGCAGCTTGTGGAAGGACATGTACTGCTCCACTTGTTTGTACTGAGAGGGAGCGAGACAGACAGAGATCGTGTTCCGTTAATGCAGAGCACATAATAAAACAGTGTTCCCCGCCGTAACGACGTTTCATTGTATCAAGTCTGGTGATATTCTGTATTTTTCTTATTGGCTGAAACATGTTTGGAGGCTGTAGTTCATGGTGCTGGTGAATTGTGTTGCATTGCATTGTCCTCAGATGATTTTCTGGACAAGCTACGGCCTCCAAAGAGGATGCAGCTTCTCAATGCAAATAAACACGGCGTGTTCCTGAAGGATGATCTCAACAAACACAACACAAACTGCACAAAACAGTGCGAGCGCATGCCCTTCAGCCGTCTGCTGAAATGAACACACTCCCTTATGCTACCTAGAAGTCAATCGATGCCGGATCAATAGAAAGTGAGGGGACCGACATGGCAACAACACAAACAATCAGCGCCTGTTGTTGAGATATGCTAATCGCAATCCATCCAAAGAGCCCACCGAGGAACCCAAAGAACGACACGGCCGGCCTGCGGACCGGAACGATAAACTGAGAGAGAGACTTATCCTGTGTGCACTTCAAAGAAAGCTCAAATGGAAAGCGTCAGAAGAGGCACAACTCCACCCTGCACCTATGAAGCTGTCCGAAACACAATCTTTGAGAGGCAGTGACAGCTCAGCGGGCGAGCGCCTGCCGCTGTGCGTCCACGACTTTCAGGGACTGAGGAACGTCATGGTCGGTCCTGACGCTGCGCGGCGGAGTGAACAGTGAACGCCACAACAGAAACTCTCAGCTGGCATCGAGTGATATCTCCCGACAACGTTTTCAGCAGGTTTCAGCAGAGCGGCGAGACACAACTGTAGGTGTTACTGCATCAGCGGACGGAGGCCCCGAGCTAAACAATGAGGGACGCCCGCTCGCAGCTCTGGATCCTCAGCAGCAACGTGTGCAAGTCTAAACCGTTTGTTCTCAGAGACAGACAGACAGACTGGCTCCCAGTTTCCAAAAGAGACACATACTTGGCAAACAAAGCTTGCTAGTTGCACATAACTGAATACTTGTGTACATGTGGAGAATCCTGCAGTACAGGAAAATGAAAATCCTCACTTTCTTGACAGCGGTGCGCTAACTCACAGCTAAAAAGCTCTCCAGTATAATGTCATTCCAGCTGATACTGTAGGAGGAAGAAAGTAAGTCAACAGAAGCTTGAATAAAGTCTCCATGTTTCATATTTCGTGTGCACATATATTTCAATAGCTGGACTCTAGGACCCGAAGACATCAGCAGACACTTGGCGTCGTCCAATGTGATGCTCGGCCAGGTTTGTGCTCTTCACGTCTTGCTCATTGAAGGCCCTTTCAAAGTTCAGTAAAATAAACACAAACTGTTTCTTTGGAAATATTATGGGAATATCATCCCGGTGCTTTAACTGCTTCACCCCACCAAACGCCTCCCCTCTTTTGGGATTGTCTGCCTAAATTAAAACAAATGGATTATATTCGTGTCCATGAGACCCTCGTAATGAATTTGAACTAACATTTTCAAGGATTTTGTTTTGTTCTGCTTAACCGTTTAAATGCTTATAAATTAGGAGACACCATATTTTTAAGGGTTTTTGAAGGTTTTTAGACATTAATCATGATATTTGTAATAACTTTGCAGATCTCCTGACTTTTCACATATCAATGTGAAATACTTTGGTCTGTGACCAAATACCTGCCAAACGAATGACATTCCCATCAGCCTCAGCTGTACTTTCTCCTCTAATTAGAAAATGTAAGCATGTTAACATGCCTAAGTATAGCCTCAGAGCTGCCAGCAGAGCTGTAAGTGTTTTACCACCTCCGCTGAAAAGCCAGAAGTCTAATCCAGAAAGAAATGTCCATAACACTGATCTAAAAGCCTCAGCGTCTTTTCTATGTCAAATCCGATGTACTAGATTACAGAGTCAGAACGGTGAAAAACAAATACTTGCTGCCCTGTATGTAGGATTAATGCGACCAAACGCTGCTTCTGCAGAGAGGCTGTTGATATACAATGACCCCACATTGCTAGACAAGAACAAGTCTCGTCTCTCTGCCCAGAAAAAAAAAAAATAGCAATGTGTGTTTCTGACTGATACCGCCACCCACCATGCTTCCTTCTGCCATATGACATAAACATAAATGAACCAAACACGCAAGGTTTGAATTATTTAGCGTCCGCGTGAGTTAAGATCTCCTGGACGGCTCCTCTGATCTTCCAGAGTTACACAAACACGACGTTTCACCTGCATGAGTGACTCTGCTTCCTGACATCTGCAGACGGAGAGCGGCCTGAAGAAATGACCCCGTGTCACAACTCTTTACCCGACGTGTCAGAGCTAACACTGCAGCTGGTGAGCCTCTCATAGAATAGAAACGCTGACTGTGGACAAAGTGTAGGCGAGGGGAAACCTCCCGCTCCCCCCGCTGTAGACTGTGACTCTAAATGAATGAGGCAGCAAAAAGCCTATCTGATTGAACTTAGATGGTGGCATTTAATGACTTGACTTTGAGAGCCATGTCACATTGCGGCGTATCGATCGTCACCAGGCCAACCTGAAAATCTCCCCAGTGCCACGGAGGAGAGGGAGCCGGTGCGTCACAGCACCCACGGGGGGGGGGGGGGGGCCGACAAACCCCCAAATGAGAGTGGAAATCACATCACAATACCGAGTCACTCTGATGACACTGCATGCGGCAGCAAAACGCTCCGCTCACATTTCGTCAGCTAAACTTCTGCTTTTGGGAACATTTAATGGTTATTATTCAGAAGAACATTTATGGGGAGTTTTGTCTTTGACTTTGATTATATGTTTAAACTTTTAAACCCATTATCTACTGAACCAATTTAGCTATCAGCTTTGTACCATGTCCCTCTCCTTCTTTCTTTCCTTTCCTCCTGTTTCCTTGTGTTTCCTCTCCTCTCCTCTTCTCCTCTCCTTTCCTCTCCTCTCTTCTCTCATCCACACAACCTCTCTCCATTGGAAATGCTAATTCGAGTTCATCCCAAACAGCCATGTGGATGTATAATTCATTCACTTAATTCCCTGCTAAATCGCCTCATTATATTATGCAGCACATTCACCAAAGAGAAGAAAATCAGATAGCGTAAGTCGGAGCTTGTCTCGTCTTTCCTCAATTCGGGGATGTGTACACAGGGAGGAACAACACACTGTGGGGTCTCACACGGTGCGAAGCCTCATTAAATGAAATGAGACTTCTTAGGAAACACCGATGTTCCTACAATTCAGTCAAAGGGAGCGACGACCAAAGGAGACCGGCAGATAAGGGTGTGTTCATCAGACACACGCTCTACTACAGCAGTGAGTGTCGTTCGTGGCTGAAGGGATGCTGCTTTTTGTTGTAGACGGCGGCGTAGGAATCTCTTTGGCCCCTATTTTTGCACAGTCAGCCTGGCTCTGGATAATTGGTGCGATCAGTGACAAACCGTCTGGCTAATAGAAGACAGATCACTGTTGTTGATGATGGCAGCGGCACAGAGCGGGAGCAGAGGAGGAGTGTGTGTGTGTGTGTGTGTGTGTGTGTGTGTGTGTGGGTGGGGGGGGGGTAAGAAACAATCTTGTATCCTGTCTAATGCCACATAATATGGCAGAGAGCTCAAAGTGATGTCTGCTCTCTCTCTTGCTGTTTCTCAGCAGCGCTGATTCAATGCAAAACCCCCCGACGGGAGACCATTAAGTGAGGACAGCTGATGCAAAAAGGTGCATCTGTGTAAAGTTATATGAACTAGTCTATCGTCTGCTGCACGGTACGAGGCTAGAAGGCATTTCGATGTGTAAATAATACATTTAATTACGACTGAACTCGATCTAGCTGCTCCAGGGTCGTGGTCCTGGCTGTGCATGCTGGCTCCTTTGTGTTGTTAGTAACACCTGTGCTTTTCCTCTGAACTAAACCTAGTTATCGTGTTAATAAACTGTAATTTATCTGTCAAACAATGGAATGCGACGACCAGCTATCCACACCTTGAGATGCCGAAATCTGCCCGCCGAAATGGAACCACGGACTGGACCCAAAAGCCGGGTTTAGACAGAACATAGCACGATTCGGGCCGTAAACATCAAGCGCCGGAGCCAGCATTTCTAGCAGGTTAACGACAGCCGCCCACAAAAGTGTTAACTTATCTGTTTTCTCAAGCGTTTCACTGAAACTGTCAGCTTGCATTATTTTGCCGTGCGTTTACAAAACAAGAATATGGGACAATAATGTTTCTCAAGGAGGACAGTCCCATTGCATACGCACTTCAAAAAGTCCTACGGTGCTGCTCACTTGTGAAGATTATCTTGCTGAACAAAAAGAACGGTAAATATCATAAAAACTTGTTTTTGCCACAAAGATTATTTACTATAATCTCCTGCAGACCTACACAAGTGTTTTAACTTATCATGGCTGAATAGACCAAACCAATAAGGAGTTCAGGTGTATCCTCTCCTAACCCAAACAGGTACATCCAGATTAATACATACAAGGGTCGGACAAACGTCAGTAAAGCACAGCGTCGCATGCCCACACAGTCACGTCACATTGTGACACCCTAATTACTAGTAGCCACGTCTGAAAATCATTGAAGATATTTCCTGACTTTCTGACGATTTGTCCCACTTTGGTGAAAAGAACGACAGAATTGTCAACAGACTGTAAAACCACCTTCCCTGGGTGTTGCATCTAAATCAAATCCAATACTAACATCACTATAATGGATTCCGCTGGTTTAAAAATAGTTTATCTGTATCTGGTTTCACTTCATTAAATACATAACACCAGGAAGCAATACTGCGTGAACTCTCAGGTTGCGTTTCACGCACTTCTTGTTCTGCCGACAGCGCATGAATCAAGCGTGAGACAAAGTTGAATCAGTGTGTCTGTGCTACCCTGGAGTGTGAGCGGCCGTTAATGCTGCATTTTCTAGTGACCTTTACGACGGATTACATAAAACAGAGTAATGTCAGAATCACAAAGTCAAAATCACAGAATAACAATGCGCCAAAAAGAAGGTGCTTCTACTGGCCGAACATGCAAGCGTGAAGGTCGGATACCAACAAACCAAGAGCAATGACCACCAGAAACACATGCCCGAGTTGGTCATTTGCATTGTTTCCAAAGGTGCATTAAAGGTGCATTAAAGGTGGCACAAGTGAGACTCTCTGGAGGTCTCTGCACCAAAGCCACCAAGCCAGAGTCTCCCTAAATTCAAAGCCTCCACACAACGCTAGCTCCAGCCTCACTGGGGCTGTAGCAGACTGCCAGCAGACTTGTTTTGTTAACACTCTCCAAAACGATAGAAATGTCGCTCACAGTCCGATCTGGAGGAGTGGCGAATTCACCCAGCAGCATCGGCATCAGCCTCACTGGCTGGCACTTTTCTGCCATGCACATTTAAAAAAAAAAAAAAATGTTTTTAATAACCACGTCTTCAGCTCAAATACTAATCCTCACAGAGCAGCAGAGAAAAAAACAAACTTTGCAGCAGGAAAAAAAGGAAAATCTGACAACTGGTCAGAAAAAGACTTCTGGGTAAATGCATAAACAAAAACATACATTCTGGGTCGATGCATCAGCAAATATCTAAATGTGAGCGAATACTCAAGGAAGCGCACACAGCATTATGAACACAAATATCTATCTCTAGGCTTTTAACCATCATCCAGGACACACAGTTAAGACAAGAGCAACGGTGTGAGCACTCAAAGCATTTAATGGAAATGATTTACACCCAAGCGCCCAGACCTGAGGGGAGCTCCACACAATGCAGCTAAATAAAACAGTGACAAAAACACTCCAAACGACGTGTTCAAATATATCTCACAGCGCACCAGGACTCGACAACGAGGCCACAGGTCCCCCCCCCCCCAACCTCGCTTTGCTCCCTGTAGCAGACAGTTAGCAGTAGCACTGCACCTCTCAAGGACACCGCCAACCACCAGCAGAGAGAGGATAGAGAGGGAGGAGGAGAGGGGAGCTGAAAATCAGGTGGAGATATTCTAAAGGTGGATGGAAAGAGAAAACGAGGGAACGAGATAATGAAAAGAGGGACAGTGAAAGATGCTACAGAGTGCAGGTAGAGTGAGAGCCAGGGAACGAGTGATCAGGAAGAGAGGAAGAGAGGAGGCCGCCATGGTTGCTTACGTCACCTTCAGGATGACATTGGCAGGACACACAGGTCTGCTGCCTCATCAATTCTACTGCTGCCCAAGGGGACATTATATCTCTCACACACACACACACACACACACACACACACACACACACACACACACACACACACACACACACACACGCTCTCTCTCTCTCTCCCCCCCCCCCCTCTCTCTCTCTCTCCCCCACATCAGCCCCCACGCACACACAGGCCCAGCCCCTGGCGTCGTGGCTCTACCTGGCCGAACACACCCGCAGCCTCCGATTGGCTGCCGGGAGCCGGCAACACGCCCCCCCGCTCCCCAGCCAGCGAGACTCTGCTTGGAAACAGAGAGGCTGTGCCGTTACCACTACAGGCCACTGCTGCAGCACTGTTCAGCACCGCTCTGATCCCCATCCTTGTTTTCTGAAAGGAAAACACTACCTGATGGCCGTTTCAGAGTGGTGAAACAGGGTCTGGTGTTGTGCGATTAAGGTCTAAACCCAAAGCGAAGCGGTGTGACGACTAACACACACACACACACACACAGAAAAAAAATGTCCACTCATGTTTATGGTAATTAAATCTTTCATTTTAAATGAATAACGGAGCCTACAATATGTTGAACTTACATTTAATCAGTAGCACTAACAAAGACTAACAAGCTGTACCATTGTTTTGGTCGAGATCACTTTTAACTTTTTAACTCTTTAATTGCACTGACCCACCACGGGTCAATCAGCTCAAAACTACCGCTACTACAATACTACAATACTACAATACTACAATACTAAATCTGTAAAGTTCTTCCATAATATATGAGGCTGTAACTACGCATCAGCTCTCAAAGATATAGCGAGCTAATTAAAGAGCTTTGGAGGCGCTGGTAGGCGGATTTCCCCTTCATGCTAAGCTAGCTGGCTGGCGATTGTAGCTTCATATTTACTGTAGAGACATGAGAGTCTGGGCAATAAAGCAAATATTTCCTAAAATGTCAATCTTTTCCTTCAAGGGGAAATAAAACTGGATGTCAAGAGGTTAACAGCATAACAGTTTGAGAACACGGGACGGAGGTGATTTAAAGAAGATCCTCACCTTTTCCTGATACTGCCGTCTGGAGGAGTCCAGGGACTGGATAAGAGCTGTCGCATGGCCAATAAAAACAGCATAGCAAGTCGCTCCTACAATCATACTCAGCATGGTGAGCCAGATGTCTGACAGACTCTCCGGGGCCTGCCGGCCATAACCGATGCACAGCATGTGGCTCATTGCCTTGAACACGGCAAAGGAGTACAGCTCTGACCAGGTATCGTTCTGTGGAGAGAGAGAGAGAGAGAGAGAGAGAGAGAGAGAGAGAGAGAGAGAGAGAGAGAGGAAAGGGAGATGAGCAAATAGTTAAAGACATCAATGTTACGTAAAAAGGCATGTTTTGAGGGAGAGTGGTGGCAGAGAGTCAGAGGAAAAGCTCCGGGGACAGCGGGGTCGAGGAGCAGCACTTAAACGAACGAGAACTCCGGGGTGACGGAGTTGCATTAGAAGGAGAGAGGGAGGAAGAGGAGACGACATCAGGGGAATCCTTCGAGGCCTAATCAGTAAAGTAGAGACGGTTTGGAAATTATTTCCTCAGAGAGGAAGGATAATGAGAGGTCATTAAATATGCCCTTTCAGAGCTCCGTGAATAGGAATCTACAACAGGCAGCGGCCACCGGGCTGCTCGTTCTGAGACTCACGAAAGGGTCACACTTATGGTGGTTAAGTCACGAAAACATCAAGGGGCATTTCTCCCGTTGTTCGACCCCTTTGATAGCATCTGTCCTGAATGTAAACAGCGGCTCTGTGTCATTCCATCGCAGCTTTAAGCCAAAACTCCCTTTGTCACCAAAGAGACGGGTGAACGATGAATCCCAACAAGCTCCATTGATCTGATACTTCTGTCCACCGGCTCCCTTTGTTTCCCTTTTTTTTGCTTTCATTAGCTCCAACCGTGGTGACCTCGACCTGAACACACCGCTGATGCCAATTAATATGAAGATAAAGTCAAAAGCCACGGTTGAAGTCCAGGTTTTGGGGTTTAATTTAAATCTTTTCTACCAGGGGAACTACAATCTAACAGCCTCCTGAAAACCTCTCAGAGCCTGGCTTCAAGGGCACCAAAAAACAGCATCTTCTATCTTGGCTCCTGACACACACACCCACCCACACACACACACACACACACACACACACACACACACACACCAACACACACACTCATAATCTCTAAATTTATAGCAGGCTATACACAGAGGTTACAGTCTGCATTCAGCAAAGGCAATTAACTACATCCTCCCTCATAACTTATAGAGGAGCATCAGCAGTCTATTAGTGGATCACATTATAAAACCTCTTTTTTTATTTAAAATAACTAAAGTAGCCAGCTCCAGAATAACATGTCAACATTTCACGAGTTAAGAAAGCTGCTATGTCATGTAAAATGTGTAATTTTGAAATGAAATGATGACTAAATCAATAACAAACAAATTGGTCAATAATCAAATAAATCACTATTCGCAACCCGTAAGAAGTGAACTGCAAAATGCATCAACAACACAACGGCATGTGTCGTGTGCGTCTCTTCCGATCTAAGAGGCGCGACAGTAAAGGGCCACGCGGTGACATGAGGACTCCTCCGTCACCAGCAGAGAGAAAACGAAGACTCCAGAAATAAACACAGCTCCACCAAGTGGGCTAAGGCTAAATGGTGTCTGTGAAAACAGAAAGAGAAACAGCGGAGCGAAACAGATTGAATAATAGATGAACGATGAGCACTTTGATTCTGAAATAGCACAGAGCAAGACAGAGGGAGAAAGAGACTCCGTAGCCTCCTAAGTCTCAACAGCATCTCCCCGGAGGTCTCAGTTTGGGAACTATCCGTTGCTTTGTTGGTAATCGGCGACTCCATTAGCTGCAGATAGTCTGTTTGAAGTTGGCTGATAACGCAAAGGGCTTTAAATTCCTCTTCCACTGTCTTAAAAAGGCCTCTTTGTTTATATGCTGTGCAGCGGGCCTCATATATATATATATATCTCACATATGTGCTCACACCGTAAACATCAGCCTGCCAAACAGAATGAGCAGAGGTTAGCCGTGTGCCTTCCAGACGTCACTAAGTGTCCCGGCAGATATCAGAAGGGTTCATCACTAAAGAGATGTATGAAAATACTCCTTGTTAAAGTATGTTGTGTTTTCATCCTTCTGCTCCACTGTCAGCACCAGTTCAGAGTGTTAGCATGCATACAGGTAGCACAAAGTACAGCTGAGTCTGATGAGCGTATCAGAGGGGAACATCTGGTCCAAAACTGTTTGGTAATCCATCCAATAGTTGTCAAGACGCTTCACTATAAAACACAAATGTCAATCTGACGGTGGCTGCAGAGGGGAAAGTCTGGGGATCACCAGAATCACTCGGATTCAGCCTCTGAGGAACAATACATGTCCGTACAAAGTTCTACAGCGATCCTTCTGATAGTCTGGATCAAAGAGGTGGACCGACACGCCGACACGGCCATCCCCAGAGTGGACCCAGGGACCGACACAGAAGGTGAACTTTTTGCACTATTGTCACTCTCGTCACTTCCCTCTGCCCTGGCTGAGGGACTGATCGGTGCAGGGATGGAAGAAATGACAGCGACGGGGAGATGCAGATAATGCAAAATGACGTTTTATATATATATATATATATATATATATATATATCAGACCAAATGATCGATCACTACGTGTGTGACGACGGCTGATAAGCCGGACAAATATCAAAAGATAATGGACACACATGTAACAAAGCCTCTGTCAGCTCTGCTTCCTCCCTTTGTGTCTCTGTCTTCCCTTGTCCTGGTCTGCCTCAGTGAGTGTGTGTGTGAGTGTGTGTGTGTGTGTGTGTGTGTGTGTGTGTGTGTGTGTGTGGGCTGGGTAGCGTTGCTTAGGAATGAGGAAGGCAGAGCATCCTCCTCCCTCGGCAGTTCATCTAAAGGCCAAAAGAGAAGCGTCTCGACGTAGTCTGTCCTCCAACATGAACGCTGCATTGGCAAGAAAATGAATAAGCAAAGTGTCAAACTATTCAGCATCTCTAAGTTCAGTATAACAAACTGTTTACAAGTCCTCTTCACTCTATGATGAGAAATCAGAATGGAGGTTTCTATTTCTGGATATCAATTGAATCAGAAGACGACTTTTGGCCTCTAGGATCAAGCTCCAAAAAACGCAGGATCCTACATTTCCCACAATGCAACTTAATAGCTGATAATTGCCCTTTTTAAGCTCCATGATCTCAGTTTCTAACACATAGTTATGAATATGTAGTCACTCCAGAGTGACAGAACACACTGTATGATTGTGATCACAAGCTGAGTGGGAATGATTATTATTAAACTGTATTAATATGTTCCTTGGTTATTTGTGGTTGTTTATGTTGTTGTGTATTAACCGGAGAGGTTCCCAGTTCCTCTGGGACTGAGATGATCTCATCTTCTCTCTCCTCCTCCCTCAGGAAACAAACACCGCATCGTTACCAGTCCATTTACAGAGGTTAGACAGCAGCTTTCCCTTTTTTCGTGTTTACAGTAGATCCTTTTACAGGCCTTATGCGTTTACATCCAATTTGCAACGTCCAGCGGTAGACCCGCAATGCCGTTCTGGTCAAACTAGGTGCGGCGAGTAAATAAAGTGACTTAACACCATACGAAGTAATTGCCGGCTTATCTTCTCCGAGGGAGCAAACCAGTGTACTGCAAAGCCCCCTCCTGCTGATGGCAGCGGGGGATAATCAGAAAGAGACGTCTCTGTGATGTGGATACAGTAAAGAATGGCCACACACACACACACACACACACACACACACAGTTGTAATTACAGAGTTGGAACCATACACCCTGTGTCTGTCAGTTAGCGCTGCTGTCGCTATCATTACCTTGTCGCCTCCACGGATGCGGCGAGTGCTTTGCCACCAAGCCGCACGCTACCATGGAGATTAACTATGTGGCTGACAAAGCCGCGTGAAGCTAATGCTAAATATAAACCAAATGAAATGCATGGAAGGAATTGGGGTGCACTGTAAAAACCTATGTTCCCTGAGGGATTGAAAGTTTGAGTGAACCCAATTACTGGTTGGTGGATGTCATCCAAAGTTACAGTGTTCTCAACGCCCTCCGTGGGTCCTGCCTTCACGCCCCCTCACCACCAGTGCCACTGCAGGGTGTGAGGCATGATAGATGGCCTGGCTGCAACACAATGGCTAATGTTACAAGTTGTCAGACACTCGATGGGGGGGGGGGGGGTCTCAGGTGGCCGTAGGCGGCCCGTACCGCGCCAGAGCGGCCCTTTGGTCCGAGAGTGACGGCTCTCTGGAGACGGGCTGTCTGTGATGATACAGATAGAGGGAGTCAGTGGCCTGTCCAACCGGACTGCATCGTCCTGGACTTCAAGCACAAGGTTGTCCTCTTGTGAGTTTATGAAAGCAGAAATATTCACGTTGTCTTTAAGTTCTGGTTGCTGTGAACGCAGCGCTTTAAAGGCAAAGGGTCACGGTTTACGTACATTTTACAGGCCCTACATTAAACTAAAGAAAGACGATTTTAATAGTTGAGAGTATAGCTGCATATCAGTTTATTGATATTTATTACAATTCTTTAAGTCCAATATATTCTCGATTATTGATTAATCGTTTAATGTCCAAATTACAAAAAACGTTGCAAAATAAGCTACATTTCTCAGAGCTAAAGACGACGTTCTCTACTTTATTATTTTGTCCGGCCAACAGTCCCAAACCCAAATATAATCAGCTTCAAATAAAGCAGCAAATCATCACAATAGAAGAGCAGGAACAGGAAATAACTGGAAGATTTATCGATTATCAAAATACTTGCTCATTAGCTTTGTCTCACTATTTGGTTTCTATTTTTGTTTCTGCACGTTTGACCCGAGAGCGGGTGAATAATGGCGAAGTACAGTTCAGTCCAGCCACACATGCAGCGGTCTGACCGTGTGGTGCTCTGTGAGTGAGAGGGAGGATTCTAAAGTGGATCCTCTAGACGCTAAGAGATCAGAGCATGAGGGGGGGAGATATGAGCTGGATGACCTGCAAACGGTTAAGAGCAGACGTACTGAGTGAGGAGAAAAGAGCGTAACAATGATCGAAAGAGATAAAGGCACGTATGATCATCTCTAGTTCAGCTGTTTAACATGGGGGGGGGGGGGTCAAACGACGAGGATATGGTCAAATATTACCCACATACTTACATGTGTGTGTGTGTGTGTGAATGTATTTCAGTTAAAGGCAATGTGTGATGACGTGTTTGATCGTCTGTAACTTCAAAGACTTGGGTATGGTGGAGAGGCTGCTTCAGGGATTAAGTCTCTGAATGTCTGCATCCTGGTTGTTGTAACATTTAGCTACACGTAGCTTAAATGTTGTCTTTTATATTATCTGCAGTGATATGAATCTCATCACCGATAGCGGATGCCTCGACCTGTTTTGCCATCATAGTACATATTTTGTCCGAGATCGTGTCACTTTGATTAAATATCACATGACAGCATTTATCAAACCCCAAATAATGCCCAGTGTTTACTGAGCTACTGATCAATATTGTAATATATGATTTTGTCAATGCCGTCCAGCTGTACCAAACAGGGCCAGCAGAGCTGCAGTGTGTCTGTCACAATAAACAAACTACTTTCACCAACATAAAAGAGAGAACATTGATTCATCGCCACGTTCATTTGTTTAACAGGAATTACTTTTGTCCAGCAACAAAAAGAAAAGCCTCCGCTGTCATCCAGGAAATATTATAAATCTTAAATTTACATGTTGTCGTGGCAGACCCTGCCAATGTCGGGGAGCGGGACCCAATCTGTTTAAATCTCCATTTGGACCTGTGCCTCGTGTCTGGGTTAGTGCGGCCTCCCCTCACTCAGTGAAAGGCTCACAGACAGGACGTATAAACAAGCAGCTTTTATCTCTGTGAGATAGACATGGCAACAAAGAGCCCAGCTGCCAGGTTACACCACCTCCCCATCCCTCTGTTTTCCCCTTTTATCTTTCCTGTCATCAGCCCACCATGCTGAAGAGGCGGCACGGAGGGATCTGGAGGTGTGCTTCAAATCTCTCCGGTCCTGTTTTCACACCTTCTTCTTCTTCTTCTTCTTCGGTATCCCACGGTCGTTTTGTCTGGCCTACCGGCTGAACGCGTTTGCAGAAGCCAGTGATTTGAATCGTTTTCTTCATTTGCTGGGAAGAAAACACTGACCTTTCCTCCTGATTCAGTAATAGCATAATTGCAACAATCATCCCGTAGGATAATAACGGTTCCCTGAATAGTGGAGCGCACTGTTTTCAAAGTGGCCCATATTGATCTAAATTACAGTATATATAACGACCGCAGCTAACCTGGACGACCCCTCCGTTTTAGCCCCGCTAGCATGGCTCTAGGGGTGGACGTGTTGGCAGGTCACTTCGGTTCAGACTGAATCAAAATGAATGAATATCTTAACAACTGTTGCATGGATTGCCGTGAAATTTTGCACAGACATTCGTGGTCCTCAGAGGATGAAGCCAACTGACATTGATGCTCCCCTGACTTTTCATCAGGTCACATTATCAGGTCACAGTTTCATTTGTCCAATAAGTACATGTAAAACGAATGATGTGTAGCGCTAAATAGGAAATGTTAGCATGCTAACAAGCCAAGCTAAGTTAGTGAATGTGGTTAAGATCATACCTGTTAACAATCAGCATGTAAGCATTATCATTGTGCGCTTTTTAGCATGCTGACGTTAGCATTTAGCTAATAGCAGAGCTGTGCAAAAGTAAAGCCCCACACAGCTATTAGTGTGGCTAATAGTTCTGGTCTTAAAATTTAGATAAATCTCTTTCAAGTGCAAAAGTTCACGCACAGATTGAGCCTTTCCACTACCCTTACTTAGAGCATGAGGGTTCCTGTTTTAGTTAAGACAAGAAAGAGTCTATCATGGCCACGAAACACTGACTGACATTCAGCCAATATGTTCTGATGGCGGTTAGAAAGAATCAATATTCTGTGACCACCGTTACTTCTTTCCCAATTAACACAGAATAAAAGACGCAAAACCCAGTTCCAGGGCGATGTGTGCGACTCGGTATGCGCAGACATGATGAATCCCTGTCACATACCTCCATCTTGTTGAGGGACACCCAGCAGTCTGAGGGGAAGTCCTGCAGCATGGGGACCAGGAACTGTAGGCAGCCGTCCCAGTGACACAGCAGCAGCATCATGCCGATCAGGTTAAATATCCGCATCACCGCACTGGCCAGGTCATAGGTCATATGGAAGATCTGGAGGGAGACAATGAGACAGGGAGGGTGCCTTCAAACTAGGCTGAGACACACAGAGATAGAGAACATGTTGGATTTTGCAAGATGAACTCTGTGAATATGGCTTTCCTATATTTGTCACTTTACACATTGACTTCATATCTCAGTGACAGCCTGGACTGGAGCTTCCCACTCCACGGTCTCCTCTGGATTATACCAAGTTTGATTAATGAGTAGGGGAGACAGGTTTCTCATCAGTCCCGCATCAAACACAGCAGGAGCAGCGAGACATTTGTTACGAAGAGGGACACATGACATCAATCAGAGGCTCAAACTGAGCGCACACAAAACACTCACGCAAGCCCGCAGGCACACCGATGTACCGCCAACACATGCAGACAGACGTGCCAACACCCACACGTACACAGAGTGATGGACAGGGGTCATCACGATGCTTAACAACTGAGAGTCTATGTCGTCTCACACATCAATCATTCTGAGTCACTGGACAGTCACTTAGGCCAATCATCTATGACCCGGCTGACTTCGAGAAACCACCCTTTGTTGGGCGCTCAGTGGCTGCATTTAATACCGCGACGCTCTTTATGAGGTCTAAC
The DNA here is from genome assembly GCF_023349555.1 of Cebidichthys violaceus. Taxonomy (NCBI): domain Eukaryota; kingdom Metazoa; phylum Chordata; class Actinopteri; order Perciformes; family Stichaeidae; genus Cebidichthys; species Cebidichthys violaceus. The sequence continues at coordinate 16,831,856 of NW_027176964.1, forward strand.
TCTGTAGGAGTACCAAAGGTTTCACAGTAAGACGTCTACAAAGGTCTGATAAACGGGTCGGTTCTCACTCGGTGCAGTAGAAGAGATACTCTGTGATGAGAGTGAAGAGGAATGAGGCTGGACATGAACCACATGCGCTGATCTTTCTAAATGCAGCTTTAACCTTCATGGAGTTTTTTCATTGTCCGTTTTTAATCAATCAGCAACTGAAAAAAACGGACTAATCTGTCATATCGTTGTCATGGGAGAAACTGTACTGTACACGGCCATGTTGTGCCGGCTGATGGAAACGTTCAGCACCATGGACAGGTCCGAGAGAGCTACAAGAACTTCAAGTAGTTTAGAGTCGAGATTCTTGGATTTTCAAAATAAACTATGACAGATAATGTCAAACAGACTGGGCTTTTGAAACGGAGCATTTCCTGTGTCAGCCTCTCACTCTCTATTCTCACTCTCCATGCATGCCAAGTATCACTTCCCATCATGCACCAATGTGTGTGCATGTGTGCACGCATCACATCATATCTTCAGAAATCCAATTATCCAAAGGTCAAGTTAGCAGCCGAGCCCCTCTGCGCTGCTCACTACTGCAAAATGCCAACACCGACCGGGCTGCCAGTACCGGCACGAACGAAGAGGTCCAGAGATCTCGAGACACCGTTGGACCTCCCGTCTCCCGGGCCGCCCTCCTTCTTTTGAGCAAGGAGTCAGATGGAGAGGCTGAAGCGGGGATCCCGACAACATGCATACCTGGGTAAATAAAAGCCCAAGTGCCGTTGAGTCCAGTCTGCAGGGGTCTACCTAGCAACAGCACCCATTTTTTCACATCCAAAGCCTATCAGTCAGGCCTCTGAGGAAATGCCAGCGTACCTAACCTCTCCAACCCTTTTGAATTACCAATTAGTGACATATATAATCATAGTCAACAGCCCCTTAGTGCCGAATATTATCATCACCCTCTACCCCACCTGCTCTTCCTCTGGCACTGTAATTGATTAACTGTGTTTGCACTGGTAATAGGCTGCTTATTAGACCGCCTGGTGCTGCCTGTGGGACTATCGGGTCAGACAGGGAGACAGAGGGGTAGGGGGGGGGTGGGGGGTGGGGGTGGGGCTTGTGTGACAATAACAGTCATTAGAATGCAAAGTTTGTTAAAGCTCCAACATCCTGCTGACATACATTTCTCACCAGGTGGCAGGTGAGAACATGAATAAAAAGCCTCCAGGCAGACAGAGAGTCAGACATGTTGGTTTGGTCACAAGCCAACATGTCTGGAGGCAGATCAGTGACCTTTTATCACAGACTAGATTGGCTGTTTCTTCCTCTGTGGCTCAGGGTTGTGTGATCACAGTTAATATAATATTTACATGAGACGTATGCCACTCTTACCTCTTCCCATTGGTGAATGTAGCGTATTAATCTGGAGAGCCTCAACAGCCTCAGGAGACTTAGGATCTTGGTAAAGCGGACGATCCTCAGGGCCCGGGCAGTCTTGTACACCTCCGAGTCAATCCCCTTCTCCACTATGAGGAATATGTAATCCACCGGGATGGAGGAGACAAAGTCCACAATGAACCACGTTTTTAAGTACTTCCTCTTAATGGTTTCAGGGTCCAAAATGATGTCCGAGTTGTCCTCAATGATGATTCCAGTGCGAAAGTTGAGCACCAGGTCCATGAGGAAGAAGGTGTCAGAGACCACGTTGAAGATGATCCAGGGCGTCGTGGTCTCGTCCTTGAAGAAGGTGATGCCCACGGGGATGATGATCAGGTTGCCCACCATAAACAGCAGCATTGTGAAATCCCAGTAGAACCTAGCAGGCAAGGCATGCATGTAGTTGTGTTGTGCACATGACAGTGTGTGTGTGTGTGTGTGTGTGTGTGTGTGTGTGTGTGTGTGTGTGTGTGTGTGTGTGTGTGTGTGTGTGTGTGGAATACAGAAGGGGAAAATGGGGGGAAGGGAAAAAAGACAAAAATAGAGTCAGACAAGAAAAGGGGAGTTGCTGTGGAAAGCCGACAGGCAAAAGAGATTTCCTAAAGCAGGAGCTACTCTGTGTCTGAACATGAATGTGATGACATGCTGAACGTTCTTTGATGATTGATGATCCGTTATAACACATTTCTCTATGCATACAATATTCTTAAAATGCAAAATAAATAATCTTGTGATCTTTGCTCATGGCTGAATATTTTTTTCTTTTCTTGGTATGGTTTTCTAGTCTGTGGCTGAATGTGCACTTCAGGTTTCATTTTCAAAGTTTTAAATAATGAAAGCAACTTTCCGCCTCCTTTCTTAACCCTTCCGTTGCATTGACATTGGCTTGACTTACACTTACCCCAACGATAACTGCAAGGAACTATGATTGCTCAACTCAGGCTGATAAAAACATATGTTAAGTATGTTTCTCGAGGGTCTCCAGAACCTCAGACAGAACACGAGGTTTCATGCATCCCACGGCACGTCGTGCTTCGTATCGACCTTGCAGTGCACAACGGACACCAAGGGAGCGTCTGCCCCCCCCTTGCTAATTGTTGCCCACGCTGATGTGGCAGTTCGCTGAATGGGACGGAGAGAGTAGCAATAGTGAGGTCTGAGCCCGTCAGAGGAAGCGCTCTCTCTCTCTGCAGGACAGGTGCAGCGCTGAGTCATTACACTGCGACTTATGCAACGAGCTCCGACTCCTTCACTCCACGGTGCAACCGCCCCGATGACACTGTTTGAGGGAACTTTAATGCATCGATTAGCATAAGAAGCAGCTGTAAAGATTCACGTCGTGTCAGAGCTTGCATTGCAGAACTCGTCTCTGCTGGGGGGAAGACATGTCTCAAGTTTAGGCTCTGTTGGTCTTCTGACTCGGCGTTATGTGATACAAATTACAAATGGGCCAAACATGAATGGCGCTGTGAAGGGGGGGGGGGCTCATACGCGCGAGCCGACTCCAAAATAGACACGAGAGCTGTCCACTCCTTGTGGTGCTTGAAACCAGCCGAGAGGAGAACCCGCTGGTTTCAACGCAATGTTCAGCGACGTGATGCAAAAAAACAGAATGAGATGCTAATTCCTCTAAATATTTGGGTGATAAATGAGCTGCTGGGTGATCACACCTGCAGGTCATCGGTGTTGAACAGAGAGCGTCCGTCATTTCAATGAAGGATCCGGGGAGCCGTGCAGGCGGACATGTCTCCAGTGAGCATGCTTGAGGTTTTTTTTTCGCACACTTGGCTCAAGGTGACATTCCATTACTGAGTGCATCGCATACATACGCACGCACACACACACACACACACACGCGCGCGCGAGCATAGCCTACATCCCGTCAGCACGGCTCACGTCACAGAGCATATACCATTACATTACAACGAATATTAACCAGTTCTTTGAAGAATAATAATGGCGTTGTGAATTAACCCGAATCAGCGACGTCCTCTCTGCTGAATGTGAGCGCGTGCTGCAAGGAAACGTGTTAGCAGGCCGGGCTCGTTGAGCATCCCAGACATGCTACTGTAATCTGTAGACCGGAATGGGATTTCTTTACAACCTTGAGAGGACACTCTTTGCTCAATTTGCCTGACAACAGGTTGTTTTTTTCTTTTTTTTGGGGGGGGGGGGGGGGGGGGGGTAAATGGCAGCACGTTGCAGTGCATCGATTCAAATCTCTTGGCTACAGATTCAATCGTAAGAGCTGAAGTGAAAATTCAGCAGCAGCCTGTAATAGCCTTGAACAATAACCATGTGTGTGTTCCCATGGAGTCACCGCGGTTACTCACTATGAAGTTAGTTGAAGATGACAATGAGGAGCCGCTCGGGCCCCTCGTGACTTTCAACGCGCGGCCCCAGCTCTTACCTGAAATCGCTGTACGGGTGGATAATCCAATTTCCAGCAGATTTGACCCTCTCTTGCTCTCTCTCCACTGCTTTTTGACTACCATACATGCGCAAGGAGAATTTGTTAACTCCAGGCTGCAACATACTACTAAACTGCCGCTGCATGAAGCTGGCTTGGCTGCCCTGAGGCTCCGCGTCCTCGGCGGGCACAATTGGCGGTCCATCCTCCGGCTTCAGGAAAGTGACAGAGTTCCGAGGCTGCTGGGTCTGAGTCTGAGTCGGGCCGTGCAGCGAGGATGACGCTTTCCGGCTCGGTGCGTTGGAGAAGGACACCTTGGAGTCCCTTTTCTCGGGGGCACCGCTGGACACGGGGGTATTGCCGGGGTTTGCGCTCTCTCCTCCGTGCCCCCCGGTCAGGGACCCGCCTGGCGTGATCGAGCCGTCCATGCTGGCAGTGGTCGAGTTACAGGCTCCTCGCTTGGCGCTCCCTCCGTCCTCGGCCCTCCCCGAGCCCCCTGTCTGCTTCTCCTGCTTGGAGATGATTGAGCGCAGGCTCCCGGTACCCGAGTCCCTCCTGCATTCTCCGTTTTTGTTGCATTTCATACTGGAAATTGGAGCGACGCCTTTGCAACCATCACCCACTGTCGCGTTTAAAACCTCTAACGCGACCGCTGATCCCGACGCCTCCGCCCCAGATGCTCTGCTGGTCTCGCCGCGCTGGGCAGCATCGCCCGGACAGGGTGTCTGGGTCTCGGTAGCTCTGGAGGCAGCAGTGGGCCGTGGAGCGGCAGCAGCGTCCTCTGGGTGCGTATGGTAGGGCTCCTTGTTTGAGTTTCTCCTGGAACCCGAGGACGCGGCTCCCCCTCCTGGCGTAAAGTTCTTCATCCTGATACTGCCGCCGCCTCCTCCTCCTCCTCCCCCTCCTCCTCCTCCACCTCCGCCGCTCCCCCCGGCTCGGCGCAACCGCGGATGCTGGAACCTGGACTCCTCTTCTCCGTCCTCCGTCTCGTCCATCACGACGTCGCTGGCCGCAGCGGGCTGCTTACCGCTCGGTGCTCCGGGAGAACCGGAGTCCAGACAGTTCTGGCTGCTGTTGCTTCTCGTGCATTTGGACGCGGCAGCCTTCGGTGCGCTGATGTGGCTGCGTCCGCTGCCGCCCACCGCCTTCTTGTTCATGGTGGCAGCAGACGCCGGCGAAACCTCATTCCTGTCCATGACATTGAGCATATCAAACTTTGCCTCCAATTATCTTTGGAGAAAACCAATCAGAGGTAGAGGGGGGGATGGAGAGAAGAAGAGGAGAGAGAGAGAGCGAGAGAGAGAGAGGAGAGAGGGACAGAGGGAGGGGTGGACGTGACTTCTTTGCAAACTACTGCGCTTTTACTTTCACTAGTCATTGTGTCAAAGATGCTCAAGCGTCAAACTAACGGAGCCCCCCTGACTGCGTGTCAAATATCGTTCAATGGAATTAGCGCATAGCGGCTGTTAATTCAACTCAAGGTGCTTCCAGCCGAGGCCTCTCAGTCACGACCTGAAGCTCGAGTCACCCCAACGAGCTCTTTCCAAACACTCACAGCGACATAGATGCTCAAAACATGTCGCCGGTCCACGGTATGACGACATCAAAAGTTTAATTACCACGTGTTAATGAAAACTCAAATGATGTCATGTGTTTTTAGAAGGTGCTTTCAATGACAACCTCCCCGATTCCGCCCGTCGTTGGTGTTTAGTGCGCCCTAGCGGCCACTCGAGGGTGTAGCAGAGAGGTCGAAAGACAAACGTTCATTGTTGTGTGATTCTAACACAGCAGAGATCAACTGTAGTGGTCAGACACAGGGACAGGCAGACAGTTAAAGTCAATTTATTTACAAAAAGGTGTAGTTATTGTGCGACATGTCGCCTCAAAGGTGGCCGATCCTTGTGGGTGCTTGTTGGCTGCGGTCCATGCCCCTCAGGGAACACATTGTACCTTCCACTTCTCACAAGGTACATTCTGGACCTTTTGATTTCAGCCCCTTGGAGTCTGGTCTTGTTAGTTTAGAGGCACAGATTGCATGAGCATCGTTTTTTTTGTGGTCTTTTTGTGCATTGAAAGTACATTGAAAGCTACAGTACTACAGCAGCTCGTACTCTTTTGGAATACTGTGCCAGAGGAGCCCTGAGGAGCAATCGGTTTGCCGTTCACGTCAGCTCTGTCAGCTACTGCATAATCCGTACCGGTACAACCTGTAGCAAAGGTCAACAAGTGCAGCAGAGGCATTCACGCGGTGAACACGCACCACCGACAGACGCAGGTTCAGCGTTACCGCCGGACTGTCCGTTGCTCTGGTGTGAGAACAAGCGCAGATGGTTGCACACGTGTGTAGTGCAGTAGTGATTACATTTCTATTAGCGTCTCTGTTGGAGGGAATCACACTAGTATATGAAATGGTCTTGAAGTACGGTAGTTAGTCTATTACACATCATCACTACACGTACTTTTAAAACAGGAATTCAAACTAGTGTAGAATTCTCTTCCTGCACGACTTTTACCTTTTGACATCAGTGCTGGGAAGCCATGAGCGTCATCACTCCCCCCCCCCCCCTCTCCTCCTCTCTCCTCCTCTCTGCCGTCTCTCCCTCCTTCACACAAAAACGCTGCACCAAGGTTCACTTCTCATGTCCTGGTGACGCAGCGGTGTGACGCTCTCTGAACACGTCTCAGTAAGAGACAGGGACCAGGAAGGTGCTGTGAAGTGAAGAGAAGTGTTGTTGGTGTGAATGACAGACATGGTAAGAGGACAGCTGAGGAGCTGAAGGGGTTTATCTAATAATCATAACGAGTGTTAACTGGTTAACGAGGAGCAGAAGACAAATGATCTGAACCTGTGACAGTAAATGAGAGGATTGAGAAGCTCTCGTTTTAAGTCAGCCTTTGCTCCGTCAAGTAAATAAGCCACTAAAAAGAAAAGAAAAGAAATATTTCATATTTGCTTTGCTAACTTCAGGAAGATGAATTCAATTTAATATTCGTATTATTTGAATATGTCAACATCTCTCTGGCGACTCATCAGCCACCTGTTTGCTCATTATCGGTAGAAAGAGATTCCTGGTCCGAGTCAGTTGATCAACTTTAACTTTAATAACTTCCCCAGTGAAAGGTGTCGTGTTCTTTTTGTGACGTAGTTGCCATGTTGGGTTTAGTTTATTCGATATGCACATCACAGAATGTCACACACATTCATGCCAGAAGAGAGCAGATGCGTGATGTTTGTAGCACCTGTCCACAGGTGGATTTAAAGAACAAAACAGAAACATAGACTCGTCAACATGACCCATTGACTGGTGATTGAGGAGCATCCTTAAAGGAGGGGGACATAAACAAGTATTTCATATTCTGTTTGAGTTTAAAAGGGTGTTTTTCTGCTGATCGGTTTTAAAAGATCCACATTATCTCTTTATTCAATGTTGTAAAACATTAAAAATCCTTTATCCTGATCAACAATCAGGGTTTGATTGACACTGAAGCTTTATAACATGTGATCATCATCATCAGCAGGAACTTCAAATGTGTTTGTTTTAGTACTTTATTGCGACTGTACGAAAAATCGGTTAATAAAATAATAAACACTTGTTTCACAGAGGTCAGACGCTCCCATGACGTTTTGATCTCTGTTTTTTCGGTTACAATGCTCGGTTTGTAAGTCGGTTGGTGAATATTTCCACTTGAGGAATAAAAACGCGTCCTCTGTTGAGCTGTGAGGATCTTCACCTCGTCAAGATGCAAATTCACTGAATCAAACTAAACAAGTCCTAAAGGACTGATTGCATGCTGAGTCTTCTTTGTTGTTCAGTAGTTTACCCAAATTCACATTCTCAACATCAGACAGAATTTTGTGCAAAATTTATAAAAAAAAAAAAAAAAGGTGCAAATAAATATGAATCAGATGAACACTCAGCTTCCTTTCCACAAGCTTTTAGTTTGATCCACCAGCTGTACAGCGGCTGACCATTCAAAATGAGTTCTCTATCTACACGTCTATGGACTCTGCTCCACCACAGGCTATGTTTAAAAGAAAAGAGCATTCTGTCCTTTAAATATAAAATGTGCCCCAGCCTTGTGGGAAACACACGTCTCCATCAAAAAGCAGTCCACTCCGGCTCAAACTGAGCTCACGTCAGTTCTGGTCACGCTCCCTCCTCCTCCTCCTCCTCCTCCTCCTCCTTTTCCTCCTTTTCCTCCTTCGTCGTCGTTGTTATTATTCCTCGCAGCCTCTCTGGATCCTCTTTTCAACACGGCCCAGTCCCACCTCCTCAAAATACTCTTGAGCCGGACCCGGCGTCCGTTCAGCACAGAGGGAGGAATGGTGACTTCAGAGTTCAACTCGACTCATTGTCGTCCCCTAGCATTGAGACGGACCGCCGTCCCGGTCTCGGGCCGAGAGAGGAGTCGCTTCTCGGGTTTTTTTTTTCCCTTTTCTTCCCCAGATGTGAGGCGACGGTGGCGATGGACATCTAGGAGTTTCTGGCAGCATTCTCATTGCTAGGCGAGCTGGGGGAGGAAGAGGAGGAGGACGAGGGAGAGAAGTTCATTCCCGATAATCCCGGCGGGTCTGTGGCCGTGTTCTGTCCGCTTAGACTCTTCCTGCACACAGGACACGTATCGTGCTGTAGGAGACAAGGACAACTTAGCATTTTCTACACATCGAACACACACAACTGGTTGGATACAAACTATTGTGTTTGTGTGTGTAGTCATACCACTTGCTGTACTTGATACCAATCAAATACCAGGATCAGCGTCTGGTGTTAATCTGTTTGGGACATTCTTAATACTGTAGCTATTAGATGGACATACCTGTTCCAGCCACGGCACTATACAGTCATTGTGAAACAAGTGATTGCACGGCAGTTGTCTAACGTTCTCCTCTACGCTGTAGTCTTCTTTGCACACGGGACACTCTAAACCAGCACCTGCACAGACAGAACACAACACACTGTCTGTCCGTCCGTCCGTGTGTTACAGAGCCTCGGTCACACCAGTTCTGTTCATTTGGGTTGAGGCAGTGTTCCACACAGTAAGACTACATTCTCTTCAGGAGTCGTCCTGCATACGTCTGTGACGATAACATTTTCTGAGGGGGTGAGAGACGACGAGTACCTGTCAGGACGGGCCCCGTTCACATCGGATCATCCCAGACGCACAGCTGCAAGCGCAGGTGTGAACGCACACAAGACGCCTCGAGGACGCGCAGAGACGCCATCGCTCAGACCACACTCGTAGGTGGTCTGTGACGCATATCGCGCCATTCTTTTATGTAGGCCAATGAGTCCTGAGTCACGCTGAAGGACCGCCTACTCAACTGGCAACTTAACAAAATAGCTTACGTAGTTATTTTGCTAAATTATTTAAAATAGCTTTTTGGTGATGTGTGAGTGTTCAGACCTGCCGGTAAACAACCTTGCAGGTATTTGTAGGTTCATAAAATGCACCGGGTGTTCAGTATTAGTGTATTACTGGTCCACTGTGACCTCCCAGCGGTTAGAAACAACAAATGGAAATGATGTAGGTCACGTGTTTGTCTCGAGACGCACGGGGAGACACATTCTAATGCCAGGTGTGAACCGGGACACTTACAGCTGTCCACTTGTGATCGGATCACACAAGACCAGTTAGCTCCCGTTAGCTTATTTTCTCATTGCACATCTCCCGTCTTCCTCTGCAGCTCTGCTTCCAGCTCTTAAGTAGAGCTCTTATCCAATCAGATCTCACCTCTATGCTGTCTCTAGGTAAGAAGAGAGGCCTTCAGACTCACAAGTGAAGCCTTTGCAGTTTCAGTAAATGGGGACGATATTTGTTGATTGTCATAGTCTTCAACCAATCAGATCTTTATTTTGACGTGTTGGGCGTCTTCTTTGACCTATCAGAGCCTTCTAGCTGGCCTACGAGTACGTCAGCATCAACGCTGAAGGACGCGTCCTTCACTGAGGTCGTTAGTTGACCTCAGTGAAGGACCTCCTTCACCAGACGTCCTCTGCCGCAGCGGAAGTACGCACTCATTTGAGATCCGATCACAACAAGCTGATGAGAACCGACGTACTCGGAGCGGTCCACTTGCGGGCGGATCAGCCGGGACACATGTTAATGCCAGATGTGACTAGAGAGAGAGAGAGAGAGAGAGAGAGAGAGAGAGAGAGAGAGAGAGAGAGAGAGAGAGAGAGAGAGAGAGAGAGAGAGAGAGAGAGAGGTGGACTTACCCACATGTTCTTCTGTAATGGTGACGGTGGGTAAACTCTTAATCCTGTCTCTGTCTGCAGGAGGCGGACCCGTGTTTTCAAACTGGTTCAATAACTACAAGTGAAAAAGAACAGAACCCCAATAAATGGCCGTGAGCATGAATTACGTATTATGATTTTATGAATAGCACAGGTCCACAGTAGCACCTCCTCTACCTGTGTAATGATAGCATCGAGACCATTGGCCCCCCAGGCGTAGTCCATTGGATTGGAATGGAGCATTCCCCTGCACCACGACGAGGCGGTCGACAACAAACAACAAGAACTTTACTTGGTGATATGACAGAAGTACACAAACACGCGTCACAGGTTCTTGTACTCACCAGGGTCCCATCCCCATGTTTGGCATGGCTGTAGGCGCTATGATTCCATTTACTAACTGCTGGATAATTCTGCAACAAAACACCACAAAAAAAACAACACTTTCAATGAATCAAACTAATTACACAAATGGGAAGTTTCTGTAAATATGAATAGTTTTATGGTCATAAATATACAAATGATACTATGTGTATATGTGTGTATATATATATATATATATATATATATATATATATATATCATAGTGTCTCTTTGTTCTTATAATGTAATACTAGATATTTTGTGGTTTTATAAAATCATATTAAAATGTATCTAAACATAATATTGTTTAAGTGTTTTTTACCATAACATGTGATAACATGTAGAACTCAAAACAAAAGAAGGAAATATTTGACCCGCTTCCTCCTGCGTCCCACAACAACCTTCGACACACTCCGCCGGTGAAATCGTCTCACCCCTCTAGTGTGGGCACTCCTTCGTGACGCGTACCCTGCCGTCGGGGAACGTGTCGACCGCGGGGTTGCCGCGCACCGTAACGCTGCCGCGATGCCATTTCCCTTTCTCTCCTGTTCTCTGCGTCGCGGTTGTCTTCTGTGGGGAGCCGCATTCGGAGGTCGAAGTTCTCATCGAAAATCCCGAGGGCGAACGGACCGTACCCGGAGGGGAACGTGAACAGGTGCTGGTGATCCAGGTTCTAGTAGAACAGACAGAGGCCATGTCAAATCGTGGTGCAAAATGTGTCCTGGAGCAGCTGATTCAACGCGTCACACTGACCTCAAAGGCTTGGCGGTTCTGATCACTGGTGGAGGATGACGACACGGAACCATTTTCAGTGCTGCACAAATACAGGGGTTAAGAAAGTGAAAAGTTAAGACTTAAGACGTACACTTAATCATCACATTAATCAAATTCATGAGGGGAAAAAACAAACAGAACAATCCTCCATACCTTCGTTCCTCAGCCAGTTCCTCAATAAAACCAGAATCACAGCGTGGACAGGTGTAGTCCTACAGAGAAAACAGAGAGGTGAATATCTAGTATACACCATAACATACACACAGGTGTCTGTTTATTATGGACACATCGCTAAAAGCATTGCTCTCAAAAAAAGCATGCTACCCGTATGAGCGTTATAAAAGCGGTGCAGCGCGTTAGTAGAGGGATTCTGGAGGCTGCATGCTGCTTCTGAATTGTTTTATTGCGATATTCTGAGAAATGTTTATATTTGGTCAAACGTCACTGATATAAATTGGGCTGAAATGCCTCCCATTATAACACAATACAATTCAACAGCATCGAAAAACAGTTGGTTTCCAAAATGATCACAGACACTTAACACTGAATACTATAAACTATAAGTTGATTTATTACAAGGCTGGTATTGGACTGCATGGGTCTAAAACATGGTCTTTGTGAAGTGCAGACTGTGTTGCCGATGTTGACGTAAACCCATAAATGTAATCAGTATCATCCAGCCGTTCAGAAAATGTTACCTTTACGTGCTGTAACACATTGTGAGCACTTCCGATGAGTCACCGTACTCTCCAGAGTCACGCTAAGCTGTAACGCGTGTCACACAGGTAAGCAGCCGTCAATAAATAACCGTTACTGTAACATTCAAGAAGCTTCCCATGAATGGCCACCGACGGACTGCTGTGGCAGGCAAGTGCACCGATAACACAACGCTGATTGAGACTGGTTTCGGTTAGATATTGTGAAAGTGTTCCTGCTCTTTGCGGTATTTATTACCACAATAAGCTAAATAGGTGAGCCGTGTGGAAAAGACATTTACCGTAAGCGTTTTTATATCAGCTGATTAATAATCTTTAAATGAAAACGTGCCTTAAGCCCCTGGACAGACAGTCTGGTTTAGAAAGTGAACCTAAGCTTTCTCCTGTTAGCCAGCTTGCTGACGTTAAACGCCTCTCTATGAAACCTTGACCTAAGCTAGCTGCTATTTATTATGTCGCTATTATGAGCGGACATCGTATCTCTACAACACATGCAACATAACGTGCGTGTTACGTTACCCACCAACTAAATTACTACCATTTGACCCGTCACCCTGGACCGTTGTTGCCTATGTGGCTAACTAGCTAGCAAGCTAGCGTTAGCTACACAGCAGCAATGGTTTCGACGCGACTAGGTGTGAGCCACAAATACACGTAAACCCACACGAGCCCAAAACACATTCTTCATTGTCATTCTTCAAGGAGGCAAATATGTCTCTTGGGTCCTTACCGGTAAACGCGGACTAATCTCTGCTGAACACCGGTGACAGAAAAACCGGCAGGGCCGTGGTGGAGCTTCAGCCATTTCTAAGCAGACCAGTTCGTACGACACGGACGGGAAGCAGCGAGGGACAATAAAACCTGACTCTTGCAACAGGAGAGACAAGCGGCAGCTGGAAAAAAATATTCAAGAGGAAGACTTCCGGTTTAATATTTACTTTCAAATTAAAACGTTAAAAAGTTAAAGGTGATAAGGTTCATTAATTTGACATTTTACAACACAGTTCTGCACAATGAAATGGAAGTTGTAGCCATGCTACACACATGTAATAAACATACAAATATACAACACATTTATTGGGAAATTCTACTTATTATGTGACATATAAAATGATTTATTTACAATAAAAATCCCTTTTTTAATCATAATTGTATAACTGCGAGGCTACATATGTTATGCTGAGCAGAATAAGTAATATAGAATTGATTAAATGAATTTAAATAATAATTTGGATGCTATACAATCTTTCTGTCATTGCTCTTCCATAATACCTGTAGTTAATAACACTAAAATATGGACCCCAGCCCTCATTTTCAGATATTCATGCTAAGATCTTGAGAATACAGTGCACACACTCGAGTTTCTGCAGACTGTGCTCCAAATATTAGTATGTTGAGAAAGTACAATAATTAAGAGAGTGTGATAAATTGACTCTGAGTTTTAAAAATGGGATGCAAAGCAATATAATACGTGTGCAATAAATTATATTTTGGAGTTTTGAAACTGAAGATGTCATGAGTATGTTTTGCCCAGCCCTGTTCAAGGCTTACATGGGGGGACAGAACTTTTGAAACATCTCTCTAAATTCTTGAATTTAATACAACACCACTGCACTGACCTCTTATTAGGTATTCTGATGTAGTCCATGCATTTACGACTTTGCAATAGTAGAGATAATGCTTTTATTCTGAAAAAACAATGACCGGAAGTCTCGTTGTTGCGTTTGCTAGTGGGCTTAATTTACAAATCAGCTATTTCGGTAGCAGCAGATTGGCCTCATTGTAGTCCGTGAGCGTCGTTTTCTAAATAGATTTGTCCTCCTGCTGCGACCATGGAGAATAGCGATGCAGGTAAATCCTTCCTGTGGCTTTGACTGTGATGCTAGCGCTGAACATGTAGCAGCTGTCTGAGTTACGCTGAACGCTTGAGTTAGCCAGGTTAGCCGTTAGCTCTTCATTTGAACCGTCCAGCTCATGTAGCCGGAGGAGCCCTGGCTCGATCAATAGCAAGACGTTAGCTAGCGATCGGCTAACATAACATGGTCAGTTCATATATAAGACAATTTGTGTTATGTTTACGTAACTTAACAAAAAACCGTTACCCGAGTTTCATTAGTTCTGCAAACTGTAACGTTAATATCCAAAAATGAATGACACAAATGTCGCTTTACCCCACAGTTCTTATTAGCTTTTAAAAGTTCAGCTTTCTTATATGCTGCGACACAAAGTTAGAATGGTGTGTGTGTGTGTGTTTGTGTGTGTGTATAGATACGTGTGTGTTTGTGTTTGTGTGTTTGTATAGATACGTGTGTGTGTGTGTGTGTGTGTGTGTGTGTGTGTGTGTGTGTGTGTGTGTGTGTGTGTGTGTGTAAGTGGCCAAGTGTATCTGCCTTAAAGAAGTTAAACTCTAGTAAAGTCCAACAATGTAGTAGAAAATATACTTGAATATAGTTCACCATAAAAGATGCTTGCTTACTGTGTTGTTTTATTGCATGTTCCCTCTAACCTCGTTTCAGGGCGTGGAGGATGGAAGTCCAAACCCATCCAGCCGCAGAAAAACAAGATGAACATGAATATTCTCCGGCAAGAGAAGCTGATCGCTCAGAAGAAGAGGGAGATTGAGGCCAGAATGGCAGAGCAAGCAAAAGTGAATGTACAAACGCCGAGCAAACCGCTGCCTCCGAGGTATCGATATACTGATGGACATGCATTCAGCGCATGTGTGTCGTTGAATATTTGGTCCTGTTGGTCGGTGCCGTAATGTGCGAATGCTTTTTCTTTGACTCCAACACGCGACTTAACTCTATTTCATTGGTTCTGATCCCGACAGTTCTCCCAGTTTTCAAGGAGCTTCCTCGAACAAGTTTTTAAACGATGGCAGCTTCTTGCAGCAGTTCATGAGGATGCAGAAGGACAAACCCAACAATGGCTCTGGTTAGTACTTTGCCCTGCACAGTGACTGACAGGTCACAGTCAATGTTTTTGTCTTATCTTTGCCTCCTCTTAGTGTAACCCAAAAGAGTATACATTGTAAGATTATAAAGATACCTGAGCAAACGTATAGGATAAACTCAAAACCAACGGAATATAGTCGTTCAAAGATAAATGATCAGACACATATGAGATCAACTTCAAGCGAATAATACCGTTATACATGTTTCCTCCCTCATGGCTGAAGCAGGGAGAATAAAACCCTTGAGGCTCATACTGTTTCTATGTCCCGTTTCGTTACTCTTTCTAGGTTCCACCACTGATGCCAAATCTCCCACAGCTTCGACTTCACCGCCAGGAGGAAACGCGCCGCAGAAAAAGAGCATTCTGGTTGGCAAGCGGCCCGGCCTCGGAGTCAGTAGCATGCTCAGTCAGTTCAAGAACTACTCGCACTCCAAGAAGAATCCCGTCCTCAGCCAGAGGCCGAGCGTGTTCTGTTCTCCGGACGACGAAGACGAGGAAGAAGAGGACGATTACTCCAGATTCTTAGAGATGAAAGGTAATTCAGGGCCCGTGGTTTTCCAGTGTATCTCTGGACGACTCCACGGCTCGGACGTTTCAGTGCGTCGCCTGCACACTCCGGTGCCTTGTGATTGGCATTTTGACGTAGGTGCCCGTCGAGTAAATGTACTCATAGCCTGCTTAAAGTCTCTCCCCCAGAGGATTCAGACATCCGACTCATTATCGACAAGATGGCCTCCTTTGTGGCGGAGGGAGGAGCTGAGCTGGAGAGAAAAGCCAAGGAGGACTACAAGGACAATCCCGTTTTCTCGTACGTTTTGAAGGACAGTGTGGCTCATCCAGATGTGTTTACCGTGTTCCTTCAAACTCGCCTCATTTCAGATGTTATCCTTGCCTTTTCAGATTTTTATACGACAGGAGCACCATGGAGTACCTCTACTTCAAAAACAGAGTCGCCGTTTTGAGAAAGGATTCGCTAAGACCTGAGAATACGTCAGATAATGGTAAGATCACCTCTTCTCACCCTCTAGACAGTAATGTCAATACAGCATTGTCTATATGACTACAGATGTATGACTTCACAGGGACGTCCGTAAACATTATGATGCGCTGTGCTAGCCTAAACCTACGTGTATGCATCCACTCCCAAGTCTATTATTTACTGCTGACACAGCAGCATTAATTCAACATTCCCTGTTAACTCGAGACTTTCACCTGACTGCATAGGTAAACAAATTATAGCTACTGATTTGCTTCTTATTTTCGGCTGTGCATACACAAGTCATGGCTTCTTTAGTTTTTCCTCTCGCGCTCCTGTGTTTTGAAATAAACCATATTTGTTTTTTGGGTCGGCCTTTGAAAGCTGAACATGTTCTAGTCTCGACGCGTGCGGCGCGCTGTACCTGCAGATAGACGTTCCACGGTGTATACGGTGGAGCCTCTCTGGGCTTTACGTGGTCTGACTTTGTGACAGTGAAAGCCTCGTATCCATGCAGTTCCCCACATTCACCACCCCTGTCCCCCTTGCTCCTCCTCCCTCCTTCCTCTTCTTATCCCCTATTGGCTCTAGACTGGTGGTGTGTGAGGGCCAGTTGAGTACGGTACAGTAGTAGAGTTTGAATTGAGTCCCAGTACTGATAGGCTGCTTAAAGTCTCCCCCCCAGTGGACCCGGAAACCCAGCAGATGGCTGAGAAGCTGGCCAGGTTTGTGGCCGAGAGTGGCCCCGAGGTGGAAGCCATTGCTGCTGAGCGAAACCGAGACAACCCTGCCTTCAGGTCAGTCACTGTATATGTGTCACTCTGTTTATTTACACTGCTAAAGCCTGGTTTTACACTAAATATCTACTGACCCCCCCCTCCCTGTTTCTCAGTTTTTTATATGACCACCAAAGTCCAGCCCACCGCTTCTACAAAGAGAAAGTACGGGAGTATCGGGCCGCAGCCTCCCAGAGCTCCTCGCCTCCAGCAGAGAAATCCTGGACGGACCTTCGGCGACCCGCCGCTCCACCGTTATCAGTAATCCCTCCACCGCTGAACCCCGAACTCCACATCCAAGAGGCTGAAGCTCCTCCGCCTGTCAAGCGGAAGAGAAAGAGTAGATGGGGGTCTGAGGATGACAAAGTGGAGTTCCACATTCCTCCCATCATCGCTCCTCCGGAGATGAATGTTCCAGACCCCAACACACCCTCTCTCTCCGGTACGTCAACTGGATGCTAATATATGCATTTTGGAAAAGGCATAGTAGATACGTATGGATAAAATGGCACAAAGTAAAGCTTTAGAAATCACATATTAATTAGCTTTTTTGGGCACACTGTCAGCACGATCCAATGATTCATTTCTGAATATATTAAGTTTGTGGTGACGTTTGTTTCAGCCCAGGATCTGAGAACTCTCGGTTATAAGAAGGGGAAGCCTCTTGGTCTGGTGGGAGTGACGGAACTCTCTGAGGAGCAGAAGAAACAAATCAAAGAGCAACAAGAGGTATGGAAGCGCCAACTAAACTCCACCCACCCCAAAGATATCATATCTGTTTTTTAGAATAGTCAAAAGGCACTTTGATGACTCGGGTTGAACGCACCATAAATGAAGGATTATTAGGTCCTGTAATCTACTTTCAGCATATGTTTTGGTGTGTGTGTGTGTGTGTGTGTGTGTGTGTGTGTGTGTGTGTGTGTGTGTGTGTGTGTGTGTGTGTGTGTGTGTTTAATGTTTTCTCACACACTCTGCAGATGCAAGAGATGTACGACATGATCATGAAGCACAAGCGTGCGATGGCCGAGATGCAGGTGATGTGGGAGAAGGCCATCAGAGACCACCAGCATGAGTATGACAGCGACGAAGAGGTGGACCAGCAGGCGGGCACCTGGGAGCATCGTCTCCGACATATGGAAATGGAGAAGACCCGCGGTAAGGTTCACCGTCGGTGTGGAATATCGGCCTTGCTTCTGCAACACTAGCAGCTGCGGGTGCTTGATAATCGGTTACTGGAAGGTTTTTTTTTGTGACGAAATAAATCAACATCTCGTCTGTACTTTTTCCAGAGTGGGCTGAATCTCTGACAGATATGGGTAAAGGGAAACATTTTATTGGTGACTTCCTGCCCCCGGAGGAGCTGGATAAGTTCATGGAGACCTTCAAGGCGCTCAAGGTTCGTCTGCCTCTGAATTCACTTGTTCTCCAGCCTAATGGGGAAGGAGCAATAGTTCCCCTCATCCGTCAGTTTAAGATTTAGAGGTAAATGAAGACGACTCCTTTTGAGTCAGAAGGAGGCAGCTAATGTCAGTAATTGTTCTTCAGACATCCCACGGGTCATTAAATGCTCTGGATGTGTGATGTGTACAGAGAAAATAAAAACCTGCTCCCTGCAGCATCTCTTCAGAGGACCGTAAAACTTGTTTCAGGTGTAATCTGTGGAAGCTGTTGCCCTTTAAATGTCTGCTTCTCCACAAGAAGGCCGCACACAGTTTAGTAGGGCCAGGGTCAGTTGGAAATGTCTGTAAACGGGATTGTAATCATCCATCCGTGCCTCTGTTCTTCAAGTTGCTTATCCAGGTCAGAGGCACTGTGGCAACAGCTAACAGAGCGACTTAGACGCCCTCCCTTCTCCTGCAGACTCCTTCAGATCCTCTGAAGGGATCCACAGCAGACTGTAGTTGCAATAAGTCTGTTTTAACTTGATTTGGTGATTTTTAGATGACAGTGTTCATTATGTTCCAGTTAAACCAACTAAACAATAGAAGATCTTGCCTCACCCTATGCTAAATTATGCTTTTAAATAATCTCCCCATTCCTCCGTCTTCACCCTTCTCGGTGTGGCTCGAATGAACACTTGTCGTCGTCTTCTTGACTTGCAGGAGGGCCGGGACCCGGACTACACGGAGTACAAAGAGTTCAAGTTGACGGTGGAGAACCTCGGTTTCCGAATGCTCATGAAGATGGGCTGGAAGGAAGGCGAAGGCCTGGGCAGCGACGGACAGGGCATCAAGGCTCCCGTCAACAAGTGAGCGTTCATCTTCAGCACATTCGCATTTCTTTGTCATTCAGGGAATTCAGCTGTTGAGTTAATACGTCCACTAACTATTGTCAGCTGGTGTCCCCGTGGGCCGGCCTGAACATCGGATTAATCACTCATTTTATTATTTACACCTGTGCTTTTTTACTACTGTGACGTGTTCGAACATCGTCTGTGGAAAAAAGACGATATTTTAAATGGTTTTGTTTTTTCCAGCCAGACTGAAGTGACCGAATGCTGAGTGTCCTTCTCTGTCTCACTCTAGGGGAACCACCGCTGTGAACGGAGCGGGGTTCGGAGTTGACCGTCCAGCCGAGCTCTCAAAGAGTGATGATGAGTATGATGCTTTTAGGAAGAGGATGATGCTCGCTTACCGCTTCAGGCCCAACCCACTGGTAACTCCTGTCTCATATCGTTTTCCCATTTGTTGTAAATGTATCGTGTGTAGAAATCCATACTCGCTTATTTTTTTTAGAAACTTAGAACTTCTTCGTTCTTCCATTACTGTCTGATCCATTCATTTAGATGTTTGCTATAATATTTGAATTAATCTGGTGTTTCTATTTTTGTTTCCACAGAATAATCCACGGAGGCCATATTACTGAAGTAGAGGACTGTTTTTGTTTGTACTTGTTTTTAGTTTATCATAACTTAAAATCTGTTTTCTGCAGCTGTCGGCGTCTCTGCTCGGTTGTGAAATGGACTTTTTAATTTGTGTGACATTGTAGGAAGATTAGACTATCTATTACATCTGAGGGTTAAGTTGAGTGAGAGGGAAAAACAACAATCTAAAATGTTTCTTTAAATAACTGATCGCCTGTTTTCTACCATTTCACTGTAACAACGTGTCGGCTCACCTCGCCTGACTTCCAGAATGACTTCACTCTTCACTCTTGTGTTTCCACTTTGTTCTTTTCAGAGCTTGGCTTTGCATTCTCTACTCTACTCTACTCTACTGTACACTATAACAGCTCCGTCTTAGTGCACACTCTCCTGTATAGTTTTTTGCATCGAGTAATTTGTCTCACTGTGCTATAACTGATATTGGATTCCTGTCATTATATGCTTCAGTGTTCACAATAAATATGTCCGTTTACTGAAATGTGGATTTGTACCAGATGTGTCTGTATAGCTGCTGTACTTCAGTAGGAGCTAGTAGTGACCGGGGCGCTCGTCTTAAGTTTATTGAGTGCTAAGCGCAGGTATCTAACCAATCCTGTTGATAACTGCCATCGGTGTTGATTTCTCTTTGGCTCTGGACAGCATTGAAACCATTTGAGGAGAGCTGGCCGGGCTCAAGCAGCCAGCGGTGAGGAGGAGGAGGAGGAGGGTGACGGATCAGTGAAATCAGACCCACAGGGTGCCATTCCCCAGGGGGGGTTTTACACGGGATAAATATAACTCCGAAATCCCAGCTAAGCAAGAGCCACTCTGGTGTTGGCCACGGCATCAATCAGAGGCAACTTAAGCCATGTTAGAAGGTAAACCAGCGCTTTGATTGGTTAGTGGTGCGGTGAAGCTTTTAGTTCAATGTAAGGGTGTGGATAATGATTATTTTTCATCGTTTGGTTACTAAAATATCAAAGTCAAACTGCTTGTTTTATCTGAAACTCCATCTAAAATATAATCAATTTACTATCTTTATAAGTGGGGGGGAGAAAGCAGAAAATCCTCACATTTGATTTGAGAAGCAACAACCAGAGAACGTTAGGCAACTTTTTTGCTGGAAAAATACTGATAATAAAAAGTGTTGCCAATTATTTTTCTGTCAACCAGCAAAGTGACTAAGAACTTCAGCTTCGGAGCCAATGGATGGGCTTCATAAAGGGAAGGGACGTATGAAATGAGCTCAAACGAATGCTTTTTCGCCTCATTTTAATGCTGATTGTAATCAGTGTTCATAAATAATAAACACCTTGTGGAAGAACACAACTTGTCAGGAGCGTTGGTGTGTTCCTTCCTGGGGATATCCATTGTAAATTCCCCAAAAATATCAATGGGATCAGACTAGATTAGACTACTTAATGACATTTAAATAGATTACTATTTAAACTATGTATTGTGGGCACTGGGTGACATTGTTCTTGTGTGTGTGTGTGTGTGTGTGTGTGTGTGTGTGTGTGTGTGTGTGTGTGTGTGTGTGTGTGTGTGTGTGTGTGTGTGTGTGTGTGTGTGTGCGTGCGTGCGTGCGTGCGTGCGCGTGTGGAGGAAACGCTTTGATTTGACGCATTAACGTAAGGGCTGTCAGTGCGAGTCGGGGGGGGGAGGTAAACAAGATGGCGACAACCTGAGTAGCAAGAGTAACACGAAGAGTCTGACATTTTACTTGATAGACCCAAGTGAAACATTTGCGTTAACCGGGGGCGGAGTAAAACCTGCAACGACTCGTATGGAGAAAGGTGAGACCCGGTGTCACGGTAGCTAACTAGTTAGCTTGTCAACTAGCTAGCTTGCTAGCAATTTACCTCTGAATCTGAATGCTAGACAACGCAACTCCGGTTAGCTCGCGTTAAGCGGGATGCATCGGGATCGGTTCTCCGGTAAAAGGGCTGTTTAGAGCTGATGTTGATTTTGCTGTACTGTGAGCGTAACGTTCATGCAAGTACACCCAGAGAACAATCCCCGTCTCCTACGATGCCGCTGCTCTAACGACAAAATGAGGTGAAGTTGGCTAACGCTAATCTTGGCAAAGTTGGCTATTGCTAGCTGGTGCTGCATAACCAGCAGGGTTAGCTACAGCTGTGTGACGACGTTTCGGTTTATCCTGCCCCAGTGGTCCGTCGTTAGTCCTCAGCATCCACGTTTAAATTAGTTGTGTCAGAGCAGACGTCAGAGTTAAAACCTGCGATGGTCGCCGAAGGTGTGTAACTCGATGAACAGCGTTGTGAGCGGACGTTGGTGAGCTATTCATTCAAGCAGCTACGTTAGCTTACCAGCTAGCTAACGGTTGACACATGAAACGATTCAATTGAGCCACTTCAGTGTCAATCGCGACTCACACACACAGGGTGCTGAATGTGTCCTCAACATAAATCACAATATTCTCGTTATTATATTTATATATTCGAACCTCAAAGCAGATCATCAACCCAATAAGGTTTGACCGGTCAACGTGTTGATGTCTGGACAGATTGTTTACCAAAGAGGGCTAACTCGGTTCAGCTATGTGTGCATGTTCAACAGTACAAATATTAACATGTCGACATTTTAAATGTCCTCTTGTTTTCAGGCACCAGGCAGTAGAAAGCGCGGTGGCATGGAGGACACCTGAGGACGGTTGGACACGTTGGACGGCTCGGTCGACCTCCAGGAGCCGGGGCTGACACTGTGCCGTTTGCCTGTAGATCTCAGCTTTGGATCGGGCCCAGCTGTACACACCTATGTATCCTGAGGACACCTGTGCTCTGAAGCATGGACCTTTGACAGAAATGCTGTGCCGCACGGCCTCCAAGCAGGACCGGTCGCCTCTACCTTAGGCTGTTACGTTCATAGTTAAGCGGAGAATAAGTAACGTTTTAGAATCACAATTTTTCAAATTTCTGCTCAACTGCACTTGTCACGAAATGCACAGTATAGTACACTAACTTGGCACTGGACACGTTTTTTGTTTTCACCTCCTTGAGAGAAAAGAGCCCTAATGTTTACAATTTGGGATTGATCTCCCACCAACCCCCTCAACTCTCAGGCGTGATTATTTTCTCTCCCGTGTTCAGTATTTTGGAAGTCGTCTGTATTCCGCCTCGTGGAATTAAAACACTCGGCTCAGTGCTTAAAGGCCACCAGTGGATTACTCCCCAGCGGCAATCGTAGCTATTTGTGAACAATTTTGCACAGGAGGCATAAGTTGGCAGTCATGAGTACCGGCGAGCTGCAGCATCTTGACTATCTCAATGAAAGTGAACTGATGGAAATGGATACGTTCATTCACCGCATTGACTCTACAGAGGTGATCTACCAGCCGAGGAGGAAGAGGGCGAAGCTGATTGGGAAGTACTTGATGGGCGATCTGCTGGGCGAGGGCTCTTACGGCAAAGTGAAAGAGATGCTGGACTCGGAGACGCTTTGTCGCAGGGCTGTCAAGATACTGAAGAAGAAGAAGCTG
The DNA here is from genome assembly GCF_023349555.1 of Cebidichthys violaceus. Classification (NCBI taxonomy): domain Eukaryota; kingdom Metazoa; phylum Chordata; class Actinopteri; order Perciformes; family Stichaeidae; genus Cebidichthys; species Cebidichthys violaceus. The sequence goes on from NW_027176964.1 coordinate 16,854,858, forward strand.
AGGAGGATTCCCAACGGAGAAGCCAATGTGAAAAAGTGAGTCTTTTCTTTGACCCTTTTTTTTTAATTACCATCTTTGCACTCTGACAATTTAAGTCATCGCACCAGTGTCACTAACGTAGGCGATGTGTCTCTTCAGCTAGAGACGGACAGTCATCAGTAGCTTTGACTCTACTGGAATTCTCGTTCTTAATGAGTTAAGTGATTTAAATCTCCGTACTGAAGGTGTAATGACTGGGTTTCATATGACTGTCCCACTTTATTAACCGTCGATCCCTGTGCACAGCTCTTAGTACCTCACTACCTTTATAAATACCAATATCATACCTTCTTAAATGGTATTTTACACTTCTTTTTTTTTAAGAATAGTTATATACAAAATGTCTTCTCTGGCTTCTTCTTTTTGAAGGTTTCATGTCTTTTTGCACGTGTGCTCAGATTCACCTGTTCCACACTTCTGTAACGATGAAAACAAAAAGCTCATTTAGCTTCATCAGACCAGTGATGGTCTAAAGTGTAAGATGTTTCAGTTTAAACGTACATCAGTCATAAGCTGCAAAAGTCAGCACTGTTGGAGTTCAGATGTCCACGGTGAAGGAGGGAATACCTCGTCTTCATGCGCTTCAGTAAACCGGTCAACCCGGTTGTAAACATTGCCTAGAAAAGAAACGTGGTTTGCTGCAACCGAGGTGAAGTAATAAGAAACGCTCGGTTAACACGGCGACACTTCTTCTACAAAAACAGCTGCAGCGTGTTGCTCTAACCAGATCTCTCTCAATAAGTTGCTTTGTCGGTGCAACCAAATATATGTTCTTATGAATCAATGCAACTCAAGAATCTAAAGGATTACAGAGAACAAACAGTCACTTGTTACCAATGAGAACGGTGATGTTTGTTGCCGGTGTGAAATGCATCACGATGCGTCACTTCATTGCTTTTATTATGTTGAGCACAACACGGTCACGCAGTTTTCTGTTCGTGGCGTCGCTGGAAATATAAATCAAATGAAAAATCTTCAATGGATTTTTCAACTTGTTCTGTTTGTTCCAGACTCTCGTCTGTCTTTATGCCTCTGTGCTTTGGCTGTGTGAGGAGTTTTAATCACACAGTAGTTCATTAAATATTGCTCCAGCTTTTGCGCTGCGGGCCTGTGCTAATTATAGAGGAAGCTTTAGAAAAGTGTCAAAATGAGAAAGAAGAGCTGCAAGATGGCCGCAGTCAAAGCGTCAGCAGAAGAATGACGACCGGCCCGTCGTACCGGCTCAGGGAGATCAACTCTGTAAGAGCTTCTAGTAGCAACTATAACTTCACCTTTAAGTTCTAAGATGAACAACTTCATGTTAATGTGCCACACTTCCTCCAGTTAGTTGGGACTGAAAGCAGCAGCTGCAGTTCTCCATCGGTGTCCAAACTGGATCCTTTCTCTCTCAAGCTCTGAGAGCGCCAGCAGCCCGGTGGACTTAAACCACTCTTCAGCTCACATTTTAAAGTGTGCGACGTGCACACGCGGGATTCAAGGTCGGAGGTTAAACGGATGAAATTCCCAAAATGCAAACCCCACTGATGTCTGTGTGAGATAGAGGAGAGCCAAAGCTACAGAGAAACGTGCTTAAAAACAACTCATACTAAGGTTCTGGAACTCCAAGACCAGGCCTCAGTCAGATCCCGAACTGTCATGTTCACATGTGTGAGATTAGAGAAAGATATGAAGACAAAGTAAACCCACTCCCACTTCCACCTTTTTATTCTTTGATCCTGAAGGGGTCCCACATATTTCTCACACCATAAACAATGTTCTTGTTTTTAAATTCCGTCTTCCGGCCCTCGTAGCTCCCGGGTCTCCCGTTCGGCCTCTGCTCAGCATTCCTGTCTGCTCAACACTTCCTGCTTTTTTTCTTTTTTTACAGGGTTGCCAACGGGAATGGGCACGCTCACACCGCCGTCGGTTGAGTAACGCCGCTCCTGTTTCTACGGCAACACCCCCCCCCCCCCCCCCCCCCTCAAAAAAAAAAAAAAAATGCCATGCCCTTCTTTGGAATGACAAGAGCGCGAATGCTAGACTCTGACTGTGGACCGGCGCACCGTGTAGATGCAGATGTCGATCCCTCGTTAATGTTCCCAGTGTGTGTGTGTGTGTGTGTGTGTGTGTGTGTGTGTCTATATATATATATATATATATATATATATATATATATATATATATATATATATATACATACACACACACATACACACATATCACTGAGTGCTGGAATCCTTTCAGCTCTGCAGGCCTTGAACACACGAGGTCCATCGGTGCACATCTGAGCTCAGAGACTGCAGCCGTCACTGTTTTCTGATTTGTTTAATGGAGACGAGTAGTGATGCAGAGGCAGCTCGGTGTGCTGCGTCTCAGGCTTACTGTCCAGCTGAACAGCAGCGACGATGTATTGCTTAAAAAGTGTGCTATTCATGCCGTACCAGGTTTTTAAAAAAAAAAAAAGTTTATTTCAGAGTCTCGCCCACGATGAGCGAGGAAGTATTTAGAGGCTCCCACGCCTTTCCATATTTTAATGGTCGGTCTGCTTTTAGGTGTGCGTGAGTCAGCTGTCTTCTTACCGGTGCAGCGATGCAGCAGCAGCTCGTGTGCGTCGACTATATGCCCAGAATATCCGTTTGTCAGGAGGACGACTGTAAAAGGCAGAGGACTGACTCAGCTCACACACTGCAGGGTGATGAGGGACAGAACGGCTTGTTGTGAAGAAGTGAAAAGAGATGAACAGATGATGCCTCAGCACTGTTGAGGCTTCATTTCTCCCTTCATGGCTTTGACTCACGTCTTTCCAGGAGGGAAGAGGAAAATGTCTTTACATAAGAATCAATTTTATCTTCTACAACTCTAAATATGGTCACAGAGACCCAAGACATGTTTTCTCTTTCATTGTTGTCAGTGACCGTTGATGTCTTATGGTTACATAATGGTTTGCACACACACACACACACACACACACACACACACACACAGAGAGGGATGATGAGACGGTAAAGACAGAACTCTGCCTCGAGCACATGGGACCATCATGATGTCAGACAAAGACAGCGACGCGGGGCGACCTCCTGCTCATCCAGCAGAGCTTCCTCATGTTGGATGAATCCGTGGCGGCGGCCCGGGTTTGATTCTGACCCGTTTTGATTCACTGCTGCTAATTAAAACGCACAACTGTCGTTAATTTGCGGTAATCTGAACAATGTACCAGTGAGACTGATTGAATCTAAATCTAATCACCAGATATCCGTCCCTGATTGTTACGCAGAGCTCTCCTCTGTGTGTGTGTGTGTGTGTGTGTGTGTGTGTGTGTGTGTGTGTGTGTGTGTGTGTGTGTGTGTGTGTGTGTGTGTGTGTGTGTGTGTGTGTGTGTGTGTGTGTGTGTGTGGTTTGTACTTTGTACTTTGAGATCTTCTCATCCACATTCAAATTCATTAGCGTCTCTCCTCACAGCTCTGGGATGAATGTCGAGTCTCCCGGCTGCGTTGGTGATTTAAACCTCGGGTTGTCTGTCTTTATGAGACCGCCGCTCCGCTCCGACAACATCACGTCTGACCCAATCAGTCCTGCAATTGTGTTTCCGACGAATCACCTTCCAGCAGAGTCTTGCGTTTCATTTTCCTGGATATACAAATTTAGTTTCTCGTTATTAAAATCACAAATTATTTTGAATTTCAAAACGGCAACTACTGATCCGAGTTGCCGTAAAATTCTCGTCTCTGCTCAATATTCCGTACACAGCTGGTCGGTGGGCTTCGGTATCGTAGCCCGGGTATCCGTGTCCGTATCGGGACAGGAGAAGTCAGACCGGTGCGTCCCTGATGAGTGTGGTTGTGCTGATGTGTGACACCTGTCGTATTAGATTATGTAACGCTTCCTGTACATTCCCTAATTGATCCTGTTTCTTTTGTATGTTTACAGGGAGATTCAGCTGCTAAGAAGACTCCAACACAAGAATGTGATTCAGTTGGTGGATGTGCTCTACAATGAAGAGAAGCAGAAGATATATCCTCACGTTGTGAATGAGTTGATTTTAGTTCCTGAGAGTTATTTCTATGCCTAAATATCTCCGTTTGTCGCCTATTGTCATAACGAGCTCATTATATTAAAGGATGTGTTCACTTGCTCTGGTAAATCTCCTTGACTCCTGACTCACGTATATGGTGATGGAGTATTGCGTTTGTGGGATGCAAGAAATGCTGGACAGCGTCCCAGAAAAAAGGTTTCCAGTGTTTCAAGCTCACGGGTGAGAGTCTGTTTTTCTCTCCCCCCTCTCTGCTCCCTTCTCTGCTCCCTTCTCTGCTCCCTCTCTGCTCCCCCTCGTCTCTTAGTCTCTCTGCTCCCTTCTCTGCTCCCTCTCTGCTCCCTTCTCTGCTCCCTCTCTGCTCCCCCTCGTCTCTTAGTCTCTCTGCTCCCTCTCTCCCCCTTCTCTGCTCCCTTCTCTGCTCCCCCTCGTCTCTTAGTCTCTCTGCTCCCTTCTCTGCTCCCTCTCTGCTCCCTTCTCTGCTCCCTCTCTGCTCCCCCTCGTCTCTTAGTCTCTCTGCTCCCTCTCTCCCCCTTCTCTGCTCCCTTCTCTGCTCCCCCTCGTCTCTTAGTCTCTCTGCTCCCTTCTCTGCTCCCTCTCTGCTCCCTTCTCTGCTCCCTCTCTCCCCCCTCTCTGCTCCCCCTCGCCCCTCGTCTCTTAGTCTCTCTGCTATATTTAGGACAGGCTTCTCTCTCTGCAGCCTTTGCTCCAGGCCTAAGTTTAGACCTGAGGCTGCTGGGCCTCTGCCGTTAAAATAACTGACAGTGGATTGTGTGAAAGCCGCTGACGCTAAAGTACAAAGTGATGAAGGTTCATATGACCACAGTGATACATTGTTTGATAATTGTTTTTTTAACAACTTGCAGTATGAAACGCTTCCAGTCTTTAAATTTAATCTGTCGACCCCTCTGTTTCTGTTTCTTTTTTCCAGGTACTTTTGCCAACTCTTAGATGGCCTCGAATATTTGCACAGCCAGGGAATAGTTCACAAAGACATTAAACCAGGAAATCTGCTGCTGACCACAGACGGAGCGCTTAAGATCTCCGACCTGGGAGTAGCGGAGGTGAGCTTCGCTGTGTTGTTTACCATCCAGGGGGAAGGATTGTTCCACCATAACTTACCAGATCAAGCATCTTGTAATTCCACATATTTTTAATTTCCACATATTCTATCTAATGGGTAATGATGCTGCCAGCTCCTATACACACAAGAGTACTGTGGACGGTGTGGACGGGGCGATTCGTCAACATAATCGTCCTCTCATGCAAAAGTGTCCCGCGGGACCACCGAGGATCCACCTCTGTGTCCATAACCGGGCGGTGTTGTCGCTGCCACGTTGAGAGGTCCAGAGTGACCGACTCCATCACAAACGTCTCAGTGACGTCCGTGTTTGATACAGTCTCAGTCTGGGTTTCACACCCGGTTCTGATGTAGACGGTGTTGCTTACGAAGGGTCATTCGGTTATTTCATAATTCACATTTAAACGTTCTCACTGATCTCATTCACTCTGTGTTCTTCAGGCCCTTCACCCGTTTGCGGAGGACGACACGTGTCGCACCAGTCAGGGCTCACCGGCCTTCCAGCCTCCAGAGATTGCAAATGGACTGGACACCTTTTCAGGGTTTAAAGTGGACATTTGGTCCGCTGGAGTAACACTGTGAGTCCTCAAAAGAATCATGGCGTTTTTTAAATCCCCAAATTATAGACGGAAGATCTGCTGGGTTGTCTTTTAATACGTGACAAAAGTCCTAGTCCTATGGATCTATCTATCAGATGTCGTGTGTGTGTGTGTGTGTGTGTGTGTGTGTGTGTGTGTGTGTGTGTGTGTGCGTGTGCGTGTGCGTGCGCGTGCGTGCGTGCGTGCGTGCTTCAGTGGTTCTTAGACTTTAGAGAACAGACAAAAATAACCAGACCGGTTCAGAATAGGACAAACAACAAGACTAGAACAGGTAGAATGAAATGTTCAATATGATGTGATGACTGAAGGAGGACAGTTGACCCAGGACTAGGACAAAGACTGACACGATTTAGAGAGAGCTTTTTGAAAAGTAATGACTAAAAGTTGATTTAAAAAACGGCCTAAAATTACTTTTCGTCGTCTAAACATTTCGGTTGTCTGTGACTGAAACTATAAAAGATAGAAATGACTGAAACTAATAAGCATTTTTTTTTGTCTTAAGAGCTAGACTAAATTTGAAATTTAAAATGGCGACTCTTAACGGCATCCGTTTATGAAAGTCTTACAGTGTTTTCTGACTCCTCCTCCTCCAGATACAACATCACAACGAGTCTGTATCCGTTTGAGGGAGACAACATCTATAAGCTATTTGAGAACATTGGAAAAGGAGACTTCACTATTCCCGAGGACTGTGGACCCCTCCTGTCGGACCTGCTGCAAGGTGAGCGCTCTAAAGAGACCGTTCCTTCTCACCAAGGGGAGAGCATTCATCCATGCAGTGTAGCCTTTTATTTTGTCACTGCAGTAGACGTAGCGCCCGTGCTTTGCTTTAACTACAGTTTTTTTTTCCCGATGTTTACAAAGTGCAGCTTTGTGCAGCATCGCGGGAAAAAGTGTCGATTGGAAGTGAAAAGCTTTGAGTTGTTCAGGTCTGTCCAGTAGGTGGTGCTGTGCCACTGAAAGTCTTCTCATGCATGCCGAGGCTTCCTCCAAAACTGTAGAAAACCCTCCAGCTGTTGACGTAGTTTCCATTGATCCGGAGCCAGCAGCGGAATACTAAACATGTCAGAGTCGGGCGCTGCTTTTCCCGACTGGAATGCTGCAATGCTTCTGCTCCCTTTGTACAAACAAAAGAGTCAAGTAGTGACATTTACAGTCGGCTGAATGGATGTAAATCCAAAAAGAATGTCGGGAAGATCATGTTCGCACCGACGGATGACGCTGGATGTCTGGTATTCCAGCTTTGATCCGTGACGTTGTCCTGTACTTGGTGTCACGTGGACGGATTTTGAACGGCGTCTTAACCGTGAACGGGAACAAATTAAGAACCGGCCACATTCTGGTGCCGTCATAACTCTGAGCGCCTGCATCTGCATCCCCCCCCCCCCACCCCCCCCCCATTTTGTGTGAGCGTGACGTCTGTGTGATGACGCAGCACCTGGGAGATAGTCGGTCCATAATTACACGGTCTAAAATAAGCCCGGTGCCACAAAAGGTGTCCTTCAGCAGGAGCAGCGCCGCTATCAGCGCTGAGCACGCCGGCCCCTCGCTGCTTCTGCTGCTGGCAGACGATCGCGGTATTAAGGCACCGCATCACCGCCGCCTTATCGCACCGACCCGCCGCTGCTCCCACAGATTCGGCCCCACGTTACGATAATTGAGGGACAAAGGTCTTCAGGACGTGGGTGCAGCGGTTCTGCTCCTCGTACTGACGTTTCCTTACCGTACCTCACCGAATGAGATTATTATAATTATTATTATTATGGGAGTTAATTAATGTTCCTTGAAGGAGCGTTCCGGCCATCCCACCCGGTTTCATGTTAAAACGCTGAGCAGAGCGATGACGCGAGAGGAGGGATCGTTGATTCGATTGACCTTTTTCTGATGTTTTCGTTTTCCAGGAATGCTGGAGTACGACCCCGCGAAGAGGTTTTCCATACAGAACATAAGGCAACACAAGTGAGTGATAAAGTATCTCGTGTAAAACACATAACAACAACAACAACAACAACAGTGTTTAGAAAGCGTAGCTGAAGTCGGATCCGTCTTTCACTCGTCCGTCTCCTCCCTGCCAGCTGGGTGCGTAAGAAACACCCTCCGTCTGAGCCCCCGGTGCCCATCCCCGCCAACGCAGAGAGCAGGGACCCCTGGAGGAGCATGACGGTGGTGCCCTACCTGGAGGATCTCCACGGCTACACCGAGGAGGACGATGACGAGCTGTACGACGGAGAGGATGAGATCATATACACTCAGGACTTCACAGTGCCGGGTAAGTGTGAGCTCTCGCCGTTGATATTTCTTGTTAATCATTGTGCTTTTACTGCTTGATTTAAATATATATATGTTGGGTTTTTACATTGCGTTGTGTTTTGGTTAGTCCTCTATTTTTTATGTTGAATCTTTCTTCTTAGAAATGTGTTGCACTGAACCACGCGGTTACAAGTTCAGACTCATCCACTTCTAACTTTAAACTGTGGCCTGTGACTCCAAGCCAACAAACAACATTCCTGACGCTCCTCAGTGTAAACGTGAAAGGCAGTACCAGGAGTCGTTCACGCCGCGCTTCCTCTGCTTTCACTCTGGTCTCGGGAGCCTTTCTGCTCGCGCTCTTTTTGTTTTGGTGGTTGAAGAACGATGGAACCGTTTGATGTCGTTTTAGTATTTATTATTTCTGTACTTGGACTGAGATGAACTTAAATGTCCTCTGTGGTACAGAAGACATATAATGTAGGCAAACACAGAACAACCGAGGCAAAATCAAAAGTTCATGATCAACATCTATCAATAGACGAGACGTATTTAGTTGCACATCCATGCTAGGTGTAGTTTTTCTTCCTGTATTTCTCATCCAGTAGATCCAGAGTCCTGTCTGCAAAAGGCGACATTTCATGTCAATTTTGTTTGTTTAATTTATTTTCATAACATTCTGTTTCCTTTTCATTAACTGTGTGTACAAGAGGTGAATAGATAACGACGGCGTCTTTTTATATTAGATTTAATTTGTCGTCCCCCCCCCCCCCTTCATCTTTTTATCTTTTCCTCCCAGAATGCAGAGCCTTTATCCGTTGCCAGGCAACAGTCGGTAATAATAAATGCAGTGGTCGTGTCGGGGATCTAGAAGTGGCGCTCCGCTTGGGGAAAAAAAAACAAAAAAAACACACAAGCAGAGCTGCACATTGTGAATGAAGCGAGCTAAAAATAGTCGGGTTGAAATGGTTTTGGTGTGGGAGCGTGAATGGGTTTCTCGAGGTTCACGCCCACACTGGGCTCAGCGCGGCGTCGGATGAATGAAGTAAAAGAGTCGTCGGTGAATGAAACGCCAGTGAGCCCTCGTGTTTCTCTTCAGCGGTAGCTACACCGCTGTCAGGTCACAGATTTACAAAATCAAAAATCGGTCGAAAAAACACTCAGGCCCACCTCTGCACATGAAGCTGAGAGATCACGTTGAGCTTTGGGCCTATTTTTCCACTCGGCTGATTTCCTGTTCCTGACGTTTTGCTGGTGCTGCTGACAAATGAGCTTTTTTAAACCAAAGTGTTCGCAGCAGCAGCTCTGTTGTAATTTCCCTCCTCGTCATCGCTCACACTTTTCCACACGTTTTACGTCACGCTGGCCGAGTGACGCGGCGGTCGAGACGTCGCTCGTTTGAAACTGTGATGGATTTGTTCTGTTTTTGTTTTTTCTTTTAGGACAAGTGGCCGAAGAAGATCTGGATCAGGGGCACGAAGACCACAGTCCAGCTCTGGCCAAGCCAGTTTGTGTGAACGGGACAGACGGCAGCAAGGCCAAAGCCGAACGCCGGTCCTCCTCTTCATCCAACCCCTCGCGTAAAGGAGTCTCCACAGCCAGCAAGATCCGCAAGCTCTCCACCTGCAAACAGCAATGACACCCCCCACCCCCACCCCCCCTCTTCCCTCGGCAACAACCCGCCTGGTGAGTGTGTAGACTCTGAACAAAGGACGCCTTCCATACAGTAGACAGAGGAGAAAGATTGAGATAAACGGCTGCAGAGCACAGATGAAAAGATGGAAGTGATGAGAAGACGTTCGTAGAGACGAGTATCTGTGTGTGTGTGTGTGTGTGTGTGTGTGTGTGTGTGAGTGAGTGAGTGTGAGAGTGAGTGAGTGTGTGAGAGTGTGAGTGTGTGTTGATATTCAGAGAGCAGTGCCTCTGACTCACCACCTCTCCCCAGGAGGGTTTCCTATACAGTCACGAAAACTAGATCTGGACCGGTCCGGTCTTGGGGGCGTCATTTTTCTGTTCTCCGTCAGGATTAATGTAGACGATAAGCTTCCAGGGGTTCGTCACACACACACACACACACACACACACACACACACACACACACACACACACACACACACACACACACACACACACACACACACACACACACCAGTTTAATAGGTCGATCTCCTCTCCTTCCAGTCACCACCCACGGCTTGCTCTTTCAGTCCGTAGTGCATCCAAACCCGCCGCAGTGTGAGGCTGTTGGTCATGAGTTCAGTGCAGAGAGGCTGTGTGTTCGTCTGTTCAGGCGATGACTCACCCCAGAGGAGAGGAAGCATCTCTTTCCATGTGAACAAAGTACATCCGTCACGTTAACGAACAAGATCGAGTCAGAATCAAAACCACACCAGACCAGTCTTTGTTTTATATATATATATATTCTGTCCTCTTCGTCTCTCAGGTTGGTCTGTCCCCGTCCTTCTGTGTCCCGGAGTCCTCGCAGTCGTGAAAGAAACCTGCTGACGTTAATGCCCCCACCCCCCCCATGCCTCCTCGGACCGCTGGCCTGCTGAGTCTTTAGAAGATGCGGTATGAGTGACGGGGAGGAGGAGGAGGAGGAGGAGGAGGAGGAGGAGGAGGAGGAGGAGGAGGAGGACAGCATGAAATGTTCTTTTTGCTCTGAGACTGAGGCACTGGCTGTGAAGATGTTTTCATATTTTGGCTCCTTTCAACTCTTTGTCATCTGCCATGTAGTCATCTCCCCTCTGCACCCTGTCGTCCTCTCAGGAGGGTCAAGTGTTAAACCAGACGTTACAAACACCATCACCCCTGTACCCCCCCCCATCCACCCACCCCACCCCCACCTTCTGTTTCTATTACTACTTTTGTTTTTACAGAACCCTAATGGCAGTTTTTAAAGACGCATTGTGAAGTGTAAAAAAAAATTAAAGAGGAAAAAAAAAAAAAAAAAAAAAAAGATAACAAAAGTTATGAATAATTCTATATTTAAATCTATAATGAGAATAATTATAATAGTACTCTACTACCACCAACATAAACTGCATGCTGTACAGAGCTGGGAAAAGGGAAAGTGCTGAAGACTGAAGCTTTGAGATCCACCGCTGACCTGTTGGGGATTTTTGATTTCCATTTAGGTTCTTTATTTTCTTTTTTCCAATGAATATTTTTTAATTATTATTTATATAAAATATGTCCCAAACAGGCTATTTTGTTGGATGATCCTTTTGTCCTTTTTTTAAATTTATTTTTTACCTTTTTATTATTTGATGGGAACACTGCTCTCGTCTTCCTCCGATGTCTTGTTTTGCAGTCGCCTGCGTTTCTTTATTGCGTCGGCTCCGTACGCAGCCGGACCCGCCGGCGGCCCCTCGCTGGGAATAGATCAGAGAGCAGGTGAGTCATTGCTCTGAGGGAGGGAGGGAGGGAGAGAGGGAGGGAGAGAGAGAGAGGGAGAGAGCGGCGCTTCCCACGTCAGCGAGGTCGACGCAGAGATTCTCCGTTCAACGAAACTCACTGAGGGAAGGATGGAGAGACGCCTCTCGTCTACAGGCTGGATAACATCCCAGCGCCATGATTTCACACACACTACATCAGCTCACCCGAAATATGTTGCAACAGCAGAAAACCACGGGTTGCACTTAGTCCGTTTTTTTTTTTGTTTTTATTCACAAAAATGTTCCGGTGCAAAAATGAACATGGGCCTCAGTTGGTCCCACGCGGGTCTGACATTTTTCTGCACCACTCATTTACAATAAAACAGACGGTTCAGTGATGGAGGACAAAGACGTGAGTTCTATAATCTACACGTATTCTACATCCAGCCCACGTCGGCGCTCCGCTCTGCTCGCGGTTTCCCAGGTGACGTCACACACACCTGACATGCAGCGATGTTCTGGTGTTGAAGAAATGCGGTTTGACACGAATGCTTAAGGAATCACTGTACGGCCGTAGTGACACACAAGAAGAGTGGAAAGAAAGCCGTTGAGTGCTGTGACTCTAACCCTGTGAACACGGAGGACATCTGCAAAGTATTACTTTTAAGGATTGGGCTGCAAGTATTTTAATGCCAACAAATAAACAAAACCAACAAGGTGTCAGTTTGTCTCTTAATACTTTGACTTTTAATAGTTTATGGACAACAACAGAGAGCTATAAACTAAATCATCGCATCATGAGTCCATTGTTAGTTTTTGGTCTTTTTGTGGGATTTGTTGACGATGAGAACAATACAGAATGTCACCAGACGTATGTGTTATCTAGTAGTACGGAGTGAGTTTGTCCCACTGCTATTCGGTTTCATCCTCCCCCCTTTTCACAGCCTCAGCTCTTTGTCACTGGACCATCTGTCTCAGAGGCTCCTGTGTCAGTCACTGAGTGTCGTCTGTCAGCCTCGCCCTCAACAGAGTCCCAGAACACGTCGCTCAAACCCGGATACCGCCTCTTTAATTATGATGAACAACGGGGACAAATGATTAACAAAAGAAATCCTATAAAAATATAAGAAATATGAGTATAAAACCGCTGTGTAGTCTGGGTATCCCGTCTTGTTTATTACCTCTGATATAGTTTATTCTCCAGATCTGCTGACATGGTGTAAATGAGAGGGTTCACCGTTCTTATCGCCAAATACACAAACCTCAAGCTCTCACGGAGACATCCGCCCTGGTGGTGATGGGAGACGAGAAGGACACTTGAGGACGTGGTTTTGAAATAGGGTGACGAGACGCTCCATCGTTATCTTTCCATCCCATCAAAGTGCTTTTTTGTTTTTAAAAGTCAAAACTGTACAGTATTCACACACACACACACACACACACACACACACGTTGTTTGGACATACAGTAGCATGCTGGAAATTCACAGTTAAGTCTGAAAATATTTAATTTTTTCTAAAGATGGGTCTATATTTTCAAAGCTATGTAACAAATGCATTTGATTTTGAGAATGGTTTACCAATAAAAAGGGGCATCACGTGTCACATGGCGTCACAGTGGAAATCAAGGTCTGAGTGGAGATGCAGGAAGAGAATGTTCCTCCGTCCTTTTAGGGTACATCTGTGTTTTGACGGCTATTTATCCAAATGTAAGGGACCAAGCATCTAACACATGACGACGCTTGAAGCGCTATGGACCCTTTTTGTTCAAGTCTGTCGCCTATAGATGATGGATGTGAGATAAAGGCGATGGAGAAGATGAGATTAACGGGTTACATGGGACTGAAGCCGGGTGAAGCCGCCCGTGACACGGTGAGCCCTCGCTCCGGTCCTCCCTGGCCGAGCTTCTCTGCGCTGCGCAGGCCGCCGTAGAGCCTGTCTTCAACCGACACGACCAGCTTGTCCGCCAGGCTGCTCTCTGGTAGAATCGCTTGGCTGCTGTTGTTGTTTCTGTTGTTGACTCTCGGATCCGTGCTGCTCGTCTGCGTAGCGGCCAAAGACCGGCCAGGCGTTCCCTGTTTCGTAGAGGCCCGGCAGCCGTCTCCGCCGGTCGACTCTGCACAACTCTCTGTTGCGTCGGTGCCTTCGGAGGTCGTGTCGGCCGCGGGTTCCTCGGCGCCTCCTTCACTCGATGGATCTTTGTCGTCTGTTGTGCTCTCTTTGGCGGCTTCCTCGCAGGCCGCGACCTCGCTGGCTTCCTCATCGGCAGCGCTCGCAATGCGCGAGAGTGTGCTGTGATACCTGGTGTCCAGAGGGTATCCGGCGCTGTCGCCTCTCCTCAGCGGCGTGAACCTCTGCCTCTCCAAAGATGGGGAGTACCTACCCCCGGCGCCCGACCCTGGGTCGCTGTATTGCTTGTGTCGCTGCCACTGCTTTCGGAGGTGAACTCTGGATCGGTGCCTGGAGCGCAGCGGCGAATCCTGCTGGTCGAAGCGCGGATCGTGACGGAGGAACTCGTTGAAGAGAGCGTCCGTCTTCTCGTCGATGCTGTAGTCGCGGCGGCGGAGACGGGGTTTGTGGGGAGCAGAGGGCTGTGGGGTCGGTTTAATCAGTGGAGACATTGACTGTGGTTTTGATTCTGGAGGTTGCATGGATTTCAGAAGCTGATGTGGTTCTTGAAGGGTAAGAGACTGGCTGCCAGTGTGAGATCTCTCCTTTGGTTTCTCCTCTGTGCCGTCTGCCATCTCGTCCTCCAGCTCCTCCTGAAACAGCTTGGCCTCGAAGCTCTCGCACACTGAACCTTTTCTCCCAGAGCTGGTGAAGAACAGCCGTCTCTCGGACGCCGTCTTCCCTCTCGGAGCTCCAGGAGTCCCAAAAAGCCTCATTTCCTCAGGTGCCCTGGACGGTGCTTCAATGGAGGCGTAGCCGCTGTCCATCTGGAGGAGTTTACGGTTCCCTGCCTCCCCCTCTCCCCCGGCTCCACTTCCCACCTCATTGTCCCCACCTGACGCCCCTCTGATTCCTCCCTCCAACATCTCCCCCTCGCCTTCTCCTTCAGGCTCATCGTCCAGGTCTTGGGACAAGCAGCTGTCCAGGGCGGAGCGGGCTCCTGCGCCGCCGTGGGACGAGACGCTGTCGGCATCGCTGCGGATGGACTCCCGATCTGTGCTGCTCTGGTCTGAGGAGGCGTATTGCTCTAGAGAGGCTCGCAAGCTCCAAATGTCTCTGTACAGGGAGGGAGGAGCCTCGGAGCTCTCCTGGCGAGTCATGAAGGAAAGGGATGATCCCGAGCCGGCCCTGAGTCTGGCCTCAGCTCCCAACACCAGCTCATCTCCTTCGTCTGCCTCACTCGTCTTCCTCACGTCCGACGTCTCTGTGTCTTTAGTTGTATTTAACATGTCTCCGAAGCTTTCCTGCACAGCAGTTCCTTGTCGTACCGCAAACAAGTCGTCGTCATCTACCGCCTCTAGCTCGACTCCCGCCGCTTCCGTTCTTGCACCCGCATCGAACTTTGTTTCTTTTTCCCCTCCCGTCCCATTGGCTGTTGCCTCCTCTTGCCTCTGGGCGCACCAATCAGTTGTCGGCGAACAGAGATCCTCTCCTCTGGGGCCGCCGCTACCGCCCAACTCCACCATGGCCTCTAGTTTTAACCTGCAGAGATGGGAAAAAAGGGTTAATCGTTCTTTCTGGGAATTTCATCGTGCAAGTCGTGGGATTTTGGAAAGGGCTGAACCTGCTGAGGAAGATTGAGGATGCGAGTGCAGCGTCCGGTTGAGAAAGAGACTCCGCAGAGAGGGACTGGAGGCCGCTGGTCTGGACAGGGGACTGTGGGAACGACTCAATGACCTCATCTTGGAGGGACAAAGAGTCGTCATCGGTGTGATCAGTGGTTTCACTTGCTGCTCTCTGTCTCTGGAAGGGCCGTCTCTTGGGGGATCCTAGTAGAAATACACATGAAAAGAAAGAATGTCTACTTGATGTTTTTCACTTTTTATATATGTGTTTTTGTTTGCCTTTTTACATCATCCACTAATCTAAGCTTATCATCTCTTTATGACATTTATCCAAACCTTTGGCATCCAGGCTGGCGGCCCGGTGACTGCTGTCAAACTTCCACTTCCTGAAGTAAGGCCCCGCCCCCTCCAGACTGGCATGACGCCGCAGTTTAGAGAAGAAATGTAGAACCGAAGTCTGGCCCGGAGCTCGAGTCGACTCTCCTCTCGTCCCCCTTTCGCTCTCAGCCTGTCCCCTGTCCCCGACGGCCTCCATCTGACAGAAGAGACGGGAGGGAGGCGATGAGACATTAAGGAGGGTTTGTTCTTTTCATCCAAGCAGGAACTTAAAAACATGCACAAAGAAAGCTTTAGATCTTTTCTTAAAGGCATTCCTGAAGGTCTGACCCTGAAAGTCTGACCCTGAAATGTTGACATTTCACTGACTGAAGGATAAAAACCCAGAGCGTATCATCCCATGATGGAGAAGTGATGAAACGAGACTAAGAGTGTGCAGCGGTGTGAGGTTGTACTTAAAGGCACAGCACTATTACTACTCACTGTCTGGGACCATGACTGCTGTGCTTTCATGGCTGACGAAGCCTGTCTGGGGCCCTGGTCCAGGATGGTGGAGTGGTGCGGGTCTCCAGGCAGACCTCTGCTGAGGCTCAGTCCCACCCAGTCAGGGACTCTTCTCTCAGTGGGCTGGAGAGAGAAATCGACCGAAATGAGGAAACAAACCGCATTTGGTGACGGTAGTGAGATGAATAATGGCAGCCAGTGAAAAGCTACCCGGTAGATGGCGAGGGGCAGTTTGGGAGCCGCGGCCTCGTTGATGTCGACGGTGCTGCTCTCTGTCGAGTCACACTCCATGATGGTGAGGATCTTCAGGTCACACGGGGCTGGAGGCAGGTGAAGGTGGGTCAGCCGGGCCTTTTTCAGGTGGTGGAAGTCTCCTTCAGTCAGAGTGTACCTGAGAGAGAGAGAGAGAGAGAGAGAGAGAGAGAGAGAGAGAGAGAGAGAGAGAGAGAGAGAGAGAGAGAGAGAGAGAGAGAGGACCAATCATTTTAATCCGATTCCACCGACAGCTCATCCAAATAATGACAGTGTTTAACTGTACCTGCGTCCTTTGTCCTGGGTCGTCTTCTCCTGTTCATAAAGTGCAGATTCGTTAAATGAGACTCTGCGGCCGGTAGACCCGGTGGAGACAAATCGCTCCGACTCTCCATCGTGACAGCTGGCAGCCGAGAGAGCGTCCGATTCATCCAGGTGAATGGTGATCTCTGAGCGACCAAGAGGGGCAAAGAAGCGACGTGAGTGACGACGGCGGACCAGAAGAGATGCGTGTGTGAACCTTGAAGAAAGTGCACAGCGCTCACCTTGGGTGGGCTGAGAATCCTCAGCATAAGTGGTGTTTGTCTTCTCTGGGTCATCACTCGCTCTGACGGGAGGAAAAGAGTTTTACTCTTTCAGATTCAACGCGGCTTTAATCCGCCGCTGTTCCGGTCAACGTCGCCTCCTGTAACGCCTACGCGTTTTTTTGCAGACAGAACCGGGCCTGCCCAGGTCCCACACAGTGTGTGTGTGTGTGTGTGTGTGTGTGTGTGTGTGTGTGTGTGTGTGTGTCACACACCCACCTGGAGTAGCGTCGTCCACCCATGCAGCAGCGGTGACAGAAGAGGAGCAGCAGGGAGAGCAGGACCAGCGTCCCGCCGGCAAAAACACTCAGAAGCACCAACAGCAGCACATAGTTCTCCACCTGGCCCGCCGCCACGGGCACATCCTGATCCACAGAGGGAAGAGGAGAGAGGTTAGGTACGTTTAGTCTACGCAGTGGTTGAAATATTAAAGAAAAACAGGTAATAATTCTCTTTCAGAATATAAATATTTCATCCTATATCTCCCCTTGGATCAAAAGAAAACAAGAGAAGATAATGTCCTGAAATTGGAATTTTTCATTTTCCTTAAAAGTTAAAAATAGACCTTTTCTTGCCATATAAAAATCAGATATTGACAGAAGATATAAAGTGGCATTAAACCAGTATCATACTGTTGAGAGCTCCCTGGTTGTTGTTGTCCTGCTGGGGCGGTAATTGATTCTTCTCCCTTTTGAGCTTCACAGCAATGAGGAATCTCTGTGTCGCATTACGCTGCCAGCAAATCCTCGTAATATTTAATAAGGAGAGAATTAACACCGAGAGACTTTCTTGAGTCCCTGCCTCCTCACAGTGATTCTTATCCCCACACACACACACACACACACACACACACACACACACACACACACACACACACACACACACACACACACACACACACACACACAATACTGCTTTAGTCCCTCTGATTAATACTCTCAGTCTTGGCTGAGTGAGCTCGGGGATGCTAATCGAAACGTCAGCGAGACCCTTAATTCAATCTCGCGGCTTTTCTCGATGAGGGGGAAATGAGGCCTCCGCAGGCTAAAAATGGAAATCGGAGGAGGTTTTGCAGACGCACATGAGCGATCCCCCACACCACACTCTCCTGGCTCTTCTTCCGATGTCAGTTTCACAAGAGAGAGAGAGAGAGAGAGAGAGAGGATAAATAATTGGGCTCTTCTCACCGTCGCAAAAGGGAATATTCATCTCACCATTTAGCGTTGCGTAATGTATGAAAAACATGTTGACGGTTGACAGAGATTTAAAGAACACTGAGAAGTGGAGGAGCTCCTCACTGAGCACGGGAAGACCTTCAGAGGATGATGACGATGATGACGATGATGATGCTGCTGCTGGCCTTAGCGAGAGCAGCGTCACGGTCGTTAACGGTCATTTGAAAGTTGTGCTCCTTATACACCTGTAGAGTGAAACATTCCTGCATGTTTTTCATTATAAGGTCATATTACACACGGACTCCTAAAACTCTCAGTATAGCTCTACGTCATTCCTCAAACCTGTTTCTACAGTTTCTGCTACAGAGACACTTTAAACTAGATCCTTTTACAAGGAGTTAAAAAGCAGGATTCATGTTTGCATTAAAAAAAGAATCTGTGTGTGTGTGTGTGTGTGTGTGTGTGTGTGTGTGTGTGTGTGTGTGTGTGTGTGTGTGTGTGCTTCCGTGAGACAAAGCATGAATCAAACTGTGTCGACCACAACCGCAGGCTCAACCCAACAGCGATCAGGTCTCAACATGGAGGAGGGACTCTCCTCTTATTCAACCAGACATGGTTGTGACGATCGTGTGCGTTGGAGCAAATGCAAATACCCTCTTTTTCATTCAACCTCAAAGCTGCTTCAGGCCTGAACGTGTCAAAGTAAGTCCCATGTCACACACACACACACACACACACACACACACACACACACACACACACACACACACACACACACACACACACACACAAAGAGTATATTTTCACATGCATTAGATTCTATAGTGGCCTACATTCTGCTGAAGCCTATGGGGAGATACAGTATAATGTGTTTGAAGCCGTATGTGTGTGTAGGTAACATACACACCTTGACACACACACACACACACACACACACACACACACAGGGCTTGTCAGAGCATCTGTAGCTTAATTAAATCTGCTGTTTTCACAAGCTCAGCCAAACAGGAAGAACAACACGATCAATCAGCCGGAGCAGCGACGCCTCCCGCCGGTCTTTAGGCCATGCTTCTAACACACACACACTCTCTCTCTCTCTCTCTCTCTCTCTCTCTCTCTCTCTCTCTCTCTCTCTCTCTCTCTCTCTCTCGGGAAGCTGCAGTCCATCCTCCCTCCGCACAGACAGCTTTAACTGTCCGATAATCACCTCTGCTGGCTCAGATATCCTCCCCGGGCCTTTGGGGGCTATATGGCGCACAAATCCGGCATCAAACTAACGCCCCGTTTTTTTGAGTCAAATCCCCTTTTGATCGAGCTTCCCTCCACTACAGGTCCTGCTGGGATGTAATACCTGTTGCTGGGACCGTGTGGCCTTAACCTACACATATGTGTTGCTGCTTTTGGCTGCGGTCCAGTTCGATCTATCAAGTGTCGTGGGAGAGTTGTCGCAGACACCAGGTGAGGTGAAGGCGTGCAGCGTTTAAGTGTCAGTGGACACAGAGTGTGGGGGGGCGGACGTAGCGGTACTCACGGTGGAGTGCTCAGTCAGACTCGTCAGAACGGGCGAATCATTGCTCATGGTCCAGGTCAGCGTGCGTGAACCCTGCAGAGGATGGAGACAGCGACGTCAGACCTCCACAACAAAGACCAACAGTGACATGATCCTACTACATCTCATGCATATGTTACAGACCTCCATTGTTTTAAAAAATAAAGAACACATCAATGAGCTGTAGCTTATTCTGAGTGACGTCCTGCTGCCGTGAACAAGCACCAGATGTGTATTAATCCATAAGTTTGCATTGATTTATCTCCTAATGATTGGCGTTGTGTGAATCACTCTGAACCGAATGACTGGGCATGTTGTCACATGGCATCACATGTCGTACACACAGGTGGGCTCAAACAATCTCACGAACAAGAACAATTGTTCTCACACTTCTCTATCTTTTTGTGCTGATTATTAACTCCTGACTGCAGCCTTGACTGGGGCCATGATTGCTATTTAGACAGGAAGAGACCTTTGGAAGCTCCTTTTACACAGCGACCAAAACCGGGGAATTAAAACCTCCAGGTTCTTCATGTGACGTCATCATTGGGCCCAAAAATACTTTCCCCCCCATAGACTTACATTGAGAGAGAGAGAGAGAGAGAGAGAGAGAGAGAGAGAGAGAGAGAGAGAGAGACATCTGTTACTCAGTGTAACTAATGCACTAATAGCCAAATCCAGAGTTATTTCCTTCCTCCGTTCATGTGAAGGAGCCGGAGAACGAAGCTGAAAACATGACACTGTTTTTGCAGACTGTACAGTACCTTCACCTCATGACTAGTAAGCTGCTCCTCTTGTTTTAAACTGCTGTGACGCCCCATTTAACATTGAGCACTGTGCATTAAATGTGTCTAAAGAGCCACTGACTTCTCCTGGAGAGGGATTATCACACACACACACACACACACAAACAACATCACACAATAACCAAGAGTCTCTCATCTCAGTCATTAGACCACAGTCTGTAACATGAGACGGAGACAGACACACACATGCTATGTTACACACAGTGCAGCTCGTGTAACATCAGTCCCACGGCTGCATTCCTTTCACATGCTGATAACACCGACGCACATTCCCTCTCCATGTGACAGTCATATTATTCTGTAATATGCTGTCTCATACCAGCAGCTCAAGGTAACACTGATGAGGACAAAGCTCTGAAGAGCAAGAGCACACCGACAATAGAGAACCACACACACACACACACACACACACACACACACACAGAGACACACACACACACACACACACACACACACACACACACACACACACACACAGTGACACACACACACACACACACAGTGACACAGACCATGTCGACGTTTGGTAACGCTTCACATTTACTGTACGGTTTACACTGGTTAACACTGGTTTAGCAGATATGGTCGTGTTTAAATGTTCACAGCAGAAGCCCATTTCAATCATTGAATTATATTACTGTTACAGAAATCAACCAGCAGTCAATTCTACTCAGCTATAGCGGTTTCCTTTATGCATTTATGGCATGAAATATGTAGTATATATATATATATATATATATATATATATATATATATATATATATATATATATATATATATATATATATATATTATACTAAACTTGATGACATGACAGAGTCATGCTGTGAAGCCAAACTGTGTTCAATCCCACATATCCCATTATATTTTAAATTATGATTGAGGTCCCAGTGTTCCCAAAAAAATACCAAATACATCAGGCAGATACAATAATACACAACAGATGAATAGTTTTTTTTAAATGAACTCTTGAATATTTCACTCAGTGTAACCATCATATAGCTGCATATGAGTCAGACAGTGTGGAATGAGATGATTTAGGGCTGTGAAATAAAAGGAAAATAATTTATAATGTATTTATTCTTGTTTGTTTGTCACAATATTATTATGATTATAATTAAAATGTGTTTATATATATTATTTAATATTTGTTTCATTGTATTAAGTATTCATTGATTCATAATAACTTTTTCCTATTAGTCTACTTTTGACTTAAAGTGTTTGAAAATGTTATTATCGTTATTTATTATTATTTGTATTATTATATTTTTATATATTATTATTATTATTATTATCTAAGGAGTAACCAGAATCAAATTGAAAACACCGACTCGTGGAGAAAAAAATAAATCCAAAGTGTGTGCGCGCGTGTGTGTGTCCGCGTTTGTGTGTGTGTGTGTGTGTGTGTGTGTGTGTGTGTGTGTGTGTGTGTGTGTGTGTGTATGCGCCCGCGTGAGCGTTAGTGTTCGAGGGTGTCATGACATGTTCATCCTCACATCGTCTCTCGCTTTAAACCAGACAGACAGATGGACGATGCGGCTCAGACAGACGGAGATTCACATACTTCCATTGCATTAGCAGATTGTAATGATGTGTGTGGTGTTTACACCATCAGTAGTGGGCTGAAGGGAGGAGGAGGAGGAGGAGGAGGAGGAGGAGGAGGAGGAGGAGGGAGGGAGGGAAAGGGGTCACTGCATATCACCCTGACGTGTGACTGGATGACGAAAGTCTCCAGATGTGTTGTATCTTACGGTCTATGCAGGCGGTGTTGAAGCAGCTCCCCTCCGCTCCGCAGACTGACTACAGCGACCCGCTGCAGCCGGCGGCGCTCAGCAGCAGCAGCCTCAGCAGCAGCAGCAGCAGCATCTTCCGTTCTCCTCCGAAAACCCGCCGATCGGGGCTGTCCCGCATCTCTGCGTCGTCTGCTCTGAACCTGCGGGGAATAAATCAGAGATCAGTCGGAACCCCGCGCTCCCCGCGCTCCCCGCGCGTCAAACACCTCTCACTGAAAACACTCGGACCCAGCTACTTAGAACCGGCCGCTGTCACCTATCACACATCTTACAGCATGAAATAGTAGCACATTACACCGCGAGTGCGTCTGTGGGTCCACGAACCGGTTCCCGGTTGTGAGTGGGACGTGGGTCGGACTCACCGGGCTGTAGACTCCGTTTGAAGCGGCGGTCCACAGGCAGCCTGCCCTGTCTGCATACTTTAATTTGGGCTTCAAATGAAGACTGTAGTTATGAATGAAACCACACGCGTTTGGACACACCCACCGCCCGCTCCCTACTCACCACGTGACCAGCTCTGACGGTGGTGGTGGTGGTGGTGATGGTGGTGACGATGTGAGATGGAGGAGAGAACCTCATTCACAGCAGTTGCTCATGAATGGCAGCTGCTGTGAGAGCTATTCATTGGTTGGCTATCGGCTTTTTTTTTATTTATTTGTGTTGCTATCGATAAGACATGATTCATACGTTAATATGAATCATGATTCATGCGTTAATATGTTTCATGCGCTGTGTTTGAGTCTGTTTCTTTGTTTGCGCGACACATTGCAGAGAGGTTGGGTGTTTGTGGACGTCTTTGTAATCTCACGTCTCACCACCGGGCGGCAGTGTTGCACTGTTGTTTTCGGGTTGAACGCACCATTTCCACGGTGAAATGCCTTGGTGTGTTTTATTTTCTTAAAATAAGGTTCTCACGTCCTAATACATGCACAAATAAAATAAACTGTTACTTTAAGATGAATGTTTTTCAAACCCTGTAGTGGAGCTGATTGTCTGAACATATAGAATGATGCTAATATAATGTAATGCTCCTGCATCTGGGCACAGGTTTAGGCCTCAGCAGGTCTACTCTGCAGCTGAGTGGTAACACAACGCTGGAGGACGATGTCTGAGTTAGCTGGAACTCAGTTCATGTTTCTGCACAAAGATTTTCCCAAAAGAAGTAGAGCAGCTGCTTGAGTGACAGAAATGAAGGCTGACTACTTTGATTCCACCGAGGGAATCGGTTCAGGGCCAACGAGATGACCTGCATGTGTTGACTCACTGGAGTTAACCCACAGAGGGAAGTCTGTCGGGGGGGGGGGGGGGGGGGGGGGGGGGGTCACATTTTTGGGACAAAGGAGGAAGAGATGCTGCATTCAGGAATGTGACCATGTGTCCTAGTATGCACACTTGAATGGCCTCTCGTGTCTCCTCGGGTTACAAAGCTCACATTTTTGGTATATTTTTGGTACATTTTTGGTACATTTTGAAAGCTCCTGCGGTCTCTTTTCCGCACGCTGAACTCGGCCTACTTTCCTCTTCCCTCATCTGAGGCATAAACACGGCAGATGTTTTCAAGGACTTGGGACTTGTTCACGCACTTTAGAAGAAGAAGAAGAACATGTTGCCGCTGTGGACCCAGTCCCTGAGAACATCTGTCACTGATAGACCTCTACATGTAATTAATACATTATGAATATTTATTATTAGAGGTGTAAGAATACACAACATAGGGTTTCTGGTCCATACACTTACACCAATAGAAATAAGCATTAGATGAATAAATCACTTGTGTTTGAGGACTGTTGTGCGTCACATGATGGCTGAGGTAAAGACAATGACTACAACATTTCATTTGAAGCAATACATTCAGAATCATAATCATATAAACAAGTGCTCTCCTCTATCTGTGAAGCCATTTGATGATCGTCTCAGTCGATCACTGATATCTGTTGTCGAAATATCCAGGAGTGATTTCAGACACATGTTTCTATCTCTGAAATTCCGTCTGGGAAATGATGCGTGTAGGGGCCGTGTGTGTGTGTATGTATGTGTGTGTGTGTGTGTGTGTGTGTGTGTGTGTGTGTGTGTGTGTGTGTGTGTGCGCGCGCGTGTGTGCGCGCGCGCGTGTGTGCGCGTGTGTGTGCGTGCGTGTGCGCGCCGGTCGGTTGACGTCACAGCGGCGTCTGTGCATGCTCTGGAGAGCAGGACATCCTGTGGAATTGTTCTCAGCGAGGCCCGAAGAATGTAAAGCAGCAAACCTTCCTCCCTCCCTCCCTCCTCCTCCTCCTCACTCGTCTTTGTGAAACGTCGGATTGGCACGCTGCCATAGAAACGCTGGGGGAGGATCGGGGGTGGGGGAGGCTCAGGGAGGGAGACGAGAATCTCCATCCGAATCTCAGCGGGACATCGTGTTTACCGAGTCACTGCAGAGATCAGTCCTTTTCAATCCCTGTGAAATTCAACATAGATTTAGATGACGTTATGGTTTTAAATGCTATTTTATGGTGTGTGTGTGTGTGTGTGTGTGTGTGTGTGTGTGTGTGTGCGTGCGTGTGCGTGTGTGTGCGCGCGCGCGCGCGCGTGTGTGTGTGTGTAGCTCTCATGTTCCTAGAGCATGAAAATACTGAACAGCTATGCAAAAGCAAAACAGAGCATTAAAGGAGGTTGTAGCTGCTGTTCTTCTCGTGCACACACACACACACACACACACACACACACACACACACACACTCTGCACAGACAGAAAAAGACATCGGGAGGCAAACATGTCTGCATTTCGGAGAAGAGTGAAGTGTGGGGGTGAGTTTGCGGGAGGGAGGTGATGTGGACGCGGTGTGACGCAGGCCCGTATAAAGCGGGGGAGTTGTGGGTTGCAGCTATTTTTAGCCACCGTGTGGAAAACGCACATTAGCTGCATTTCTCTGCCCTATCCCCGGTGTCCTACGTCACTTTACTCCAAGCCGGTCCTCTCTCGACCGTGAGTCACGTGACAGGTGCAGACCAGAGGACCTGCTGGGGACCAGAGGTGGGACACGAATACCAAACAGGAGAGGGGGGGGACTGCAGAGAACAAAGGGTGGATACTGTCTGTGAGCGTCTCCCCCCACCGGCAGAACAGCGAGATTATACTGCATCCACAGATGTGCATGTAGGGTGTTTCCCTGCCTTCAGCCCCGCGCATGCTGGGACAGGCTTCAGCACCCATGTGAGGCTGGGAATGGAAGAAAAGGAGGAATAATAGTATATAAATATATATAATAATAGAGAGAGAGAGAGAGAGAGGTGGGAATTAGCAAAACATAGAGCTCTTCTTTATTGTTGAGCTGTTGTTGCAGGAATATGCAGGATGTCTTCTTATTATTGTAGTTTCTACACTGAGTTGTAGCTACACTGATGTGCCTTGGAGTTGGCAGGTGTATAATTAGGAGTCCCTTCCATTTTATTTCATATAGCACACAATCCCATATCTGTCTCTGGGGGCTTTTCCACCTGCACCACTATGACCTCTATCCTTCTACCTGAACACACACATGACAAAAAAAAAGGAGGATTAGCCGGTGGGTTGAAACTAGTTTTGTGATCATTAAGTTCAGGTTTTCCTTCAAACAAATACAGATGAGTTGGTGGTTGATGTGATAATTTCACACAGCCTGGAGGGGTTTTTCCTACACATTGAAATGTGTAAAAACAGTGTAATAATAGGACTATTAGGTTCAGTAGAAGGTCAACTTGTGTTTGATTTGGTGACTGAGTAATTTCAGGAGCAGCAAAGATAAACTGTGACTCATCTCTGGGACGCTTTTAATAACGTGAAGACTCATTTTAAATATAATAATAGTCTTCAGTCTGTATAGTTTTTCTAAGAAAATGAGACAAACATTTCTGACATGATGACATTATGTACAACATATGTACCGCTCTGCAGATTGCATCATTTATGAATGGCGAGTGATACGCGAAACAGGGTGGAGCCACGCGAGAAACAGACGTATGTGATTGGACGACGCAGGCAGACCGGTGTCCTGCGCTGTCGCTGATTGGCTCTGCTTTTGAGTGGGCGGGGCTCGCGCTGACAGGGTTGGGGTGTTTTACGCTCGGTGGAGTAGTGCTGCGTCTGTCAAAGCCAGAAAGAGCGACTGCCACAGTCCGCTGTGGTCCAGCCGTGCTGTGCTCTGATTGTTGACGTCCACAGCTGCTTCACGCTGTCCTCTGAGGGATGAGGAGCGAGACTCTAAACTAAAAAACACGGTCGCGTCTCGCCTCAATTCAAACCGGAATCTGGTGTAAAAAAAACTTGGACCTTTCCCAGCTGAATGGAGCAGCAGCGGGGGCTCTGTAGCGTCACCCCAGGGTGCCAGGCCGGCGTCTCCACCGGTCAGCCAACCATGCGTCTGTCCATCACCTCGACCGCGGGCAGCCCGGTGGAGCTCACTGTCCCCCGGGGAGAGACCGTGGAGGGACTGAGGACATACATCTCTCACAAACTCAGGCTGCAGACTGACAGAATCGTCCTCCTGCACAGAGACAAGTGAGTTGTGCTTCACGGGACACATGTTGCCTCATCTCTTCTATTCTTAAGTCAATATCTGCTAACTATATATATATATATATATATATATATATATATATATATATATATATATATATAATGTGCATGTGGCAGGCAGCTAACCGCAGGCCAGCTGTTGGACCTGGGTGTCACTGATGGAAGCAAGCTGACCCTGGTCCCTGCCATTGAAGCTGGTTTAGTGGTGAGTGAGCCGATGCAGCCTCCAGCCACACACACAGTAGTTATCATGACTTCATGATTACCTGTGCATTGGTAGTGTTGTGCCTCCTCGTATGTACAGTGGTGCATCATTGTTACTGAGTAGCTACTGAATCAGATCTATGATTGATTCCTTTTGGTCCCTTCCAGTTCTAGTCCAGTTCATTTTCTATGCACAACTGATTCTCACAACTGTAGATTGAAAAGCATGAAGTAACGATGGATTACGTGTAAACAAATGTGTCCATAAGGCTAACTAATGACTAAGTTCTGGTGCTGTAATGAGAGCGGTTATCCATCAGTTTGGGTGATGCACCTCTTTACTTCGGGGGAGGAAAGGGAAATGTTAACTGTACACAAAATTGGTAACTAGTGGACAATCATGACGTAATGATTCAGGCCTCTGTGACATCAAGCCCAGTATAAGGATTCACAGATAATCACGACCAATTAGACACATATTAGTGAATTAACATAACATCTTACGGTCGTTTCTCAATCAAGTAATCAGCTACTAAAATGTGATTAAGATAAAATCAAGAACTGCCTGTTTACAGTCAGTTCCGACCATCAAACTTGTGTGTAATATTGTAAAGTGTTCCCGAAACACATTTCCATTCTCCTCCATGTAATCAGACTTCATGTAGAAATGTCACGTTGTCATATCTTTACTGCCACAGTGCTCCACTGCCAGAGCGGAGAGAACTATGACGGACGTCTTGGAAAGTTTAACAGAAGTCCAGGTGAGTTTTCATGTCTTCTTGACTCTATGCTGTAAATAAATAGACGCTTGTTTAATGCATGAATGTGATGAGGGGGAAACATAATTCAAACTATGTACAGGTGAGTGTTTTACAGTTATTTTCATGCAGTAAGAACAGACATCTTACCGCCGTCCTGTGAAAACCACGTATCTCCATAAACTCACCTTTGGGGATTAAAATGGCGACGTGCTGAAAGAGCATGAGAGGTTTTCAGAAAAATTCAAAATGAACCAAATTTCGGAGTGCATTGTTATCAAAGGACGGCAAAAGGAAAAGAAAAAAGCCCAACATACTTGTTTTTGATGTTTTAAGGAAAACAATATGCATAAACCGTGCTCAGATTATTGCGTCATGTCCTTCGCAAAGGCACTGCAGACTTCATTGATTAACAGACAGTCATGCAGCCACACACACACACACACACACACACACACACACACACACACACACACACACACACACACGCGCACACACACACACACACACACACACACACGCACATGCACACAAACAGCAATTCCCATGGTTACTGGATGGGTACGCCAAAGGGAACATTTCATGCACGTAATCCAATACACCCATGATGACATTTGTCTGAAAACATTGTGAGTTTATGAGGCTGCTGCTCTTCTGATGCATGTCTGACAAAGTAGATACTCAATGTTTGCTGAAATATTGTAAATCACACTTGCGTCAAACAAATTGAACTCTGACGCGTGTCTCTCCTGGACTCATCCTGCAGATCAGTGACTTCCTGTCTGGCCGCTCACCTCTGACCATTAACCTGGGAATTGGTGCCCACATGATGTATGTGCAGCTTGAACTGTCTGCGCAGAATGTGGCGGAGCTGCAGCGCCACGAGGACCTGAGCAGCAACCTTCAAACCGGCCTGGCCGCTGCTGCCGGGATGAGCGCCCCCGACTCCTCCAGCAAGACCGCAGGACCCCCTTCCCGAAGCTCTACTCGAGCCCCGGACTCTTCTGACTCTACATCCGTGATCCAATTGAGCGCTCCAAGACCCAGAACTTCCTTGAACTCAACAGCTCCCGGCTCCCACTCGCTCACCGCTGCCCTTCCACATCGGTCCTGTCCGCCCCAGTCTACGCACACGTCCTCTCCTGTTCTTTCCGCCTCTTCTTCTCCTTCTGGTCGTCCACATCCCAGCAGTCCACCACCAGCAGCCACACCAGCCTGTTCACCTGCTCCCACCGGCTCCATTCCTGGACCCCGGAGCCCAGCGTCAGCCTCGACCCTCGAAGAGGTCAGCCTCACATATTCTACTGCAAAAGTGTATCGTAATCACAATGCATTGTCATGGTTAAAACATCCTTTCCTCCTCGTGTTACAGAGTGATGTTCACGCCTCATCCACTGCAGAGCTGAGCAAGCAGCCAGGAGCAGTCATAGAGAGTTTCGTGAGCCCCTCACCGGGCGTCTTCTCCGGGACTTTCTCTGGTAAGTGTGTCAGCAGCAGAAGCCCGACAGCGACACAATCGCAATACAACAGATATTGATTAGTTTAATCAAGATAGACACACAGACAGACAGAGTTCTTTATTCAGCCAAGTCAACAGAAGTTTAAAAAAAAAATCACATTCATATACAATAACTAAAACACACTAAATAGAATAAGTTAACGACAGAGAATAGAGACTAAAGATAGACCTGTGTTGATATACAATGACGCCATATTGTACAGTGGTGCTGTACTAGACTCAGTAGATACTGTTCTATGCTGTACTGCAAGCTGTAGGATTGATTTGAACTTCATTGTTGTTTAATCTGACGATCATTTTCTCCATTAGCTGATTAATCATTTTGTTTGTAAAATGTCAGAACATCTTTAAAATATCCATTATGATTTTGCGTTGCCCAAGGACACGTGTTTAAATTTTACTCGACCGTCAGTCCAAACCCAAAGATATTCAGTTCATGACAAAGAAAAGCAGCAAATCATTACTTTTGAGATGCTGGAACCAGTGAATTGTGGAATTTTTGCTTGAAAAAGGACTAAAATGTTGAATTGATAATTGATTGTTAGAGTAAGTTGTTTTTATTTTACTTAGATCTACTGTTTTTTTTATTGTTTGCTTCTAGTTGTTCTTTCCCATCAACTGTCAGCCACCTCTTCCTCTGCCTCATGTCCTCTGCTCTCTTCTCTTCCCATCAGGCACTCTGGCCCCGTGCAGTCAGAGCGGCTTCAGCCATCCTCGGCGCGGCATCGCCATCATTCTCCAGATCTTCAACGACCTCCTCAGAGCTGCCTACCGCCACCAGGGGGCTCAGCCTGCCCCTCCTCATCAGCCCCACCGTCCTGATTCGAACCCCGCAGCCAGCCTGCTGCTCACAGAGGAGGAGGGGCCAAGCAGAGCGAAGAGCAAAACACTGGCGACCCAGAGGGCAGAGCAGCTCAGTAAAACTCCAGGTGAACACATGATATCACACACTTGAACACTGGAGGAGTTACTGGAGACTTCATTCAGAATATATTCTTTCTGCAAATACATATTCCAGGAACAAGGACAGTAAAATACATGATGCATTGGCTCTCAATAGAGCTCCAGTTGGATTAAATGACACTGACCAAACTGACCCTTATCAGTAGAGTATGGCATTGGGTGACAGTGCATGAAGCCTTCTTCCCCCTGAAGCGTTACTATTGTGTAGCATGTCTAACAAGTTGTTATTCCTCCCCTCCACTGTAGGTGAGGAGAGTCACCTGACCTGCCCACCCACGCAGGAAAATCAAACATTGCACTGTAAGCTGGAGCGCCTGCAGTTTTTGATGCATCAGAGGCGTCTTCGCAGGCGAACTCGGAGGCACTCGCGAACATCTCCCCCGTACCAGCGCCATCGCCACCGTCCCTAGTTTCCTGCATGGGAGCGAACCCGCTCACTGTGAAAGCAGGGGCCGCTTCCTGGTGACTAGAAGGAACCAGCTTAGCAACCAAAGCTGACCTCTGAACTCGTGGAACAGGTGAAAGAGCAGCAGAGTGAACTCAAGTGCTTCGGTGCTATTTTTGACAGATAAGAATTTCTAAAAGAATGTAAGACGGAAAGGTCCGAGGAGTCTGATTCCTGTGGCTGTCACTGTGCTGAGCATGTTATTTCATCTGAGTCTGTCGGTGACAATGGCTCACATTGTTATGTAGCATTATGTCATAAAAGGTTCCAATGTGCATTTTCATGTTATACGTCTTGGTGTTTTGTACAAAGACCTTTTACCGTATGTCTGTTTCCCTACTGCAATGCCTTAAATGTACATGTCTTGAATGTAAACCACGTCTTGTTCTGTGCTGAGGATGTTCCTATGAAATGTTTCAATATTACTAATATTAAACACAAGGAAGGCAAACAAAAAGAATAAAGGAATACATTAAGAAACCGCGGGATATTTCCGTCCCCTTTTTTAGACCTCGAATGCCTAACATTGCTGTTTTCATTGGTCTCTTAATTGATACCAGGCATGACATGTGCAATTTTACTGCGAGGAGATGGATTAATGAGGCAAAACTGAAGTTACAGGCTTGCTTTGGACTAATAATGTTTTTTGAGGCTGCAGCTAAAGACGTGGATGAACTCACAGATACTGGGACGTCTTATGCCAGGACAAGAAGGAGGCCTACAGGAGTGGGGGAATCCTAAACAACCAAGTCAGAAACACACTGACAAAGGAGATCAGAATAACAAAGAGAAGCTATCCTGAAAAGCCTCTCAGCCAGAGACCCTGCAGGACATCACCAGCTACAGGAAACCATCCCCCCCACACTGTGGAGAACCATCAAGTGGCTGATGACCGGAATGTGTTTTACTGCAGGTTTGATAAGCCAACCTTCACATCCCTCACCCGCTCCGATTCATACACACATCACACGGCCACCTACAACCCTTACCAGCCCCTCCCCACTTACCCCCCCCACCTGCAAACAGGATCTGTGCTCCTTTTACACCAACAACTGCACCTCAGTTATATGCACCTTTATTTATATATATATATATATATATATATACATACACATGTATAAAAGGTTCCAATGTACATTTTCATGTTATACATCTTTGTGTTTGGTACAAAAACCTTTAATCGTATGTTTGTAGTACTGCAATGCCTTAAATGTACATGTCTTGAATGTAAACTACGTCTTGTTCTGTGCTGAGGATGTTCCTATGAAATGTTTCAATATTACTAATATTAAACACAAGGAAAGCAAACAAAAAGAATAAAGGAATACATTTCATCTGCCTCTAAATTGATACCTTTTTGTCATTCAGACATTGACGTCTTTTACGTAAAATTTCCTGATATTCAGGCATGACGTGTGCAAATTTTACTGTGAGGTAAATGGATTAATGAGGCAAAACTGAAGTTACAGGCTTGCTTTGGACTAATTGTAATGTTTTTTGAGGCTGCAGTTTAAGACGTAGATGAACTCACAGATACTGTGACGTCTTATACAAGGCCTACAGAAGTGGGGAATCCTGAACAACCATATATACATACCGTATATATATATATATATATATATATGTATATTACATATATTACATACAGACGGTATGTATATATACCGTACATACAAGGATATAAAACACACACATTGCTATTCCAGAGTACTTTCATGGAGAAACGTTACACCACCCCGTACAGTAGGTGGCAGTAGGTATCGCCACGCTACCGCCAATAAAGCAACAGAAGAAGTCGTTGCGCAGAGCCCTGAAAAGCAGAACGCGCCTCCTTCCCTCTCTCATTCCACCCGCTGCCTCGCTCTTCTACGGTTGGACTCCTGCTAGTTAAAGGTAATTGCTATTTTTTTTAACCGTTCTTTTCTGTTTTCACAGTAAATTTCGTGGAAATTGCACATGTTTACACATGCGTGCATTTACACGGCATGATTTTCATGTCCGCTTTTTGCCTGGCTTAAAGTATTTATATATTTAATGCTGCGTTTTTAGAAAGGTGGTGGGGGTGGGGATTATTTTACAATTTTACAATTGCGTGCATTGTATCGCTATTGGGGATAAAGTGAAACTGCGTTAAATTGTCTAACAACCGTATCAATCGTTTGTCGGAACCATTATGTAACCACGACAATATGGCATTGAGCGGCATGTGAAGCTAATGTCGGCCAGCGAAACAAAAGTGAGGCGCACGAGCTCGCTGCCACAAAATGGCGCCCAAAGAATAAATGCTAGCTACCTAATCCGCTAACATAACGGTACCACGTTTATAGGCCCCGAGGCCTAGCTCCTCGCGCTACTCGGGTTTTTTTTTCTTCAATGGCGGCGATTCGTTTACAGTAAATGCACCTTAAAACTAAATTATTTCGGTTCAGTAGGAGTTATTGTGGTGTTTTAACACAAAAGGAAGAAATATATATTTGTTTAAAAAAAAAACCCGGCTACGCAGGTTTACGGTGGCCGGTGACCTACTTTCGGACGATATTTGTCGACGTTTAACAAAGGACGTTGTTCTTCCGATTTGTTTACGTATTTATGGTCGCTTGAACGGATTGTTTTTTTGTTTTTATTTCCCCCCCAGCTACACTATGTCGGACGACGGTAAATTGTTCATTGGAGGACTGAGCTTTGAGACCAACGAGGAGTCTCTGGCGGCGGCCTTCGGCAAATATGGAAGCATCGAGAAAGGTAAATCCTTCGTAGCGTGTTTTCTGGATGTAACGCGTTGATATGCTCACAATAATTTGTAAATAAAATAGTTTTAGAATTATTTTGATGCGCGTATTTTAATTATTATTTTCCCTCCCTCACTAGTGGATGTGATCAGAGACAAAGAGACAGGGAAATCTCGCGGGTTTGGCTTCGTGAAATTCGACAATTCAGACGATGCCAAAGACGCACTTGAAGCCATGAACGGCAAGGTAAGACAATGCGTCACGATTATTGTTTATTATTAATTTTACATTTATTTATCTTTATATTTTTTTAATTTTCACACTTTTTTTTTTTTTTTTTTTTTTGTGTGCAGACTCTAGATGGACGGTCAATTCGCGTGGATGAAGCAGGAAAGGGTGGACGCTCCAGGGGAGGATTCAACTCCAGTG
This sequence comes from Cebidichthys violaceus, assembly GCF_023349555.1. Classification (NCBI taxonomy): domain Eukaryota; kingdom Metazoa; phylum Chordata; class Actinopteri; order Perciformes; family Stichaeidae; genus Cebidichthys; species Cebidichthys violaceus. Next base: position 16,888,520 of record NW_027176964.1, read on the forward strand.
GCCCGAGAGGACAGCGCGGAGGATTTGGCGGACGTGGTAGAGGTGGACGGAGTTACTCGAGAGGTGGACACTAGCTGTCTGCGTATTAATATTCATGTGTTGTGTTTGCAACACCATGCCTCTCCCTCTGTTGGTCAATGCTGCCCTTGTCTCGTTTTAGGTGGCGGATACAATGGAGACAGGAGCTATGGTGACAGGAGTTATGGCGATAGAAGCTTCCATTCTGAAGGGAGGTTTGGTGGCGGCGGCGGCGGCGGCAGCCAGTACAGGAACAGCAGCGGAGGTGGTGGTGGTGGCGGCGGATACTCAAGCTACAGAGACAATAGGTAAGAAAGTAACGAAACCACAGATGAGACTCCCTGGTGGTGTTGCCTGCAGAAGTTAATGTGACGCATTTATGTTAAATATTTGTTATATTTTCAGGGGCCAGAGTGGATACAGCGACCGCGGTGCATCCTACCGTGACGGATACGACAGCTATGGTAAGCATATGATATGCATTTGTACTGTGTATGTAGACTTATGTTGGGGCTGTCATTTTCAAATTTTAAAGCATGAAATCAACCTGCCATAAGACAATAGTTTATATTAAACAAAAGTTAATTTATAAAAACAAAAACAATGTAATGGGCAACATTACACTGAAGTTGAACTATGAAGATATTTGTGTCTTATGGTATGCTGATTAATCACCTCACACAAGCATTTAATGAAGACTAAGTCACCGAACATTGAATTAAAACTACACAGCCCCAACATATGAAGACTTGTATGATGTATGTCCCTCAGTTTTGTACCTGAGCCCAACTTGATGCCTCTCTGCGGTTGCCAAATTTTGCTAGCCCCCCCCCCCCCCACTCTCCTTCCACAGTCCCACTCTGATACAGAGGCTGGCAAAGAATTTGAATCACTTAGCAAATGTTACTACTTCTCACATGGCTCCGCGAATGGAGCGGAAAAACTGAGGGAGGGTTTCAGGACTGTCTGGTGGGATTGAGGGGATGTTGTGAAAACTCGAGTGTTGGAACTTTCAGTGTCTTTACCTGTGTGCCCACTTCTTATCCTCAGCTGCAAACGAGTAAACATCTCCCTGATTCAAGATCATCACTTGGCTGGCTGTATTTCAAAGATGCGCTCCTCAAGAAAAATGTCCACGTGTTATTGCTGACCTTAGTTTTGTAGTTCTGTTGTAGTAGCTCAAGCATCTTAAAAAAAAAAAAAAAATGTAGCCATGAGTTTTGGTCATTCCTTAACAAACCATGTTACGAATTACAGTTCCAGACTCTTACCTTGCTTGATTGGGCATCTTTATTCCTCAAAAATCGTTTGTTAACTAAAAGGCATCTGTGTAATCTGATTAGTACTGTAAGTCCCAATTTGAGGACCGAACAACTGCTCTCCACATGGCCACTACCATCGCTGTAGACTTTGTCCAGCACGTAAAGTGTTTCCTGATTTTGATTCCTTAGTTTTTTGGTTTTGTTTTTTATATTGAAATATCCGATGGGCTTGTTCTTTTTCCTTTACTTATTTCCCTCTCAGTCTCAGTGGCTGACCTACCTCTTGCCAGGTTTTAAAGTGAGGAAAGAAATCCGATTTACTCATAAACAGACTTTTGGGGGATTTTATGCTAAATTCCTTTTACTATTAAAAAAAAAAAAAAAAAACCTTAGCTGAGGCTCCTGTGTGTTCAAAGAGTGAATTCCTTTCAGACTGGTGAACTACACAACCGAAGTGGCCGGCTGTCATGAAGTTGCAAATTGCAGCATGCTACAGTCTGTCCAAGGTATCTTTTGTGCTCTGCTCAACATCTGCATTTTAAATGTGCTGTAAAATGGACTAATCTTGTTTAAGTGATCGAAAAATGTAACTTCGTTTCCCCAAAGTAATATCTCAACCGGGAACAGTTTTGTACTTTATGTTCTTTGTATGATCAACTTTTTTTTTCTTTGTCAGTTTGGCTTCATGGAGCCTATTAAACAGACTGTGGAAAATAATCTTGATTCTTTTGCCTTTCAAAACTACCGCATGGGGTAACTCAGGTGACCGCTGTAGGCCCATGTTACTGTAAGGCTGCGTGAGAGGAAACATAGCAGCAGCTCTGGAGTTACAGAGTTCTTTGGAGAGCAATTTAAAAGTTGTCTAAATTATCTTAAACATACAACGGCAGGTTAAGCTCTAATTGGGTGTATTTTTTTGAAATTTCACAAGCTGCTGTCTGGTCTCCTAAAAACCTAATGGTTTTTGGCCTTGTGCAGTCTGTACTGTAAACAATCATATCTATATTTCTAGTATACTTGTAGTGCTTTGAGCCTCTAGTGAGGTTTGACTAATAACCCCCCCTAAAGCTGCAAAAATGGTGATGCTGGGAAAACATCAGCTGGTCATGTTAATGCTTCATTACGTTCAAGAGGTCAGCCACACCAAAAACCTACAAGTCCTTGGAGATTGAAGTGTTGCGCCTTCCAACAAGTGCTCATCAGAGAGGAAAGCTGCTCTCTTGCCTAGGTCAAATGTGGAGAAAGTAGGCCAATGCACGTGAGGTAAAAATCTACTTTTGCTTTGCTCACATCCTTCAACCTCAGTTCTCATTGTTTCCATGAATACCTTCAAGTTAGTCGTTGTTTTTAGTCCTCTGCTTCAGATGTCGCCTGCAACATGCCATGGCCTCTTCCCCGATTGGAAAAAAAAGTTCATTGAGAAAATGTTTCTAAAGGAGCTCCTCTGGATTGTAGTGCTCATCCTCCCGAGTCCACCAAAAAAAAACAAGCATTGGCCTCTAAGTCATGGGTAGTATTGTGCTCAGTCCACTTCTGTTCACTGCACTAGTCCTCACATTTGCTCCTGTAATGCCCCGCAGCAGTCCTAATTGACGTCTAAGGTGTCTAGACTGTATTCAGTTTTTTGTTGTACCCTTACATATGAATAAGTGGTGAGTTTCAGACTCTAATAGGATTGCATGCATACTGTGATTTGACTTGTGTCGACTGATGATTGCCAGGCTTAATCCATGTTTTGATCTTTCTCTTTAGGGTGATCTGGATCAGTGGAACCCCTCACAGCTCAAGCTTCTGGCTTTAGATGGCAGTGATCAGTGCAGATTCACTTCTCAGGTAAAGTATTTAACAGTCGATCCCTCGTGGTTTTGTTTACTGCTCAGGTCGACCTGGATGATTTACGGCGTCTTACTGCCTCGTTTCAGGTCCAATGTGCAGCAGCAGTGGTGGTGCAGCTCCGTGGGAGGAACCTGCCGGGATCCGGCTGAAAGGTCCAATGTCGGCTTGTGGCCAGAAGGACACATTTCTCCAATGTGATGGCTGCCGTTCACGGGTCTTTGGAGGAAAGACGAGATGACAGAGCTGTACGTGTTCTGATGTAACACTGTCGTGACTACTTTAATTAACAAGTCACTTTTTTACAGTATTCTGTACGATTTGCAAAATAAAGATGTGGTGATCAAACTGCTTGTGTTTTTAATTATCTATTTAAAATTTAGATTTACAAACTTTTGGGCTGATGCACAGATTATAACTAAGGTTTTTACTATAAAGATGTTTTCCTGGAAAATTAACTTAAAGCACTAAATAGGCCTCGCCATAGAATAATTATCCTTCATGCATTTATGTAAGCTCATTTTATGCTTTCGGGTTAATCAACATTTGCCTCATGTGTAATAAATGTAAAGTCCAAGTTGCAATAGATGTTCAATTTGATTCATGTGAAATTAGACTAAAGAAAATAAGTAAACCAGGATGAGGTACAGAAAAAAAGATACTTTATTATAGAACATTTACAGGCTGAGTGGAGGTCGGCGCGGGGCGTCTCTGGGTCCTCACACGTACCACAAGAAGCCGAAACGCTTGTGCAGGAGCTCTTCACGAGGCCGCAGGTTGAACAGCTCCTCTGACAGAGGGGCGACCCAGCGGTCTGTGTGGAAGACGCTCTCACCAACCTGCAACAGTACCGGGACGGTTTATATACAAACACACACACACACAGCTAACCTGCACCTGGATCATTACTCGCATTAAAATATCTTTTGCAGAAAATCATTATTGAAAAAGTGGAAAAAGTAATGAACAAAACATTTTGCATGCTGCTGCTTAGTTATGCCAACACTAGATCCCAAACTGTTGTTAGCTGGCTTTACAGTGACTGGTGTTTTTGCACCAGACTCAGTTTAAACTAGATTATTTTACTAACAGGAGTAAGTACTATTTGACCACTGAATGAACTGCTAATTCATCGTTTGATGATTGTTTGTTAAATGAATCTAGATGCTGCCGTCACTGTGAATCCCAATGTGAAAATATCCTCGTGAAATGAGTGTTGCGTGTCTGTGACGTCGATCCCAGCTTCTCTTTACCTTCCAACCAGGAACGTCCTTCATGAGAACCGCCTCCTCTTCTAGATTTTCCCTCAGCATGCGTAAGGACCTGGACCACAGACGGAGTTCAATGGTTACATGGAGACTAGAGCGAGGGAGCTACCGCATTTAAAAGCTGAGCGTGTTGGACGCGCGAGTGTCTCGCGGTCGTCCTCACCTTCGGTCTTGCTCTGCCTGCAGCAGAGGCATCAGAGCTATCCTGGCTTCCATCTCCTCGATCTGCAGGCGCCTTTAAATTGCACAAACACATCACCACTAGTTCCAGCCATGCTGTGAAATATGACTCATTGTGACCAATGTTTAACCCCAAAGAATAATCCCTACCTTCTTTCTCTGTTCCAGCTGAAAAGCCTCCAGTAGCCAAACACCATGATGCCAATCCCAATGCCGAACATGCTGTATCCTGTTGATTAAAGGAGAGGAGAGGCAACGTTGTATTGAACCACAGGTGCAGAATGTCGGGATTTCAGTTATCCCGACCACATTATCAAGTTTCAGTGTGAGAGAATAATAACTTCAGTATCCTACGCGGTGATTTTCAACTGCTGTGATGTGGGGAAAAAAATGTCAAATTTCACTTAATCGTTCCAAACAAATGTGATTTAGTTGCTGCTTAGTGGTGTGACGGGTCACCCCTCACGGTTCGGTACTTCAGCATTTGACGGTGAAAGTCTCGGCGAGCGGAGGACCTTCAGAAGGCCCCCCCCCCCCCCCCCCGGCATATTTTGTCTTCCCTGTTACTAATGATGACGGGATGAGGTTGGTGGACAAAAGCATTACGGTGTTCAGGCGTGGTTTAAAGAGAAAGACACACGACAACGGAAATACAATCGGGCATGTCCACACATGTGAAGAGACACCACCCCGGTCTGTCAGTGACGGGGGCCAAAGCACCACCACAACAACAACAACAACAACTTCAGCACGAAGCTGGTTCCAGGCCTCTATGAAAAGGAAAAGAGTGACAGCTCATCTGGCGCTACCCTTTCCTCAGATAATGTAGATAAATATCTTAAATATTGTGGTTTTCATGTAAGACTATAGCCCAAAGTTATTTTTAAAAATGATGCAAACGGTCAAAACTCTAACCCAGATGAAAAGCCTTGTATGAGCGGCGGTCACAAGAAAGAAGGAACTGTGAGCTCGAGGCAATTCAGCGAAAGTTATCTTTCATTTGGACACATTTGGCTGTGTTATGCTACAGTGTGTCATTTTGTAACCGTTTCGGTTGTCGGTGTGTACAAAAAACCAATGTAGAGAAGGTTACAAACACACACACACACACACACACACACACACACACACACACACACACACACACACTATCCTAAGACGTCCAGACAACAACTGTCAAAACCAGTTGAACACACTTTACGTTTGTCACAAACTGCGCTGTATGGAGAGTTAAAAGGGGAACTTCCTCGCGCTTTAAAGAATGGGACCTGCGGTTGCACGACAACCACACTTCAGAATGAGCTCAACTCCTGTTATGACGTCACTGAACTTCCATACGGGAGGCAGCGTCGACCTGACAAAGGGATCAGTTTAATCAAAAGGTTTCTCTCGGTCATGTGTGAGCAAACACGCGCACACAATCTGATCGGACAGATTTCATTGCAACACTACTTCCTTTGTAAAATATTAACCGGGGGTTTTGAATTAACTGCTAAACTTTCGCGTGGGTGAGACAGACGGCTCGTGGCCATATGTCGACTAACCAGGATATACAATTTTTTTTTTGGGGACAAACTGATCAGCCGGAGGTCATGACACGCGCGTTACAGGCTGTGGTTGCGGAACAGCAGCACGAGAGAGAAGAATGACAAAAGTAGGAGGTCGATGTCGATGCCCGTTCAAAACAATACACATTTTAACAAAAGGCTCTATCGTATCAATACGCTGTCAGACAGCAGCTCGGAGAGGACGAGTGAATATACGGTCCGCTGAGATTCTCTTCGATACTTAAAGCTCATTTTCAGTCACAGTGAAGTTAAGGAGAAAGTCGAGCTTGACTTGAATATTTGAACTTTTAAATGTGGCCACTGTATAAATATGTAAAATGATCACTTAGCACACCTTAGGTTGCTGCTAACTATTTTATTTTGGTGGGTCGTAATGACGCAAGATGGAGAAGGCAGCCAGTACCGCTAGACTTTATTGTACATTTATACTTTTTGGATACTACAAAACTTAATACCTCAACAAGCTCGCATTTTAGAAGCACCCAGATTTAACCGTTACTAATGTGAATGTGGCAGCATTAGCACCGGGACTCGTGCTCTGCCGGTTCTGTCATCTCCGTGGCTTTACGGTACTTTTGGAGGAGCAACAATGGACCGAGCTTAAGGCGACGTTGAGCGGTTGCATATTTGACAGCTCGCGCGTGGACCCGTGTATGTAATGTAAGTACCTGACAGTCCCCGCTTCGGCAGATTTCTCTTATAGTCAAACGAAGCGTAGCCTCCCGCAGGAGGCATGTCCTGCTTCACCTTGGAGCCCGCCATCTTCCTCCGTCTTCTCCGCAACACCGCCGGTGACGTCACTGCAGGAAACGCTTCCTCTCGCTCTCGTTCCACGACGCGTCTGTGGCTCTCTACCGCCCCCACCCGTCTGGATGACAACTCCGTGTTTTTGGCTTAATTTTAGGAGGACCACGCCAGCATTTTAACTTGTTTTAATAAATTTACAAAAGTCAATATTAACGCAGTATTAAGAATACTGCTGCCAGTGTTTTTTTTAATTTGTACTTCTTCCAGTTTCCATCCGTAATAAGTTAGGAATTAAAGGCAGCGTTGGTAATCTTGAGAAACTAGCAGGAGTTGCTCAATTTGATCATAAAACCGAGGAACCCAGCTCAGTGTTGCCAACTATTTTCCAATGAAAGTAGCTCACAGCACAAGCTCCATAAGTTACTCAATCTAGCAAGTCCAAATCAACACTGACAGCCCGTCCCGTCAGGCCTCTACCCAGAAACACTCCCATGTTTAACCTGGGGGCGAAAACTCCTGGACCGTATATAAGAAGGGAAAACTGAGAGGAGTGAATAGCAGAATATGAGGCAGTAGGCAGACGGGTAGACCGTTCTGTCTGAGGCTGGCGTATTCTAGCAGTCAGCATCAGCTATTCACTGGCTAATTGAAAGGATGAGGGCTACTCTTCACTAACACTCCTCTCTCCACTGTCTGCACACGGGGGGCTGGTTGGTAACAAAAGGTATATCTGCATAAAAGTCACCCAGCTCCAGGTCAGCCAATAGCTGAATTCAATTGCAAATTACTAGTAGAGGGCAGTCACAGTATTTCGAATTCAAATACTTTGCAAACAATCAAGAATGCTACTGAATCTAGTATCAACACTACTGAATACTAAATTGGTTTTCATTGGTTTACTCTTTAAGATGAACCAGTAGAGTCTTGAAAGTTGCTTGAGATGTTTAATTTTGCTTTCATTTGATCAAATTAATAGTATTGTTTTGTCTCAATGCAGTGTTTGGTGACAGATTACCTCAATGGTTCACATGTAAGCAGTGTCCAGCAATCAAAAATCCTACATAAGTACAAGTACAAAAGTATTGCGTGGAAGTAGAAATGTATACAAATGCTCCTTGTCCGTTGTATTATTGCATTTGGTATGTGAGGCCCCACATTCCTCAGCAGGCAGTTGGGTTGACAGCGGAGGGTTGTTGAGTTCACCTGGGTCTGTCAGGCTATAGGAGCGGGTCCCGGTGCTCACCGTCTCGCTCACCTTCCTGCAGAACCTTTGTCTCGTTGTGCCGGGTTTTCAAACCTGCCGCACATCTACAGCATGGCGTTCATCACACACCGACTTTGCTGATGTGCCGATTGCTGTCTCACCTCACCTCACCTCCCAACTGTTATCTGATCTGCCGTATGCTACACTTCATAACTCTCATAACTTCAACATATCATTTCACTAGTTCACGTTTGTAAAGATGCAACAGTGAATGCCAGTGAATTGATTCAATAACCCGTGAGCCGATCATATGAATATGTCGCCCCGTATGGTGTTGTTAGTAGATGAATTGTTGAGCTCGTGTTACACCATCCACACATAATCAATGAGATTAAACATGTTTAAAATGTAAATTTTTTATTTTTTTAGGAGCTAGGAAAAGAGTAAACCAAATAACTTTGAACATAAGTTTGTACAATGTAGCTAAAATCGGGAAGCAGAGCGATTATGCCGTATTGTGAGGGGTACAAGATGAAGATATCTCGTGTGTTCCAGACTCCTGGTCACTGGAGACAGTCGGTTTAATGATGATGATGACGATGATGATGATGATGATTCAGGCCTTGTCGGACGCATTATGTTTGAAGGCTAGACCTCTAAATTCAGCTCCTTCAGAGTTTGCATTTTCTCAGCAATGACAAAACACACTCAGACGTAATCTTACAATGTTGACATTAATATAAAATAAGCAAATTACAGATGGTAATTACAGATGAGTTAAGCGAGGACACCGTGCTTCTTCAGCTCCAGGTGCTTGAGGGAAGGCATGCCGTTCAACAGGAAAAACAAAAGCTAGAATAAACTCTTCATGTGTGGAAACCACCGTATACTGAAATATAATAAAAAAACAAAATAACTTATTGTAAATACAAAATAAATTCAAACCTTTCACTACGGGGGGGGGGGACTTTTACAACTCAGATATTTTGTATTTGCTTAACATGAGTGTGTGTTTAGCCGAACGTGAACTCTCGAGCATTCAAGTGTCAAAAGGTCGGGTCAGTTTGACCCGCTGCATGGCAGAAAGGGCCAATAAGCCCGGATCATATTACTTATTTGAATTTTTCTATTATCGAAGTACTCAATGCGCACACAAGCCTCTTTTTACACAATCATTTAAGAACCCAGGGGGAACCCTTTCAAGTATTCGGGTTTTTTTTTCTTTGCCCCAATCAAATCAAAATAGTTTCTACACAATTACCAAAGAACAGCAAATCTCAAAAATAAACGACAGAAAATAAGAATACTAAAACGACAATCATACAAAAGTAAGGAAGGAAGGTTTTCTTCAATTTGAGAGATTGTATTTGCTTAACAGTCCTCCGGGGGTTGCTGTTGGCCATATTATTGGAACTTGGACAAAAACTACGTAGCACAAGAGCGCCGTCTGAATTATTTCCACGTGTTGGCGGTCTGCGAGATCGACGAGCGAGAGGGGATCATGTCCAGCAGGTACTCCCTCTGACGAGCGTCGACCGCGGCTGACGTCTTGTGGCCCGTCAGGCTGGGGTTCACGTAAGCCATGGTGACTCCTGAGAACATGCAAGAGAGCAGCGGGTCAAGGTGCGGGGCGAGCTGCGTGACGGCCATTTAACGCCTTTTGAGTTGAATGAGGAAGGAAAAAAGAAAAAAAGAAAAAAGCAGTAGGATTTCATAGTGACCCACGACCCCCACAACATTCAGACAGATGCAAAAGGAAAAAGTGACGAATGATACAAATGTCTGCTCTCGGGGTTTACTAGTGACACCCAGGGATCAACAGCACACCACCAAACCAGGGGCTAAAGCAGGAAGAGTGAGATCACTGGCAGGGGGAGAGCTGGAGAGTGGGATTGCCTTGTCCGAAAACATTTCCTCCTTAATTGTATTTTTTTTGAGATAATACTAGAAGGCCACTTTTGGGATAAGATTCCCTAACGCTAGAAACAAATTTGGACATGTGACGTTCAAGGATTGCTTTTGGACCAGACAGGAATTTGAAAGACAGCCGATGTCAGCGGGCGGCCCGGTGTTAATGTGAGTCTACCTGTGTTGCTGTGGCTCTGCTTCTTCCATGCAGTGGGTGAGGCACTACCGCCGCTGATACTCCTGCCGCCGGCGATTCCGCTGCTGCTCACCTTTGAGCTCTGGACAGAGCGGTGGGAAACGTGGGCATGCTTACCTGGCCGGCTGACTAAAGCTGCAGCCGCCACTGCGCTCTGCAGCTGGGAGGAGGAGGAGAAGGAATGGGGGACGCCCCTCACCCCCAGTGACGAGACACCATGGGACAGCTGACCCTGGGAGCTCTGAGGGGAGCGAGGAAACACGGAGACCAGGTTGTGTTACAGTCGCATCAAACGGCACGAACGCTTCTCTTTAAAACAGATTCCCACCTGCTTGATGGAGTGATGGTGGACCATGTTGGCTCCTCGACTGGCCTGGTGCAGGTGCTGGAAGGAAGACGCTCTGGCGTGAGCCTGCTTCAGCTGCTGAGACAACCCCCTCTCCGCCTTCATCGACGAAGAGGATGAGGAGCTACCGTGGGACACTTGCGAGGACGTCTGCTGAAAAATACGCTGCTCTATTTCCTGCTCTTGCTGCAGTGCTTTGACGAACGCCGCTTTCAGCCTATTGGTGTGCTCAGCTTTCAAAACCTTTTTCTGACTGGATGACATGCAGTGTTCGCAGAGGACAGCCCCGCCTTTTGTCTTGTCATGCCTCCAGCGGCAGGTGAAGTCGGTTTTGCACTGGGTGCAGGTGAAGGGCTCTCTGGTAATGTTCCTTGACAGCGCTGCGCCTGTCTTTCCTGGATGGAGAGAGATGAGGAAACCCAGAGGCACCGATTGGAAAAACATATTGGCGTCAAAGAAGTAATAAGAAAGCAACAGACACAGGTAAGCAGCAGGTAAAAGTGGGAAAAAGAAAAGCAACACACCTCTGTGGATCGTATCCAGCAGATTCTGTACCACTTCCTCCAGTCCCACCAGGTAGATGAACTCGTTGTTGGCTGCAGACGGCAGGAAGTTGAACTCCGGCGCGGGAGGCTTGGGTGGGGGGATCTCCAGCAGGGTCTTCTCCAGTTGTTTCCGTAAGGCGAGTTTAGCTGCAGCTTGGCGGCTGGCCGGAGAGTCATTCATGCTAACCACAGACACGCCGCCGCCGCCGCTCCCCGAGGATGAGCTCTTCAAACTGGATGCCGAGGCCTTTGAAGACAAGCAGACGGGCGTAAACCTCCAGTCCGGATCAGAACGTTCTTGACCTGCCTCAGACAGCGTTCAGCTGCAGATACATAGTTAACTTAGAATGTGGACAGGAGACTCCGACGTCACGTTTAATAAAAGCCATGGAAGAAACCCTCAGTGAGAGAACGCATGTATGGACTAAGACTAAGTCTGACAGAAGCTAACGCTAGCTTGAGGAGCCAGTGGAAGCTCAGCTCTCTTACTAAAGAGATTTATTGAACCAGATGTTTTTATCTCACGAAACGCATCTTTTTCTGCATCTGCACCTACTTGGTACAACAACATTCTTATAACCCCAAAATGATGCACCGATAATAAGGGTAAATAATCACACACTTCGGTTGGACTGGAGCTACTATTGTATTACGATTGTAGAATTCAGGAAAGCCAGGCTTGCCTTTCCCCGGCATTAACCGGGAATATACTTTTTTTTTTTATGGTTTTGAAAGCACCTGTGAAATACTGACCAGTGTGTGAGCACTACTACCAATTCTAATGAGGCCTGCGTTGACCGTGCCTCTCTGGCCATGGACTGCAGGGGCGGAGTTCCTGGGGCCCAGCAGCAGAGGAGGGGGTCCCGAGCCTCCAGAGGCAGCCAACTGCTGCTGCTGCTGCTGGCGGAGGGCCTGGATCTGCTGTGGAGATACAGAGATGGGCTAACCAGGACAATGAGAGGGGTGACACGGAGGGACATCACAGACAAAAGGTAGTGGAGGACAAGGGGAGGGGCATCAAAAGCACCGAGGCAAAGGGCACACACACAAAGAGAGAAAGGCGCAGAGAGAGATCATAAGTCCCGAGTTTATGAGTCATTATTTCCCTGCTAATTGTCCCAGAGTGACTAACAGTAACACTACCATTGACCAAAGACAACATTGTCATTTTAATATCCTGCCGTATTAATAATATCGGTAACGTTTCCCCGCGACTCACCTGCGCCCCTCTGACCAGAGGCGGCATTATAATCTGGGAGCCGTGTTTGGACGACAGCTGCTGCCCTCCTCTCACCAGCGGCGGAGGGATGACTGTCCCCGAACTCCTGCCTGTCAAAATCTGCTCAGAGAGAAAAAAAAACACACAACGAGGAAACGGGTCAACTACAGGCGCCAAGACTCAGATGTGCCGATTGGTGCATGGCTGCGGTTGAATAGGCTTTTTCTTTGTGCTTAGAAAGATTCCTAGTTGAGTGAAATGAAGTATTTCAGTAGCAGCCATGATCAGAGAAGGAGAGGTGGTTCACTGAGGTACACAGCTGGAGATGATGTTGTCCAACAGTTCCTTGCAACAGCAACATTTGAAGCAACGCTCCATTAATTGTACGCTCTGGATAAATTGAAGACGTCCTTCTTAGGAGGCAGAATACTATCTTAATTAGTACATTCAGTTTGTCACTGTGCTCATTTCCTTCATTATAATGAAGTTGCTAAACAATATGTTGTAAGTGCAACTGGGTTCTCTCAGCACTGCCGTCGTGTTCTCCTATAATAATAATAAGAATAAATTCTTCTTCATATCCGTTCCGTGAACTTGGGACGTTTTCAATTCGAGGGCAAGGAAAAGTGGTGAGGAAAAGGACACTAGGAGATAACATTTTTTGACTATTCAACCGCAGCCCGTGTGTCAGAGAGGAGCATTAACCTGCTGAGTGCCTTTATTGCTTGTAATTGTTCCTCGAATGAGAGGAGGAGGAGCAGAGGAGCCAGACAGACCTGTGGGCTAAAAAGGAAATGGAGACAGATATTAAACAATAAACAGGACGCTCGAAGTGGAGGCTGGTGTCGTGGGGATGTGCAGCTGTTCGTGTGACCCTGTGGCCGTGCGGGTAGTAACCCTTTACCTTCTGGAGAGCGTCCTTCTGTATCTGGCTCTGGCGAAGCTTCTTCAGCAGCACCAGCTTGGCCTCCTCCAGTCTCAGCTCCTCCTTCAGCTGCTTAATGATGCACTCCCTCTCTGCTGGGCTGCTCTTCTACGCTCCACAGATGACAACATCACTCGTAAAAAGAAGAAGTCTCAACTGTCCATTAACAGCCATGCATCCTGGGATACTGAAACCCTTATGAGTGCAACTTAAATCTGTGAGGTTAGAGAGACTCAGCCGTTCACACCGAGGCTGAACTGACAGTCAAAGCGTGGGCTACGATTCAAACACGTCTAGCTCTGTGTGCTCCAGTCTCACCATGAGCAGGTCTGCGTCCAGCTCCTTAAAGTGGCTCAAGCCGTTCATCGGAGGACTGGGGGAGTCGTTATCCGACAGGATGATGACGTCGTCGTCTTCAGAGGACGGAGGACGCTTCTCTCTTTTTATGCTGCTGGACATAAAGTAGGACAAAGACATTCTTATATATATATATCCAGCAATTATACTGGATATAGTGAACACAGAACTGCATTACCGGTAAATAATTTATTAGTCAAATAACATCCCGTTTTCCTCTTATTCCACACGATCTGACCGTATCACAAATATCCAGTTCCAGCTGGTTCTATCTTTTCTAATATCAACCATTAGTAATGTCTGTATTCATAGAGATCTGCTCCTCAACCGCATTCATCATTTGAATCCGCTCCGCTACGATCTAGAAGGTCCACATGTCCTCCTCCACGCGGCTGATCTTCATGCTGACGCCGCTCCAAACAACAGAACGGTCCTGAACAACAAGGTGGAGCAAGGTGGGACCTTCAGCTCCGGGTCAGGTGCTCCACTGTGCTCCGCCTCTCCTGTTGAAACAGGATCCTGTGGCAGCGCATTACAGGCGTCTTGAGTCATTCGGGGGGGTGACCCGTAGTCATTCAAAGACCGCCAAGGAAATTAAAGCAAGTGGGAACGTGAAAGCAGATGACCTAAATTCTGAAACGAAGTGGCGCTCAAAGATCGAAAGAACACGAGTAACGTTCTTCTCAAAGACACGGGTGGCCTTGCGATTACACAGATTATGTATTCCTATGAATTCGTTAAAAGTCTACACACGAAATCGTGAGGCCTGTCTCTTTATGTGTGTGTGTGTGTGTGTGTGTGTGTTGGTCTCTCCTCGGGGCTTAGCGCCATCATCACTTCCTGTGGATTAATCACTACTCTTCCAAAGAAGTCACGTGACCTCAAAGTCATCGTCACGTGACCCACTCACTTTTCCTCCTCCTCCCAGCCCCCCTCCCCCCTCTCCCCCCCCTGCCCTCACTGTTCCTTCCACTGTGGAAACCATGGCAACAAACCGGCTGGAACCGGTTTGTGACACACGGCTTCATTTTGTGTGAGCGGAGTTTTTAGGGTTCAGGTGCTGAGTGGAGGGGGGGGAAATGGAGATGGTCTAAAAAAGATAAAAGTTAAACATCACCTCTGAGGACAACCCCCCCCCCCCCCACCCCCCCTCTACCCTATACAGTAATCCACTATCATAAAAGTAACTTTAGATTCAAACAGTGTAATTCATCCTTTTAAACATTACGTTTTTCAGCCTGATTGTTACTTTTTTTGACTGAAAGGTCACGAGGTCGTCCCAGCTGAAGAGAGTTCACTAGAAGAAATAGCCGTTTATGTTCTCACCCTCTGGAGGTGCTCATGTCCACGGGCTGCTCCTCCGTCTGAACCTCCACTTTAATGGTGGCTTTCACCTCTCCTGCAGCCAGCGTGCCACCGGACGCCTTCGTCTCCGCCGCTCGGACCTGGCTCCTCGTATCCGGAGCCGGCTCGGCCCTCACCTTGCCGGCTCTGTCATCGCAGTCGGTCCGATTGTCTGAGCTGGGTTCAACCGTGGTCTGCTGTCTCTGGGTCTGCTCCTGATCCTCCTTCACCGGCTGAGAGGCCGAAGGTAACGCTAAAGGTAACGCTAAAGGTAACGGCGAAGGTAACGCTGAAGGTAACGCTAAAGGTACCGCTAAAGGTACCGGGGACGGGCTCTGCTCCTGCTCCTTCTCGAGGTCTGGCGCGACCACAGTCTGGCCCTGATCTTCCCGTGTCAGTTCAGAGTCGGGCTCAGGTTCAGTTTGTTCCCGTGTTGTGGGTTCAGAAGGGTCCAGCTTAGGCTTTTTGCTTTCATTTTCAGCGTCAGACGTCTCTGTGGACTGCGGAGCGGCATCCTTTTCCAGCGCCCTCTTCTGGCTGCGCGTCTGGCGGACGGCCTCCTCAGACATCCCCTGCAGATACAGGAAGAAGTAACTGCATTATTACATGGAGTTTGTTCCCATATTGATTTCAAATCAGACCAGAGTTATATGGGTAAATACAAACACGTGGTTGTGATTGTGGGCCTATCGTTCAGAACGTAAGCAGACAGCGCTGACCTCGAGTCAGCTGTAGGGGACACGGGGTGACTAAAATGGCCCCCAGACAAAACATGTGGGATTATGAAGGTCACATGACCAAGATGTCGACTCGAGTATAATTCCACAACAATCCATCCAGAAGTCTGTAAGCACTCAGTGTTCAGAACCAAACTAAATATCTGAAGATACGAACAGAAAGCTGCTGCAAAGAGACATCAAACAGAAGCACACATGTGACAACAGTGGAATAAAATCAGAGTCAAATCTGACTCGGGGAACATACTAAATTAACTGGAGCATGAATTTGGTTAAAATATTCATAACAACTCATCCAAGTATGTTAGTTATTTATGTGTGTAAGTGAAGTTGTGTTGAACCGTTCTTCTCTTGAGACCCACACCACAGAGCACCGGGTCCATTACCACCAGGTCCGAAGAACTCATCCAGTCCCACCGCCTGGTGACATGCCACTCTCAGGTGTGCAGCGGTACAACGTACGGACTCACATCGGACCCGGACAGCGGCTGCTCTGATGGAAACCGCAACACATGCGGACGCTAAATCCAGGTTTCCTGTACCGTATAGTTACAAAACACATGACGGTAAATGACCTGATGGTGGTCACCACGCTGGAAACAAAAGGGAAAGTGTGACGGTTCATCTTCAGCTGATGAAGTAACTGAGTCAGTATAGAAATGACACAGCGGTTCAGATGTCGAAAGATCACGACACACCTGCATGCAGATGATCATTTAAACAAGGACACGAATAACCAGGTTCTCAATGTTCCCACGTGAACTTCATGTCATCAGAATGAGATCAGAACCAGGGCGAGACTCAAAGACCGGCACTCTACCTCCCGTGTGGCGGTACGTACGGTACGAACACGTGCTGGCCCACATGGAGCGCTGCAGGGGGGGGGGGGGGGGGGGGCGACCTGTGCTCCAAGTTCAGAGTCGCAAACAGAAAGAACCGTGAAAACGTCCTGAACCACATTCATGCATTTCTGTCCTGTGCCAAGTCCGTCTGAGGCCCTCAGTCCGCCCACATGACGCTCCACAGGAAGCTATGGTTTGTTGTTTTTTTTTTTAGAGAAAATAGGACTAAAGTTAACCCTTACAACCAACTACTTCTATGTGACACACACACACACACACTGTACTCACACTTCTCCCCCCCTCCCCTTCCTGTTCATGGCGGTGAGCATAAAGCACACAGTGTGTCTGTGATGTACACACACACACACACACACACACACACACACACACACACACAAGCTACACATACAGAGTCACAACGCAGCATGCAGAGCAGTCACCTGACAGCACAGAGCTGACCGAAGTTTGGTTCTTTTAATGCTCTGACATCACTGAGACACACATGACATGACCCTTCCCAGGATTCAGTGGGACACAAAGCACTTTTCCTGCCAACCGGTTTAGACCGGTTGGCCAGTGTGTGTGTGTGTGTGTGTGTGTGTGTGTGTGTGTGTGTGTGTGTGTGTGTGTGACTGAGAGAGAAGCTGGATTTAACCCCTCAGGTGCCGGAGTAGACGGCGTGCTTCCACAACGACGGCCATTACACACATGTGTGTGTGTGTGTGTGTGTGTGTGTGTGTGCTGAGGAGAGTCGTGATGGCATTATGATTTCTGATGCACACAGCTGTGAAATGATGCGGGGGGGGGGGGGGCCCTCTCACAGACACCGACCCTGTCTTTATAACAGGGGATCTGAATGGCTGACAGGTTTCACATTTCATCTCCATGGCAGTTTACACATATTTCCATCAAGCACACACACACACACACACACACACACACACACACACACACACACACACACACACACACACACACACACACACACACACACACACATCCAAGAGTTTGACATCACATGCAACCAGTGCAAAGGCTCTGAAAGCAAAATTCAACTTCACACTTTAAAATCCTTCTACGTACACAAAGTTAACGTACAAGTAAACCGACCGTTCACTGACACACACGCACACACACACACACACACACACACACACACACACACACACACACACACACACACACACACACACACACACACACACACATCGGGATGAAGAGCTAAGCTGCCTAATTCAATATTACACTTTTCTAGTCTCAGACTCGAGACAGTTTCACGGTACGATTATCATAATTATCTCGCCGGACATTATAATCTGGATAAATATTCAAATAAAATGGAAATCCTGGAACAGCATTCAACGACACTGTGAGGACATCATTGTGCGGCGTGTGTGTGTGTGTGTGTGTGGTGGTCATGGTGATGTGTCCTACTGTCCTTTAGTTTGAGGCCTTTAGCTGTCACTACTCTATTAATACATCTGTATCATAGAAATATAGCTTTCCATCAGCGCTCAGTTCTGACATTATTTCTCCTCCATTTCCCAGCATGCTGTTGGGTTCTTCCACTGTAAGCGAGGGCACACTGGTTGAGATATGTGCTTTAAATGCAACGCAACAATGTGGGGAAAACATCATTAACATCTGCATTGTAATGACATCCCAAGGATCACTACCGTGTCATCTTATTGCAGCATGCAGGTGCTTGACCCGGGCAGAACACTCGTACGTTGCTCTGGTATCAGACCGCCGCCGCTATCAGGGCGCCGCTCAGCCGAACCCACATTTATCTACACCTGTCTCGTTTCCGTTGCCGAGGTGGTTTTTCATCTAGTCCCCCGTGGATCACCCGTCAATCACTCAATCGCCCTTCCGACTCACTCTCAGCCATCATCTGCGTCTGGCTGCACACACACAGTGTGAGTAATTTAACCACTGACCAACCTCTAAACCTGTGAAAAACACAATTCAACGCCGCGCTGGATTTACAGTAAACTGAGCGCCCACGCAGTCACAACAAACTGCTGCACCAGCAAAATGTTTGTGTCGGATGTCTGAAGAAAATAGATTTAATATGAGCTGGTAGGCTTTTAACTAAATCATTTAACTTGGGAGCTGATCACTAAATAACTTAAAAACTCTTTAAAAAAAAAAAAAAGTCTGCAACTAGCTCCACTTTCTACACAAAACAGGCCAATCGGTGCTGCCTATATGTTTGGTGAAGTCATCACGGAGGCCTGACTGAGCAGCTGCCCTGTGACCCCTGCAGTCATGTGCAACAGCTTCACGTGTGGCCAGCGGACGACCCTTTCCAGAACAGTGGCGATCACACAGCCGTCATACGCACAAGACCGTGTGTGTGGGAAAACAACAAAACTGAAACGTCCCAACACTTCCTGACTCACTCGCTCTTGTGATAACGCCATGAATGCAGTCACTCCATACGACCAGCGGACGTCACAGCAGCGAGCGCTGTCAGAGCAAAGCGTTCTCCACTCTTCTAACCAGTGCTTTAGTCAACCCCTTCTCTAAAAAGGCAACGTGGATTTTGCTCACTGGTCATAAACAATGCCAGCATGTAACAGATTAACGTGCAGATGACTCTTTACTGGGGCGTTGTTCACGTCAACGGCTGACTTGTTTATTCCAGATCTCCACAAGAGGCAATGAAGCTTCCTACCAGCAGATCCCCGCACCGTCCTCAGTCTACAGGACGAGCACAGTAGCTGGCTTCAAGTGGCTTTGTTGTGCACAGGAACTCAAAAACAATGATCATTGATTACTGATAGGGATGTTTACCACACGTGACAAAAAGTAGAGCCGCAGCAGTCAGTCGATCGACGGACAACGAGTCAGAAATGATCGATTGTTCAAGTGACGTTTCAAGCAAAATGGTCAAAAATTCACAAATATTTTCTATTCTGAATTCCAAGATTTTGGATAACGAGACATGTGAAGACGTCACCCTGGACGTTGTTATCATTTAATAAACCAGGCGATTAATCTGGAAAATAATCAGCACTTTAAGCAATATGTATGAAAGCAGTGGCGTAGTTGTCGCCCTAATACAAAACAATAACCTCTGAACTCTGTAACATTACGTAACAATAAATCAATCAAATCAATAATGAATGAAACAATTTAAGGTCATGTATTCCTTTCTTAATTAGTCTTATTAAGAGCACGCTGCAGTTCAAGCTGTAGACTACATTATAATGGTCCCTGAGAACGCTAATAAATAATAACGTCACAAATATTATGTAATAACACCTCATATAACACCTCAGTAAGGCTCAATCGAAACCAACGTCATTGAAAGTGCAATTAAGCCTGAATGTCTTAAACTAGCACGAATACAGTGAGCACCAGCAGCACCCATCATAACACAATATTAAAACGCTGCATGTGGCTTTTGTCAACACGCCGGCTTCCGTCGTATTTATCCATTCGGTTAAATATTAAACGCCTTTATCCCAGTGCGTACAAATAAAGAGACAATAGACAAATTAGTATAAACTGATTAAACTGGGCCTCACTGGTGCCTAGAAACGTGTGTGTGTGTGTGTGTGTGTGTGTGTGTGTGTGTATGTGCGCGCGCCTGTCTGGGTGAGACAGAGTGTGTGCGGTGTGTGCCAGAGAGAGTGTACGCGTGTGTGTGTGTGTGTGTGTGTGTGTGTGTGTGTGTGTGTGTGTGTGTGTGCAGCTTTAAGAGGAGGAAGACTACGGTTGTCACAGAGCGAAGTAGGAAGATTAGCTACCAGATAGCAGAACCAACACTGGTGCCAATGGGGGCTTAAAGCGAGCAGCGGCGTCCACCATTAACGTCCCGACACCCAGTACACCATCCCCGCCACACTCAGCCCTTTAACCAGCTACACCCAGCCCCACACTACATGTGCAACCAGCCGGCTCTTTTTTTTTGTGTTGGTATTATTGACACCGCCTCAAGAGGAGGCGAGCGTGTTATTAGTACAGCGAGCTAACGTTAGCTAACAGCGACGCAAACACAACAACACGAAGCCACTTTAGCATCGCATGCGACGTGGACGCAACCGTCTGAACGTCGAACGGCTGTCCGGAGACACTTTAACCAAGTCAAAGTGAGCAAACTCCTCCGAGCCGAGCTCACCAACGTTGACCCGCACAACCCAGAACCGAGCCCGGACCGTTGACTTGGCTGCCCCCCCCCCCCTCCCCTACCCCCCGATGTGGGACAAGCATCAGCTCGAAAAGCGGGCACAAAACTTTTCCACCTTACTACCGTAGCAGTGAGGCTCAGCGGGACCGTGTACCTGAGGTGTCCCCTTCCGAAGGGAAACCGAGTCGGAACTCGTACGTTTCATCGACCCGGCCCCACAAGGAACCGAGCGTGCCGCGAAGAGCCGCCGGCGATGAAACGTTGTAATCCTCACCTCATTTAACGACTTCTTACCGCACACAATCAAGTCCGGGGATCGTATTTACAAGCTGGCACGCGCACGAAAACGTAAAACAAGATAATCGGTGTGCCGAGCGAGCCCCCCCCGCCCCCCAACCCCCCCACATCTCCTCCCCGGCGCTCAACCTTTGGCTCTGCGGAGAAGTGTTACTTTTCAACAGCCCATCAGCTTCTTTATCGTCACAGATAGGTGGAGGAAAACCTGGCTCCTCTCGACGACTCCGAATAAAAGATCCACTCACTAAAAAAACTTCGGCTTCACCTCAGTCAACTTACTCGGTCGCTTCGTCGCCCGTTCTTCGCCGATGGTCGACCAAGGAGCGTTTAATCTGCAGTTAACCTCGATAAATCGTTGCTTTTTTTAAATCCAGGGGATATCCTCTTTTTTCTTTTTTTTTCGGCCCTCCCCACTGCCGCGTCTGTTGCCAAATAATGCGCCTCAACACACATGGAGCCGCTGCGTCCTCTTAGTGGGCATGCGCACCTCGGCATACCAGGGGCGACCGGATCACATCATGTAAGCCACTGACCACCAAGGGCCAAAGCAGGACGCCCGTGTCAGGGGGCCAAGGGCTCCTCGGGTTGACCCACGACTGTACCAGCAAGTACACAGATCCCTTCAACACACACTCAATAAGTCTCTCTCTCTCTCTCGCTCTCTCTCTCTCTCTCGCTCTCGCTCTCTCTCTCACACACACACACACACACACACACACACACACACACACACACACCACATAACACGGCATCACACATTTCACTGAAAACACTCCACCAGTATCACAATTGACCCCCTAACATACAATAAAGATGGGAACCAGCAACTTCAGGTTCAGGAATACAAAACCACTTTTATTGCCGGTATGATGAGCACAGCCAGACCCGGTTGTATCAGAAACATTAAAGATATGACAATAGAGCAACACGTAGAACAAAATCAATTCGTATAGTGAACAAAGGGCATGCAGCACTAACAGAGCGCAACGGATGTACTGTGCAGGTTTAGCCAGGAACCGAGACTGGTTTGCCAAACGGGCACAGGTGGCAATTTAAGTGTCCCAGGGCCCCGGACCCCCAGGGGGGGGCCCCTTAAAAGTCCTGTGATTTACTGCAAGATTGTTAGGCAAAACGTGCTCCACCAAAGCACAATAAAAGTTCCATGGACAGTTCCAGGTCCAGCTCCTCCTTCGTCCAGCCAACACCCCCGACACCGTGCTGCTAGAGGCCCGGTGTTGCTGGGTCGAAGGGAGGCTCGGGAGAACCAGAACCAGGACTATACGCGGGGGAAGACTGACAGACCCTGCAGCAGTAACAGGATTCTGTTGCTCATAAACACGACTGCTCATTTACACAGTGACCTGCAAAAATCACCACGAAATGAAAGTTCCTCGTCGCAGCTTTAAGTTCTAATTATTTTAGTTTATACTGTGCTGACGTAGCACAAGCTCCTATAGAAAGTCATCAAACTGTTGTGTCCCACTTCACGTTCGCAGGCTCTCAACGGGGGACCTGCTTCAGCATCACATCCAGATCCTTATCCCAACCTCAGCATCACATAATTATACCTCACGTCTCTTTAGGACCTATGCTATAGCATCACATATATGACTCCCTCACCCCACATAAAACTCCAAACCATCAACCCAAAAAGGAGGGCTGCATTAATCGCCGTTCAACCAGGTTTGCAGTAACAGTCCGATCCATACGTGTTAGTCAAGAGCACATATGGCGGGGTTACTACGTCAGCTGGCTGCCTCTCTCATGGCATCACTTCAAAGCATCACTGTGAACTGAGCTAATCCTCTGTCATCCACAGACATCCATAGAAATGCACACACACACACGCACACACACACACACACACACACACACACACACACAGACACACACACACACGTACACACACATTTGGAAGACAGTGATCTAAGTAATAGAAGTAGACTGCAGTGGGCAGGGGGCTGCTGTTCTCTAACAGGTGGGGGGTTTGAGTGCTTTGTCAGCGTTCTTTGTTGCTGTTCTTTAAATGACAACAAAAAAAAAGAGAGCTCTCTTTAGAGATGATGCTGTGTCATCAAGTCTGATTGTTTCCATCCTCACATGCACTCCCATCTCCCGAGGCTACTGATTGTCACATATAAATGCAATCAAATCTGTACCAACGGGCCGTCCTCGTTATCGCCCCACCTAAAGCAGTTCAGAGTGAAACAACACTCTGGAGTTTACAGATAACGATGACTCTGTAAATATTAGCGCTGTTCCTGTGGACCCAGGGACGAGTGGATGGTACCTCAGCCAGATATATCACTTAAGTAAGAAACAATCCGAGCCAGCTTGCACAACTTCAAAGTGTTGACCCCGATGAAGACCACAAGCTGAAACGTGGTAAATGACAGGTTTATAGTGAGTCACTGAAGTTCACAGTACGACAGACCATTTATTGGAGGATTGAGAAGTTCAACCTGCTGGTGGCGCTATAAAAGCCATTAGGATCTGTCCTATTATGGCGATCGATCCAGTGGATGTTGAGATATTTCGCTTAAAAAAACCCCCAAATACGTCAATCTCAAGGTGGCGCTAGAGGACAAGTCAGGGGATCGCTATGGATTGATCCTCTGGGGACCATGAATGTCTGTTCTGAATGTAACGACTATTCACCCTCAAGAACACGACTCCTGGCTTTGTAGAAAAAGCTCTCGGCCAGATTTTAAAAACTTAAAGAAGAAAAATAATTATAGATATACTAATCCAACAGTTAAGCATACAAAGTATTTCAGAGAGCTCCTCTTTGGTGTCTGGTCACGTTTATTCTCTGCGGTTGTGGTAATTGCATGGGGGACTGTTGGAGGACTCATAACGTCAGTATTTCTAAAACCCTGCAGACGTTAGTAAATTAAAGTTTAATTTGTAATAATTTGAATGTGTAAATGTACAGAGGTGAAAAAAAATACCAGGAAATATGACAAAATGAAACATCCCTACAATAATTAGCCTACAGACTTATAATAAAGGTCAGGTGAGAGCGTCCTCTTGTGTTACATTACATAATATTGTAAGGTGGTCCTGTTCCTTCGTCCATCTCATCTATTGAACAAGTGTAAACTATTGCTATTACTCATCGTTCATAACTATTACATAACAATGATGATGTGAGCTTTTTTTTTGCTATTGCTATTAATTATAGTTATTGCTATTATTATTATTTCTCAAATTAATTGATATGTTGTAATGTTTTATGAATGGATTGTTTATTTAATAAAGCCAACTATATATATACGTATATATGTATACGTATATATATATATATATATATATATACGTATATATGTATACGTATATCTATATATATATATATATATATATATATATATATATATATATACGTATATATATATATATATATATATATATATATATATACAGGCCAATATGTAGCCTATTGACAGGACGGAGTCAGTCAGCAGGTCCTGAGCAGGTGAAGGGATCAGCTCTGAAATCAAACGGGTAAGATCAGGCTGCAGACTCTCTCCGTGTGGAGGAGGCCTAATGGCCGCCCGTTTCAACATGACAGCTTCAACTTAATCCTCATTAAGTACTGTAACAATGCAGGAAGTGGCTGCTGCAGTCACGATTAGACGGGCTCACTATTTGGCAGGAAATGGCTCCTTTCAGCTGCGTCCGAGACACCTAGAGCGTTCCAAAAGTTTTCACTTCTCACTAAAGCTCTTTATGTTGGTGAAGGATGGCTTCCCGGCAGCTGCGGACACGAGGACGTATGAGAAGAGATAAATATAATATTAGTTATAACTTGATGGAAATATGTCACAGAATATGTATTTGTGTTGGGGGGGGGGGGGATACACGAGCTCTCGGAGGATCTCCATTGAATGCCGATGGGCTGCAGAACTTCACGTTCATACCAAATATACGACGAGCCCGTTTTTAATTTCTTAATAAGACATTTGTAGGAGACACGAATCAACGCAACCATAAGTCAATATTCCGCCGTGTGTTTACTTTCATGCTACATCAATCGCATTGTCAAAGTCGTTTGTATGATGCATATGATTGTCAGTTATAGAAACGAAATAAAAGACATCTGAATCCTATATCAGGGCAAACACAATACCAATTTTAAACAATATAATGTCACATACTTTCAGATTCTGTATAAATAGCATAAAGTAAATTAAATTACTTTGTAAAAGTCCGATAATATTCAATTAAGACGTTTTTTTTGTAGGCACTTTTACTAGTGCTGCAAACATCTTTAAATGTCTGATTTATATATTATAGAAAGGCAAATATATCACCCTGAATGATCTGTAACATTGTGCTTTAGCCCTAATGATTTATCTTTTCTTTTCCATGATATTGAGTTTGAATATATTCTGATTATCACAACAAAACCAGTAACTTTATCTCCCATTTTTTTAAGCATAAATAATCTCTATAGACAGTTGGAGACCAGCAGTTATCATTGGAAACGTTTGGCCTGTTGATGACCTTCTTCTAAACCGGTGACCTGATCCTCGGCTCCTTCACTCGTGTCCTCCACGGTCTGCTCAGTGGTTCCTTTGAGGTCATCGTTGCTTCTAGTTGTCTTCTGAACCTAACACTTTTAAAGAGGACAGGCATACGACTCAAATCTAAGCTCTCGTGGTCAAACATTCATTTCTGTGTGCAGTAAAATTGAATATGCAGACACTTGAGACGTGACTTTTGTATAAGTGCAGATTGTTCTGAAACGTGTGCACTGCATTACCCAAAGACAATACAGCAACTGTGACATAAATGAATGCAGACTTTACGGTGGCAACTTAAGGAAGCATCAAGTCTGCTTACAGGTTTACATAATGTGTACGGAAAGAAAGGGAAATGTCTAAAACACTGCGACACAGTTGGCTGTGATGTAAAGTGTACTGTGTTTTGTACTAACTGGGCTACAACATAAAAAATATACCTGGTCTGGTTCTCTGTCAGCACTTAGATGTTAGTCTCTGATACAGAATAATCAAAAAGAATCAAGTCTACTTCTATTTCTTTATTTATAAAGATAAAGATGTGTCGAAGTTGAGCAGTTAAAATGACAATGGAGAGAACACAAATACAACATACTGTAAAATGAATAGCATCCATGTTGTAGTTCTAATTGCAGTAGTTACTTTGCAAATGACTGAACTCGGTAGTTTATTTTGAAACAGTGCAGAAATCTGTATAACGAATATCTTGACCAGATAAAGCTAATAAATGAAACCAGTCCTACAGCAGCGGTGCTAAATCAACAGTCCCACCAGTCATTTGATGATGTATCAAACGGTAAACAGCACTCAACCGCTTCTGGTGTAATGCAAAGCAGCGTTGAATAAATAAGGGATCAAAATAGTGGCTTATGCTGCCATCATCTGGAAGACTTGAGTATAACAGGAAACGAGAAGATGGAAAAAAATACCCCAAAATATTTACATGGAAAAGATAAAAATGTGAGTTTCATCATGAAACAACATATGTGCAAACAGGTAACAGTTAATGTTATGATTATCTTGTTATTGTCCGTCTGTCCACTGAAACACAAAACATTACAGTTTCTTTCAAATTCCAGGAAGGAAGGATTGCCTCGCTGTTTATTAAGGGACGACTGGTTGACGTGGTGCTGACACTGATGAGGATGTGTTCAGGGAGGCTGCAGGCGGCGATGTGGTCGTCAAGGATGCTGCTGGGAAAAGTTCTGGTGCATCTGAGCTGACCCGTGGGCGTCCACGGCGTTTCCACAAGCATTGTTCAGATCTGCTGGGAAAGGATCAGTGTGAATACCGATGACCACAGCTGCAGTTTTATGTTTCCCAACCCTGGACCCTAACGTCAGATCCACCGCTGAGGATGCTTAGACTCATCAAGTTACTAAAGATTCATTGTTTCTTCAGTCACTTTGTTGTTCACTTGTGGCTTCGTTACTCAGTTGTTGTATCTGTGTGGGTGACAAGTGGATATCTCTGTCTGCTCTGCAAGAAACTTCTCCTTGCATGATTGCTGTGCATTGGTGCAATGAAACCCCTTCTGTTGGATAATATAAACATAGAAATGAACTCCATCTCACCTTCCAGCCAATCACATGCCCCCTAGGAAAACATTTCTTGTAACATACTATCACATAATACCTCACTATAAAGTAAGACTGCATGGCCGCTGTACCTTTGAGGAGTGCAGAGGAGGACCAGAGCTGCACAGACATGTCGGGGATCTTGGTGGCCAGCTGCATTGCAGGAACCACCATACTGTTACTTTCCTGAAGAAAATATGGAAGCAGGCAAGCAGTCAAGATCACATCTGGCTAACCTAAAATACCGGTCCTACAGTGTGGCATCTAATGAAGAGGACATGTTGAAGTATGTAGACTCACCCTGTGGTTGCCCAGGTCAAAGAAGACGTGACTCAGCAGAACCAGCGAGCAGGCGGTGAACCTGTTAAGATCCTCAGCATTAGACATCGTCGGGGTCTCCCTTAGAAATCGTCTTTTGATGCAAGTTGACATTTTAAGTTTTTTTGCTCTAAACATACGGACAGAACAGGACCTCGTTGTAACATCCCTGGAAGAAAGACAGGAGCTCTCTGATGATGAAAGATACAGTAGAGAGGCCCTGACACACAAAAGAGGAAACAGATTTGAACGGGTATTATAAGTGCTGTATTACAGTTATTCTCCCAAATATATGCCATTTTCTTATCATAGGCATCCCTGCTTCCTTTACTGTAAAGGTGTGTTTTCTTTACTACCACTACCAGTAGTGTCTGAAGCTGGGCAGCATGATTTGTAATTTGGTAGATCTTATATAAATCATGAAGGGATTTTATTGCCCTATAATCACATAGGGTAGTGCCAAGATTAAGCTCTTTATAAAACGTGTATATATATATATATATATATATATATATGTGATTATAAGGAGATGAGGAGATGCATTGATGCTGAGGAAGTGAAACTGTCTGCAGACAGTGGACGCACATGCGGATCTTCTGCGGAAATGTTCTGCAAGAAGACAACACGACAACAAAATGTACCAATTGAACCAACGTTCGCCGAATTATTTGCTCCAGCAATAGTTTGCCTCTCACGTTTTCTAAATCTACCGCAATCCTTTTGCAAGATATCGAGTACTAGCGGAAATCTAGTAGGAAGAATAAAACAAGAAAATCCGTTTTCTTCTTCAAAATAAAACCACATGAGTAAAAGTGAGACAAACTAACTCACACATTCGTGTAATTCGGGTTATTGTAGTGACACAACAGCAACAAAAATACAAATATTTACCTCTAAAAGGTATTTCACGATGATTATCTACTAGACATAGGAGTTTGTCGAGTATATCACAGGGATGTTATCAATTACTAAAATTGCTTCCTTTATTTTGAAGGGAAAGTCGTCAGAATAGCTTCCACTTCAAAGTGAACTATCACGGAGCGCTTCCCTCTTCTTAATAAGGAACACACTGGCATGTCTATTTGTAAATGTATTTAAATGTGAAGTCATGAAATATTTGTCTTCAGGAGAAACGGCAGACGGTCTATTGGTGGAACTAATGTAGCGCGGTGTATGTTCCACCCGAGGATATTTAGGAGTCGGACCTTTTTTTGAGGAATTTACTATTCACTTAAATTGTTGCGCCTTCAAGCAAGGGGAACACAGCGGCTACGGAGAAGGCGTAACCCGACAGCGTTGGGCGGTTCATTCATGTCAGTTGAGCGGTGCTGTCTGTCTCTGGGCGGTGGGACCAGTTCAGTGATCTGACTCGTGCTATTTATGACGACATTTGTATTAAGTGGGGGGAACAGAACCAGTACATTACAACAGCTTTACGTCACATTAACGGCGTGGCTCTCAACAGTCAGAAACACACAGCATCTATTAGCTAGCATTAGCTACTGCTAGCTGTCTCTGATACGATCAGCTTTGTCATCCGTTGACGGTTAACTGGCGACGATGGAAACGCGAAGGATCACACAGGACACCTTTGACGCTGCAGTCAAGGAGAACATGGAGGAGTTTGAGATGGATCCCGATGAGGCTTTGAGGGAGGCTGTGGAGCAGTTTGAGTCCCAAGGTGACGTAGCAAGAAAGAACGATGACTGATAGTTGATTATTGTACAGACGAGCGTGTATATTGCCTCCTATGAGAATATAAACTTCAGAGTCGGACAGGTGAAACATGCTGAATATCAGTGTCTATCTGTTTCTTGTAAATGTGGATAAATTAAAACGCTCTCAGTAGCTTTACAGACTGCCATATATAAACATCTCTGTACCTTTTTATGGGGAGTTTAAGACAAATAGTAATTTATTTTTCATCCCTCAATTAACTGGATGTAGCTGTTTTGAATGATTAATAATAATATTAACGCACACTCAGAGGTAGGCTGCAGTGTGACTGATCTGTTTTAAAAATCCTCTTTGGACAGTTGATATTCCTACTTTGAGATTTTTGTCATTATTTTTAAACTTTTCTTTTTTTTTTTTGTGCTTGATATTTTGTGTGGTCGCAGGTGTGAACCTCCGTTGTATAGTAAAAGCTGTACCAGGTGGGGTCTCATCTGATGGGGAGCAAACACACGAGGTCTTACAGGTGAGTTCTGTTTCCTTTCTTTTTTTTGTGTGAAAGGGGATTGCTGAATGCAAAAGTGTCGAAATCTCACGTCTCTTTCTTCTTTTTTTTTTTTTACTTGCAGGCGTTGGATTCCCTCCGCATCGGGAAAGATTCTGCCGGTTTGGAGGAAGTGACGGCAGACATGAAACGCTTCACTGAGCATTGCTTGCTCGGATTTCCCCAGAGGTACCTGGCTGCCCAAAAAGACGCCTACCCCGTCATCCTCTCTTACTGCACCAAGAGTGTGGAGGAGCGGGAAGCCGTGTCGACCGCGCTGTCTGCTCTGGCTGTACTGACGGACGGACAGCCGGACTTGTTGGACGCGGAGGGCCAGCGGTTCCTTTTGAACGTCCTCGAGAAGCACAAGGCGGACTCCTCTGTGGTGCGCGCCGCCGTCTGCGCCGTGCGTCACTGCTGCTTGAAACACGAACAGAACAGGCAGGATCTGGTAAAAGGGGGCGTCGTGCCTCTTCTGACCGGTGCCATTAAGCAACACGGAGGATGTGCTGAGCTGGTGAAGGAAGCCTCTGCGGCTCTCAGGGTCATGTGCTTTGACGATGACGTCCGCGTTCCGTTTGGGCAGGCTCACGAACACGCCAAGATTATCGTTCTTGAGCACAATGGACTTAAGGTTTTGATTGACGCTGCGAAAGGTGAGGCCAGCTGATGCCTGGTTTATGTGTTTAGCATCACAGCTTCAACTACTTTGTCTGATTTCATCAATGTCGTGTCTTCCTCCCTCACAGCTCACCTTGACAACACTTCTGTGCTGAGCGAGCTGTGTGCCACTCTGTCCCGTCTGGCTGTCAGGAACGAGTTCTGTCAAGACATCTGTGATCTCGGAGGGTTGAAGCTCATCATGACGCTGCTTGCGGACAGCTATGAGAAACCGGTAGGCGACTAAAAAAAAAACCAAACAAGGGATCATCGTGAGACAAACTGATTCACGATTCAACCTCCAAATGTTTGTTTTTCGCTCACTGAGCTGACGTTCTTCTTGCAGGAGTTGGTTCGGCAGGTCCTTAGTGCGATACGAGCTGTAGCGGGAAATGACGACGTGAAGGATGCAGTTGTTGAATGTGGGGGAGTCGAGCTCATCGTCATTGCCATGAACAAACACATGAGCAACTCTGCTGTGAGTTGTCATACCTACACACTAACTGACTGTCACTAGGCTTGATATTATTAAGTATACAGCCTTTAATATCGGTTGTTTTTGATTTATTTTTGTTGGATGACAATTAAGTTGAGTTCTAAATAAATTCTGCAAACGTCCTAAGATGATGTTGCCGCTCTGCTGTAGGTGTGTGAGCACGGCTGTGCGTGCCTCTCTGTCCTTGCTTTGCGGAAACCCAACAACTGCAAAGTCATCATGGAAAACGGAGGCGCCTTGGCTGCTGTGCAGGCTATGAAGACGCACACGGATTCAGTCAATGTGCAGGTAAAATGAAGTCATTAATAATAATGAATATGCTTACTTAAAAAGAAGCAGTTCCTCTGACATCTCTCCATGTCCCCGTTTTATTTCTTTATGAACAGAAACAGGCGTGTATGGTGCTGAGAAACCTGGTCGCACGCATGAGTAACTTAAGCCAACCGATCCTGGAGATGGGAGCGGAGGCCCTGATAACTCGGGCACTAAAGACCCACAAGGACTGCGACGACGTGGGTAAAGCGGCCCTCAGAGATCTGGGATGCCAGGTGGAGCTCAGAGAGCTGTGGACCGGCAAACATGGCAGCCTCACTTACTGAGAGGAGAGGAGAGGAGAGCGATCACTCCGTACCATCAAATGCAATTGTAGGCAAGATAAAAAATGCTATGTTGGTGTACCTAGCCAAGAGTTTAAGCAGATGCATAAACCCAGATGGACAAAAAAGATGAAGTTGATGTGGAAAAGGCTTGTCCCACACAGCGCCCTCTGGAGGTTGAATAGGTTTTCTGGTCCTTTTTTTTTTTTTTAGTACAAAAAAGCTAATTGTTGTCCATTGTTTGCAATTCAAATTTTGTCCACGTATGTTCTTTATCACAATTATGTTATTAGGAGCTGAATTTGAATGTTTTCTGCTATGGGTAAATATAAATAAGTGTATTTGCTTCTATGTAAATAGTTTAACTGCACTATTCTGTCCAGATTCCTTTTGTACGTAGCCACATTTTAACATGTTTTTGATGCCTTAAACTTTGACTAGACCAACACATTTAACGTTTGTTAATTTGTATATGCATTATTTACAGTAAACAACTGAACTATCTGATACTTACACCAACCACTGACAGCATTACAGTGTATATTTTGCATGATTAGGATAAAAGTAACCTTCAATGCATCGCCTCTATGTTGAGTATCGTCACAAAAGACTGAGTACCTCACGGACAAGAAAAGAATCAGGAGACTCTATACTGAGCCAGTTTTGTTGCCAACTGTGCCTCCTGTTTCACGCCCCTCTAACCGACCTATCCAGACATGCCCCTTCTCGCTCAGACTTCAATTCCCAGAATGCCTCTGGGCTCGTCCTTGTCAGAATCCAATATCTCAACGCTGTCACGGGTAGTAACGGCAGAAATGCAACAGCATGGACGATGCTAGTCAGTTAAAGTCACGTCAGAGCTAACGTGTGAACGACAGTGCCTTCGACACCAGGAGACACAAGTGTACCGTTAATACTCTCACAACACTGTCGACGAGTGTTACAGTTACGGTAATGTAGCAGTGGGCTAACGGCTATCTAACGTTACTTAACCTGCTATTTGGCTAACTTGGAAACCGCGTTCCGAAGAACCTGCTAGCAACAACGCGCAAAAGTGAGGGATATCAAAGCGTCCCGACGTCCTCGCGCTGATGTCACGTTTGTAAGGTAAGAATGTGACGTTAGTGTTTGTGACTTGCTGACAGCTCGCGGGTTGGTGTGTCGGTTAGTGGACAAGTTTTCGATAAGAGTGTCGTGTGCAACCGGCCAGAGAGACAGAATGACAAGCAAGGTGATTATTGTATAGATGCATATCTGATTCTGGATATGTGTTGTGTTGTAACTAATGTAGTTATGCCGGGATAGTACTTGCACAACTAATATTTAAAAAACAATCTTTTTACATAACAAGAAAAATGGTGGCATATGGGATACAATGCTGTTACAAGACTGTTGCCTCTTACACAACAAGACAGACAAAACACCAGGAGGTAGACGAATAAAACCACCCCATAATGCAATGCAGTCCCCTAGAGCTACGCTACAATGAATAGGTGCTCTGCTGTGTACGTCTATTCATTTGAATTGACACCATGTGTCCTCAAGGGCAGCTCTACCTTCCCACTGCTGTGTGTGTGTGTGTGTGTGTGTGTGTGTGTGTGTGTGTAGCACGTTAGTGGTGTGTTGGATCGTAGATGATTATAGTGGGGAAGAAGTCCTGCAGCCAAGCCTGAGGCCCGCCAGTCAGGTTTAACTAGAAGTAAGAAACAAAGAACACATGATATGATGTGGTGAGGAAGGAGGAAGGAGGCTGAGGGACGACCCCAGATTAAGGACAGTGGTTGAGGTGAAAGGGGACACAATGTGTCTAAATGGATCTATGTGTGTTTATATATGTATGGCTTGATTCTCCTGACTGTTGCTTAACTCATTGAACCCTGAAGTGCAATTTTTCCCAAGTTAGTTAAAACATATACAGTATGGACTTGTTTTGAAGCTGGATCAAGCTTATATTTAGCGAAGTATTACGACTTTTCATTGGGGGAACTGTAGGTTTACATACATTACTTGGCAACTTTTGAGTCGTGGCTTATTTAAAGTGGTGTTGGTTTGAGCAATGCGTGTCTGTTTAACCTGCGCAGTGTGTAACATAAGCCTGTCGGGGTGGAAGGTTGCATGAATAAGTGTTTTGTCGGATGAAATGATTAACTCACTGGAGAACATGCAGACGTCTTTGTTTGTGAAGGTGAGGCTGCTCCAGATAATGTTTCTCTGAAGTTCATCTCATCCAAGTTTTCAATGACTGCATGGACAAGTGTGTCAAAGATGTGGTAAGGGCTTCAGTTGTGTTGTTGTTCAGACACTTTTCACCTACAAGTCCTCCACTTTGACCTTTTTAGGAGACATCTTTGGGTGTAGCTCACTGCAGCTCTACTTCGTTCAGGGATTTTGTTCAGCCTTTTGAAGGTGTGGCAGTTGGTTAAATGTTACTAGATTATTCTCAACCTCTATTTTCTCTAGTTGGGAGTTGTCTTTACAGTTCTGTTTTGATAACCATGCTGACATGACACTTTTTTTACTCAGCGGGGGGGGGGGGGGAGTGCAAAGAAATCTTCTAAACTATGATAGAGTTCTCTGCCTTCAGGGTTACAAAGAGCCGGACTTGAATTCTTTGACGGAGCTCGCTATACTCTGAATCGGTGAGCAGTGTTGGCATCTTGGCCCGTCACTTGATCCTGACGCAGAAGCTTAACCACCGACAATTCTTGTCGATTGTTTTATTTTTAGACTTACCTGAAACCGACCCGTTTCTCTCTCTCTCTCTCTCTCTCTCTCTCTCTCTCTCTCTCTCTCTCTCTCTCTCTCTCTCTCTCTCTCTCTCTCTCTCAGATCCATGAGCCCGCTCAGCGACCGCTAGTCCTCCTCTGGGATGGGGGCTGGAGTACAGGAACAACGGGCGACGCTGACGCAGGGAGAGGTGCCGCCGCTGGATTCCTCCAGTCAGTCGGACGGGAGCTATGAGGTGAGATCTTATAAACCGTGATCCTTCAATGCTTTAAGGAAAACATCCAGCCATGAAGTATTCTTCCTCTCCGCTCGTCGCTCGGCTGGGTTCCGTGGCTTCACGGCCTCGTCTTTGGGTTCATGTGAGGACATCTGCTCCTAGTTGTTATGTTTTGTGAACGGGTTTAGCCAGATGTGAACTCCAAGTTAATGATCAACAGCATCTCAAACACTACTTTGTCCACATAAGGAGGCAGGTTCTTACAGGACTCACTCTTGTTGGTGTTGTGATTCCTCCATCGCTGTGCAGGGCCTGAGGGACACTCGCTCCGTCATCAACTCGCTCTTCTCCGGGGCGTTAGCGGGGGCCGTGGCCAAGACAGCCGTCGCACCGCTGGACAGGACGAAAATCATCTTCCAAGGCAAGTTGAATCCTCAGCTGACTTTTGAAGTGTTTTCAAATTTAGAAATGACCCACATGGACGCCATGCATTTCTATCCGTTTGTGATATATTTATATCAATGAGAATATTAGAAGATGAGTGACTTACAGAAGCGCTGGACATTTATAGCGCTCATATGTTTTTGTTTTCTAGTGTCTTCTGCAAGATTCTCTGCCAAGGTCAGTTTAATCACTTCTTTATGGTGTAAAACAACGAGAGATTAATTCCCATGTTCATTTAGTAACGCATCAGTCAGTCTGACCTTTTTAAGAGTTATTTCAAAGGATCAAGTTTAAAGACAAACATCTACTGTCGTCCATCAGTCATGAGCGCGTGTGTGTTCATGTGTGCGCGCTACGTTACAGGAGGCCTACAGGTTGATCTACCGCACCTACCTGAAGAATGGCTTCCTCAGCCTGTGGAGGGGCAACTCTGCCACCATGGTGCGAGTCATCCCGTACGCTGCTATCCAGTTTTGTGCACACGAGCAGTACAAGGGGCTGCTAGGAGGCTACTACGGCTTTCAGGGGAAGTGAGTGTTTACCCGCCGGTAGACCCGCCGCTCGGGTCCGTTGGCTCATCCAATGACTTCTACCGAGTCATAAACAGTCCGGAAGGCTGATGCACGTCCGATTTTGTTTCTCCAGAGTCCTTCCTCCAGTTCCCAGGTTGTTGGCTGGGTCTATGGCGGGTACCACGGCGGCCATGGTGACCTACCCTCTGGACATGGTGCGAGCCAGGATGGCGGTAACGCCAAAGGAAATGTAAGGTCGTCTTTAACTACCAGTTCACAGTCATCGGTGGCTGTTTTAAACACATACATAAATAACACGGGGGCCTGCGTTGGGCTGTGCCTCATCCACTCTCATGCTAATATATTTAGTTTTTCGGGGGCCTCCGCTGTTTAGGTACAGTAACATCCTGCACGTGTTTGTGCGGATATCCCGAGAAGAGGGCCTGAAGACGTTGTACCGAGGCTTCACCCCCACCATGCTGGGTGTGATCCCCTATGCCGGCCTGAGCTTCTTTACCTACGAGACACTGAAGAAAGTACACGCAGGTAACGGCGACCGCGTCCATGTCTACATGTAGTTCTGTAGTTATGCACAGACCCTTCTTAACGCCCCCCCCCCTCTCCCGTTGCAGAGCGCAGTGGGCGCCCACACCCCTACTCGTACGAACGTCTGGCGTTCGGCGCCTGCGCGGGACTCCTCGGCCAGTCGGCGTCTTACCCTCTGGACGTGGTTCGACGTCGCATGCAGACCGCGGGAGTCACCGGTCACACGTACGGCACCATCCTGGGCACCATGAAGGACATCGTGTCCGAGGAAGGGGTCGTCCGCGGGCTCTACAAAGGTCTCAGTATGAACTGGGTCAAAGGGCCCATCGCAGTGGGGATCAGCTTCACCACCTTCGACCTCACTCAGATCCTCCTGAGGAAGCTGCATCAGATGGGCTACACGGCTCGGTAGTACCGCCGCTGAGAGGGGGAACAACGGGGGACAGTGGGAGGACGAGGTCCCCCTCCGAAGAGAGAGAGCGTAACGATCGTGTGTCGATAGAAGCGAACACACACACACACACACACACACACACACACACACACACACACACACACACACACACACACACACTGGCTCAGGATGCGGGGTATTAAAGTATTCTCTCTCTTCATCTGTCGGATGGCACAGAGTATCTGTACACACTGGTCTCATGTACAGCTAAGTGCAATACGCTCAGTGAGTTTTCCGTGTGTTTGTGTGTGCACTTAATTTATAACGCGTTTGCCCTCGTGGACCAAAGCCCCCGAGAGTGTCAGTCTGACAGTTTAGAGGTTCACACACACACACACACACACACACACACACACACACACACACTGAGGTCTCCAGACTGCCTTGTGTGTCTCGCTTAAGACTAACACCTTCTAGTGTAACGCAGGTTGCCACTCATTTCTACGTTGTACGATGCTTTTGATTTAATAACAGGAATTTAACCCGTTGAGATTAGTTTTTTGTTTTTTTTAAACGAGTGTGATGTTTTTATGGAATTATTCCAAAGGTTCTTATATGAGTTTTGTTGCAGATTATATGATATTAGCGGTGTTTGTATATTGAAGCACAAACGTTGTCAAGAGTACGACTTTGGGAGCCAAAAACCTCGCCCAGCACAGAGGTGACGGCGTTGTTGCTGTTGTCATGAGGTCATGAGGTCATGAGGTCAGTTTTATTCAGAGTTGAATATGTTGAATGAGTCCAGTATCTTTAGCTCAGCTGCAGTGACGACTGCAGACTACTGAGCCACAATGTATGCCAGTGCCAACATACTGTATATGAAGTGTAAACAGTGCCCGAATGATCTCATGTGTTTTCACCCTCCGTTGTGATTTAGTTGTTGCTGTGTGTGTGTGTGTGTGTGTGTGTGTGTGTGTGTGTGTGTGTGTGTGTGTGTGTGTGTGTGTGTGTGTGTTGATACAGATGGTCAGACTCTTTGGACGTAGAGTCCCTTCATCTCAGTCATCTTTCAGCTGTTTTGCTTTTGGATTTCAATATCAAACGGCGTTTTTTTTACTATTTTCCCGGTAAAGGACGAAGACGGACACACAAGTATTTAAATGATGTCTTCCATTTGCTGTTGGTTTGGCAGCAGCAGGGGGGGGGTCATTGTCTAAAAGTGGAAATGTCCCCCCCCCCCACACACACACACACACACACACACACACACACACACACACACACACACACACACACACACACAGTGAAGAGGTCATTTGAGTTCTCTGTTACAGGCGTGATTGAGTACATGTCAGTGTTCTCGGTGTTGTGCTTTACCTCAGCACAGCGTCCATTGAACGTGACGTTCCTGCACAGCGATGCTTTCTGTGGAGCAGCGTCTCCGTTTTCCTTTGACTGCATCTGAGACATACATGTGTCTTTGAGACAGCTTGAACGGTATATTGACGCAGGCGGCTCACTCAATAGTCTCTATACTTAGACCGAACATACCGAGGGAGCAGCTGGGGGCAGAGTCCTCACGGAGGGTTTCTCTGTGGAGGAGTCTGAGGATCTCCACTGAAACTCAAGCTGCTTTGTTGGTTGAGCTACTCTGTCTTTATCTGTTGATCTATACATTATCAGACTGTCGTAGTTTTGAGTACTGTTTGTTTACTGACCAGCAGACTAAACACTTTCTCTGCAGTAGAAAAGCAACGTTTTAATAATCTGTGATCGGCCGACGTTTTGTGATTTCACTATTTAAAAGATCATCTACTTTAGAGTGGCAATAGAAACATGAAGGCTTGATTTATGGTGCAAAGGAAGATCGTTTGAACTATTGTTGGGATCCTAACTGAGTGAAGTGGCCGCCTGAGTGAAGGTGCTTCAATGCTTCCTTTCTTACCAAAGGAAACAAAGAGAATGCTTCCCCACAATTCCATGCGGCGGCAACATTCATATAGCCTGCATCATAACTTAAAGGATAATACACGAAGCACAAAAGTTGTCTATTGACACTTTAAGAAACAAATGTTTGTCTAAACACAAGCAGCATACACAGGTTTGCCTCATGCAGTGTTTGCCAACTCTGTTTTGAAATGGAAGTAGCTAGCATTAGCTCCAAAAAGTGACACTTTACCCCCCCCCCCCATTCACCAAAGCCACCTCTCCCCTCACCCGCCCGTCTGACCCTCTTGTGATCAGTCCGGTCGTCGACGCTGTGATCGTTTTCCTGATTGTTCTGTAAATCAGAAAGCTCTGAGTGAGTAACGCTCAGAGAGGAAACCTGAACTCACGTTCAGGTTCACGTTCTGAGCCGAAGCAGCAATGCCGCGATGTAGGACGTGTTCCAGTGACTGGAGGCCGAGCGATGGGCAGTTACTGAACCTCAAGTGCCTAGCAAAGAATAGTAACGTTGGTACTATGACTGAGCTACTTCTACTAACCTTTTTGAAGGTTGCTTCCATTTTCTAGCCTTCGCTTCGGTCGTGAAGTTGCAGATATTTCGGGGGCAGAAGAGGGCTTGGAGTTCGGCGGTTTGTTGGACCTCTGTGACTGAATGTATTCCTTAAGGTCCAGTTTTTATATGTCAATTTTGTACGAACTGCCTTGCAGCGCTCTGCTGTCTAGGCTGAGATGCATGAACCGTGGCTCCCCTAGCAGACGTGAACGATCCATTCCAACCAGTCCGGGACTCATTTCAAAGTGCATCTGATGGGTCATTTGGATGAGCTTGTGATGTCATCGTCTCCCTGTAGGTGAATACGTGATGAACTACACCGACGGGGAGAGAAACGACACGCCTGGAAAAAAAAAAACACCAGACAATCATGAAATGCCAAAAACAGTTTTGAAAGAAAAGTAAATGTTGAGTTGAGTACCTGCCAGTGGCCTAATGGTGAAGAACACTAAATCACTACAGCAACTAAACGACTGGAAGATGTGACTTCTTTTTAATTTGCTCTTGTTAAAGCAGATTTGATAGTTTTAACCCTATTTGTGGGTGATCCTCCGTCGACATGCAGGCGAGCTGCGCTGCGTGTTTCCACCTCTCCTCTCCTGTCCTGTTTGCT
Source organism: Cebidichthys violaceus (assembly GCF_023349555.1). Taxonomy (NCBI): domain Eukaryota; kingdom Metazoa; phylum Chordata; class Actinopteri; order Perciformes; family Stichaeidae; genus Cebidichthys; species Cebidichthys violaceus. The sequence goes on from NW_027176964.1 coordinate 16,927,795, forward strand.
TCAGTGCAGCAGCGATCAGCTGTGTTTGTAAATCCTCCTGATTTTGTGCCAACTGAATGTAAACGTAGCTACTAATACCACACCCTGTGTTTAATCTGTTGATGATGATGATGATGATGATGATGATGATGATGTAGTATCTGTCAGACATTTTTGAAATATCAAATTCCAAAATAAAAGTGGATGTTAACACTAGAGTGATGCTGTTGTTTCACTGCGTCACTGAATGACGTCTTTTAGCTCTTCTAAAAATCTAAAGTTTGAATTTAAACAATATTTCCAGTGTGGTACTTTAACGCTCAACACTCACTAGTCCATTGTGTCATTTTAATTAGAAATAAACATGTAGTTTATTGTATAGTAGACTAAATGTCAATTAAGAAAATGTGATGAAATACAAAAACAATGAAAGCAGTAAGTAAACAAAGAGACATATTAATCACACATACACATTTACTATTATTTATAATGGTGGCCTGTTAAGAGTAGTGGCCCAAAGTGACAATATGAATAAATAAATTGGAGATTAATATATGAATAAGTGTATAAATATATATATATATATATGAAAAGTAATAAATACATTTAGAATATAGTTTAAAAAGTATAAATAATAAATGTGGAATTAAAGAACAAGATACATGCATATGGATGTATAAATAAATAAGGAAATTATTGAGAATATACTGGTAAATAAATAATGTAATAATAAATGAATACAAAAATATATACAATCTAATTATAATATATATAAATATATCAATACATACAGTAGAAATGGAACATTCGTTATTCATTAATTTATTTATGGTAAAAATGTTATTTATTTTCAATTTCTCATTTTATCTAATCTATTTCTCGGGTCTTTGTTTAGGCCGAACACACGTGGTGTGTAGTGATACCTAGTGACCACTAGAGGTCGCCGCCTCCCCGCGAATGAGTGAACTCCTCCGACTGTAGTTTTGCAGAAGGCCGGCAGGTGGCGGTGCAGCACCGCGCTGGGAGCCACGGGAAGGTGAGCTGGGTCAAACGGTGCTTCTCCTCCGCCCGAGGCCCTGCTGACGCTTTTGAACTTGACCGTGAACGCAACACGGCAACATGGGAACCTGAGGAATAAACTGAGCAAACTGAAAACAATAATAATGAATTAAAATGCCCGGTGTTATTAAATACAAACGTTGTTTTGAGATTTAGATTTAGATGTATTAATATAATGTAGAAAGAAAGGAATCCACGTGTTTCTCATTAAAGGGTATTTTACTGTACTTTGTGTTAATTGAGCGGCTGTTTAAATGAGGTGAAATATTTGGTTTGGTCCGGACAGACCGGACTCTTTGTGCACAGATTTCTGGGAACGTGAGGGGAAAAAAGAACAGAGCTATAAGGAAGAGAGAGAGAGAGAGAGAGAGAGAGGACTAATTAGAGAGTGAAGGAAGGAGGGATGGACGGAGGCTGTCGGAGGACATGGTTGCTATAGATACTTGGCATGATGCCAGGTGGAGGCAGCGCCAATTTGCATTTATTCAGATGATGGCTGCTCTCTCTTTCTTTCTCTCTCTCTCTCTCTCTCTCTCTCTCTCTCTCTCTCTCTCTCTCTCTCTCTCTCTCTCTCCTGAAATAAAAAAATAAAAGCAGCAAAACACACACATCTCTCTTCCAATTCAAATTAATTCTAACTCAATTTCCTTTTATTTTTTAATGTAAAACTGATTCAAACATATATGAACCTACTGAAGTATGATTATATGTTATGAATGTGTTATTTTTGATTGTGCTACAAAACAAAATGTTCTGTCGGAAAAACTAAGATGCTTTTTGTCTTTTTATTCGATTTTGAAGTTGAAAGATGTAAAACCAGATTATCTCTTATTTTTTTAAAAACAATATCTTTCCATTTCTCTCGTTCATTAATTGAAAATACAAAGAATAAAATTCTGGAATGCACTTCAGGCCTGTGGATAGTTTCATGTAGGCCTTAGTTTATTTCTCAAGATTAGCTCCAAAAAGACAAAGATGCATTACTTTAGATAAAAGGCTTGTGTAACAAAAAAAATGACTAAAAGAAAAATAGAGTTTTTATATAATAGTCTATTTAATATTAGAACTAGGGACTTCATATTGTTCTAGGAGTGTGGCCTGCACAGCGTAGCTCGTTAGCTTCTGTTGGGCCTCTGGACTAATAGTTCACTATTCATTATTATTATTATATAATAATTATTATATAAAAGCAAAACGACATGAAAACCCCTAATCACTAAAAGTGCTGAAACAGCATCGAAACCTGAAGGACATGAAACATTGAATTAAGTCTGATTCACAGGTTCAATTAAAAACAATAGACAAAGATTCAATATTAATATTTTCGGGTTAGTGGAGGTAGAGTTAAAAATGCAGCGGTTTAATTTAAATTAATAAATACATTTAGTTGGAACTTTCATACCTCTTATTGTCTTAGTTGTGTTTATTTTTTTACATAAATAAAAATCTCTCTGTTTTACAATTTCCACCACTAAATGATAGACATTAATTCATTTAATAGAAGCAACTCATGCACATTTCTAAAAACAGGACACAGCGATAAACATTCTTTAATTATAGAAATCTGAGAGCATCGTAATAAAATATAATTAGAAAACTGAAGAAATGCACTGGAGAGAAATGTCAAAGTCAACGTTCTCTTTATTGACCAAATATTCACACAGTACACAACCACACCTCAGAGTATTTATATATACATGTATATATATTTATATTTATCGATGGATTCAACCTCGACATGGAGAAACAGATACTATTTAAAAAACACACTTCCAATGACGTACAACAGGATCAATTAAAGTAGTTACACTCAGATATCAGTTTACATCAATTAACATGATCATTCATATATTTAGAAAAATAAAGTCGCTTTAATTATAATACTTTTTAATATCTAATGTGTTAACGCTCTAAATATACAGGCTGTTTAACTCTAAAAACACATCTGGAAGTACAAGCATCTCTCTTTGTCACTGACTATTCCTTGGATTTGAAGGTTTAGCGGTTCACCTTTACATGAGACTGTCTATAGCGACACATTTTGCGTCAGAAGCTTTAAATCATCAATCAACAAAAGAGTGGTTGAATTGGTCCCGTGGAATCTGGGTGGATTCTGGCTCAGTTGAGTCAAGTTGTTCAGCCCAAAGGTGATTTTCTACCTTCACCAATCTGCAGAGAAACAAGACAAACAGGAAGTTAGTGACGGAATAACAGCGAACATGTGTTACAGCCGGGAGCGTGACGGCCACAGAGATTGTCTGAGAGGCACCGATGCTCCGCCTGAGCTTTCACACTCGTGGACGTGAGTCACGTCACGGGACTGACGCAGCGATTTTGGACTAAGATAGAAAAAGGAGGGAGCAGAGATAGAGAAGGGAGCCCCTCCTCATGACTACTAATGTCTGTCTACCCTCATCCACCTCTGACCTCTACAGCCTGCAGCGCCGAGAGGACACACAGTCAGCAGAGAACCCACAACGATGCCCGGGGGAACACACACACACACACACACACACACACACACACACACACACACACACACACATACCAGACACACTTCTGCTGTCTGGTTTTGCAACGTCATGACTGAACAAGATAAGGATCCCAGCAGCAGAGATAAGGGATTTAATCCTAATTTGTGCAGACTTTAATCAGGATTATAATGAGACAGCACCAAAGCAACTGCCTTCTAGAAAACCTTAAACAGCTTAAAGTTCAAAGGTTTTAAACCACAGCTTCTTCTTTCTGTTAATGCTCCAGGTGTGTGTGTGTGTGTGTGTGTGTGTGTGTGTGATGTGAGGAGGCAGAAGAGGGTTAGTCGTGATGGAGGAGATCAGAGCTGGACCACAGTCCCCGGGTAGATAGCAGGGTTTCAGACATTGGGCAATTACGAGGGGCCTTCCTGAGCCTGTAGGGCTTTCCAGGGCTCCTGTTCTGCCCACGCCGTCCCAACAACCCGCTAATGTATGCAGAGGGGAGACTGTCCTGTCTCCACGCCACACACACACACACACACACACACACACACACACACACACTCTCTCTACAGCACACAGAGAGTAACAGTGTGACATTATTATGTGTAATGTTATTCCTTCTCTGACTCCTCTGTGTCATATGATCTTAAAATAGCTACAGAACTTTTCAAAGAGACTCAAAACCTGGTTTGTTGTCCCTAATTTAACGCTCTGTAAGACGGAGAAGACGCACAGTGAGACGCTCCATCAACGTGAAAAAACCCCTATTCCTCTAAAAGCATTACAAAGGGACGCTAATGGTGTTTTGCATACTTGTGTATTTTGTATAGCATCTGTGGTGTCGGGCCTGTATGTGAGGACAGACGTCACCCTGTTGTGTTGAGTGACATGTTTTTGTTTTGATGTCCTCGTTTTATTGCGTCATGTGATACTTCATCATGAAGTCTCAAGTTTTGACAGATGTTGACACAGCTGTGTCATTGTAATAATCAGCAATAAGAGACCTGAGAGGCAGCTCGACCGCTCATGTTCTTTAATAAGCAAGAAGTTGAAACGTTGCTTCGACGGGACGGTTTGGAACAACAGCTCTGATTTCAACTGTTTCAACGAGAAGTATAGGAGCGGCGTGAATAGATGCAAAAAAAAGGCTTGAATTTGTATCAACGAGGAGGGGTGTGTGTGTGTGTGTGTGTGTGTGTGTGTGTGTGTGTGTGTGTATGGGGTCTACAGGACTTTAACCCCCCTCCCCAACAAACACACTCTTACGCTGAGTCTGTGTGTCCGTCCAACAAAGACGTCCCCACAGCCACCTCATTATAAATACATGTCATTGGATCACAGCTCGTCTGAATCCCTGAGTCTGCTGCGCTCTAAGTGGCCGTGACTGAGCCCTGAATGGGTGGCCGAGCGACAGCTATACCAATAGAGCCAACAGCGTGTGTGTGTGTGTGTGTGTGTGTGTGCATGTGTGTGTGTGTGTGTGTGTGTGTGTGCAGAGACGACCACAGCAACCAGCCTATGGGAATGAAAGCCTCACAGCAGGACAAGGTCAGAGGTCAGGCTGTCTGTTACATACACATGTATACACACACACACACACACACACACACACACACACACACACACACACACACACACAGACACACAGCCTACTGGATATCTGCGATAAGAAATGATGCAGAGAAGAAAAAGGATGAAATTTGTGGTGAAAGTAGTTGAATTGAGTTGGAGTGTGAGCAGAGTTTACTGCTGCATGTGTGTGAGAGGAAGGTTCGCTTGAATCTGGGGCAATACGTTTTCTGCTGCCTCAACAACAAAGCCACACGGATCTAGTCCTGGCTCACTTAGAGGGAGGGAACAAGGTGTGCGAGTGTATATATTTGTGTAAATCGTGCGAGTGAGTGTGTGAGTGTGTGTGTGTGTGTGTGTGTTAAAAGAGCTCATCCTATCTCGTTTTGCAGGGGAAAGAGTCTCTATCCCTCCGGAACCACAAACCAGGCCACAGTGTGTACTCTCAATCCTCCTCCTCTTCTGTCAGCCTCCCTCCCTCCCTCCCTCCATCTCTCTCTCTCTCTCTCTCTCTCTCTCTCTCTCTCTCTCTCTCTCTCTCTCTCTATAAAGGCTTCTATTTCAGTCAAAGCTTGCGTTTCTCTACGGGTATAACAACTTCTTCCTCGTCGACTTTCACCGAAGTTTTGAACCCCCAGAGGTATGACCTGGACTCTGCTGGAAATCAATAATGAACAGAATGACTAAAATCACCAGCGGGTGTGTTAAATATCTGTCACTTTGTCTTGATTAGACAAAATAATTGTACGTTTGAAGAAAGAAGCTCTGCTCCTCTGAATAAAAGGGTGAGTGGTGCTGTACCTGTTTTATTCTACCACTCGGTGTTCTGCACCACGTGTTGGCTGTAAAAGCAGACGCGAGTGCGTTCATGTGTTCACGTGTTCATGTGTTCATCACAGACAGACTGTTGGATGCACACCGGGCTCATTAATGCAGCGCTGCAACAATAAGCAGAGCACGCGATGGCGGCTGCCCATGCTAATCATCTCTGCTAGCCCGCCACTTTCCAGCACCTTTGCCTCTCTATGTGTGTGTGTGTGTGTGTGTGTGTGTGTGTGTGCGTCTCCTCCCCCCCTCACTAGACCAGGACCCTGAATAGCCGCCTGCACACACAGCTCCTGATGGGGAATAGAGGCGTCACAGCGGCGCTTTGAGGACTCGTCTCCCATCTTCTTGTCTCCATTTCATTTAGATCAAATTTATTTAAATGATGGCTTCAGGAAGGGTTTTAATGAAAGCAAAACATATTTTATACTGAGTTATTTCAATACATTTGTAGGATAAATATGAAATATTTCAATGATTGTAATTATTTCAAACAGAACAATCAAATAAATGCTATAATTGTATCATATTTGGTTGGTTGCCTCCTGATCTAACAGACTGATGTATTTATCTACTGTAAGTATCAGACTGAAGTTTCCTCCTCATGTATCAGAACATTCAGTAACTTCTCCAAACCGCTGCATGCTGGGAGCTCAGCTGGTCTTTTGGAGTAAACTGAACAAAAAGTTCTGCCGAGTAATCAGACACGGTGAAACAGTGAAATTCAAGTAGTTCTTCTCAAACGTCGGCTGAAGACACAGGAAAGGTCAACGTTAACACCGGTCAAGAAACAAGCAGGACAACGTGTCTAAAAACCCAGATCTGCTGCAGAGCACAGAAGTCCCGTACGGCACATGGTCCGGTACCGAACAGTTTGTGTGAGAGATCTGAGACGAAGCGACCGAGAGAGACAAAACACAATGAGGAAAAATTGGAGAAATGGAGAATAATGGAACGCATGCGAGAGAAAACAAGAGGAACAAAGAGAGATGTGAGTCTCAAGGAAAAAAAAAAAAAACGTGTCAATGCCAGGCTTCCTTTAGGCATGAGTGAGAGACTATGAGGCCTGGTGGTGTGTGAATGGTTCGGCAACACACACACACACACACACACACACACACACACACACACACACACACACTCCCCACTGAGCCAGAGCCTGTGCCAGTGAGACAGGTCTATGGGTCTATTGAGGGGACTGGGAGGGAGCCGTCCCTTTCTGTAGAGCTAATGAAGCCTGCACCCACAGGCATAAAGGAGTGGAGAGAGTTAGCGCTGCGCTCCTTCGCCCATTCACCCACTTCCTTCCTTTACACGGCGCCTGATGAGGTAATGCTTCCCCGTCTTAAAGGGACACCCTAAGTAACGCACCTTTACGCATGCAGCCCTTCACGATTGTTGCAGGAGACGTCAGAAATAAATCCAAGCTGTCTGCAGCGCGGTGAAACAAAAAGTTTTTTTATTGTTTCATGAAAAAAGGTTTTCCCGAAAACAGCTGGGCTAATGTCCTTTTTTTTTTTATAACAAATCCCACTCAAACAAGAGGAAACAGAGCATTTTGTAGGGGGGACTATTTTCTGCTGCGGAGTAATACACATATGATGTTCTAACATCCTAGTGTTAACAGCAGCACTCGAAATAAATCACAGTGAAGGAGCACATCATCTGGTGTGATGTTGTTGCTCATACTGCTGTTGTTAAGGAAACAGTCTTTGGTTACACTTGATATTAGATCAATTAACTGAGATATAGACTTCGACAAATCCATAAATTTGTTTTTTTTTACACAGCGGCTGAAGCTACAAAGCCGGTCAGCACGCTCTAAATCAGTGCACTCTTGATTTCCTCCATCATGGAAATGTGTGTCGTCGCGGCGCAAAGCTGCCATCAACCTAGAGAGAAACAAAAGACCGGCACCATGCTGGAGAGCCTGAGAGCAACGTGTCACTCAGAGAAGAAATGTTTCAGAAAGCAAAGACGTGGGGAGAAAAGGCTTCCACACGACACAATCGCACTTCCAGCAGGGGAGGGTCTGACTTCACGCCGCCCGTCTATCTGCCTGTCTGCTGCTCCGCTGCGGCTGCAAGATGATGAAGGAGCTCTTGTCCGAGTCTACACCCGGTCCAAGGCCTCTCTGAGCAAACCAGACTGAGCTAACAATAGACAGCCGTGCTTATCAAACAGCCTGGCGACTTCATTAGCATCCTACATGACCCAGACGACGACAGAAGTGGCCCTATACACACACACACACACACACACACACACACACACACACACACACACACACACACACTCATGAGCCAGACAACCCCTTCACTGGCCTTGACCCGTGAACTCTAGGGTCCTCTTTCACCTGCTCCAGCAGCATTCATGCTAGCAGGGCCGTCTCGCCAGCGGCCGACTGTTCTGCATACGTTCTCCTGACATTCCCACGCTCCGAGCTCAGGCCTCCAGCGCACTTTAAATACAGCAGTGTTCACGCAGGACATTATGGAGATCTGCATTGTGTGTGTGTGTGTCTGTCTGGCTTCGTGGCGACCACCACGTCTAGGACTTCAACTGAAGAGGAGGCTTTTCTTTCCCTCTCAAATTGATCTGTAAATATTCTGCGATGTCGTGTCTTACTAGCTCACAAAGGGAATGTAACAGTCATCGTTTTTGTTTCTAATAAACGTCTTTATTTCCCTTCTTTTTGATCATGAAGTAACGCTCTCATGTCCCTCTAATCCTTTGCTCCCATCTCTTCGATTTCTTCCCGCCGAAGCTGTGTTGTTGATTCACTTTTTCCAACGGCACTTCAAGGGTAAACTCGTGACTCTCCTCGCCTTTTCCTTCCTCTTCCTGATTCTCTGCCGTCACGCCATTGGCCGACAGCGGCTCTGCGTCTCCCCCCGTTGGCCGGGCGTCGCGGACAGGAGCGGTGACGCGGCTGACATGAGGCTTCAGTGTAGTAGCAGCGGTTTTTAAGTGTTATTGTGAGGAACGGGGTAGAGCGTGTTCCCGCTCTATCCTGTCAGATACGGAGAGGCGCAACACTCGCCGGGTTTTCATTCAGACCGTGTGAGCGAGACCTTGAGAGGCGTGCAAAACACTGTGACTGAATCTGCCTCGCCGCGCAGCATATGGACGCCCTGATCGCTCTATGCAAATGGTCGAGACGCAGACACATGTTCACAAATGCAGACAAACTACCCCCCCTCTCTCCCCTCCAGTCCCTCATTAATTGTTCTTCATAAAACCAGACACCCCCCCCCCACCCCTCTCAAATAATAACCTCTCCACTAACACCCCCCCCACACTCCATCTTCTCCTTATGAGCAACCCCCCACCCCACAGTCTAGACCCCGCAACCCTCTCTTTAACTCAAACTAGACGCCCCAAAAATCCCCCCCCCCCTCCCCTCCCCTCCCCTCCTCCCCTCCTCCTCCTCCTCCTCCTCCTCCTCTCCTCTCCTCAGCTCCCACGACCAGCAGACAGACCCTGTGATTCGCGTGACCCGCCATTTTGCCGCCCCACAGTAGACCAAACTGTACGGCGCAGCAGCTGCCTTGATGGGCGAATGCAAATATGAACGCTGCTTTGTTACTCAGCCGCTCAGCCGACTCTCATCGCATGAATTAACCCCCCCCCCCCCCCCCCCCCAAAAAAAAACAAGAGCTGCTCAATCACATGCAATCACAAAACGACGCACTGCAACAAAATGCAACAAAAAAGAAGAAGAAGACGTGAGCTATTCATTTACACGATGCTTCAATCGTCTGACTGCGTGAACGGTATTGTGCCGAGTTATGAGATCTGCATGTTCCATATTTTTCAGGTTATTTGAAGTCTGGAACAGACGACAGGCACTTTGATTGTCTCTCATTTCCCTCTAGAAAGCCCTGATGTGATACTTCACCACACCTCCCATTTACGTGTTTCATGTGCAGCCCTTTTCTAGCTAAATCAGTCGCCCCTTGATTTGCTCAGTGCCATGGCAACCAGACACCCATGTGCATGAAAATGAGACTATTATGGTCTGCCAGTCTGGAGTTCGTTGGGCCTATGGATCCCTTTTTAATTAGAGACCGTGTGCATGTCTGAGCTGCTCTGTTTGCTTAATGCTTTCATCAGTGCGACACACACATATATATATATATATATATATATATATATATATATATATATGTGTCCGCACGTTAAAAAGCTCCGTGCTCGACAGGGCGCTATCTGATTAAAAAAAAAAAAACGTCTCGACTTAATCTTTTCTACATTGTCGCATTTGCATGCGAGGGAATCGCATGCAAACACCATATGGCACAGTAGCACCAGACTCTTGATCTCACACGGCTACCAGCCTCTCGGTTCGTACTCACGACCCTCAGAGAAAGACAAACGGCGGCAAACACAAGCTTTAACACATCACTGCTGTTTCGCTCGCCGCCGCGCCGCGTTCATAGGAGCAATTATCAGCACACGCCAACGACGCGATGGTTGGAGGTTATGCAAATGCAATTAGACTCGATTTGCATTCGACAACAGCTAACGGACGCACAGATGGCAGACGACGGAGACGCACCCTCCATCTTTGGCAGAGGGAGAGACCGGCGGCCATTTTGTCTGAAGCTGTGCCCATCTGGATGGAAACAACCGCACTGCATTGCTGTGACGACGGCAGCAGTTTGGGAGCTGTGGGTGCACTGCTGCTGCTCGCTGGCTTTCAAGGCCAAGCCTATCTATTCATGCACACAAACAGAGCTGTCTGTTGGGGGAAATGTAGAACGAGAACAGTTCTCTCATATGATTCAGAATGCTCAGATCTGAGGGACAGCTTACATTTTAGAAGTTAAAATAACCTGTTAAACTTCCAAACATTTCTTAGAGTTAAAGAAACATCTTCTACGTCTGTAATCAAAATCATGAAATGATCCTCTATTAACTAAAGAGGCTGCAAAGTTACAGCCACACACACACACACACACACACACCATTTGAGGTGATGTATGAGGGAATGAGAGCACACTGAGAGTTGCTCAGAGTGGAACATGTGGAGTGCTAAAGAGAGATACTTGCCATGATTTTACCATCTCCTCTACCAGACGAGAAGGCCTCTCTGCTCTGTGATCTTCTGCCCTTCTTGATATTCAGTTAGTCAAAATTCTGGGATTGAGTACCAGACATCACAGAGGGAATAAGACTTCGCCAGTTTTTCTCGGGTCTTAACTGACACACGTCTGCAGCTTACCGGAGTAACAGCGAGCCAAGAGCGGAAGAGAAAATAAAGATCGTACTGTCTCTTTGTCAAATGTAAAAACTGGTCGGGGAATAAACAACGGGCGTGTTGAGGATGGAGAGAGAGTCAAAAGCAGGACTGCCAAACTGTTTTTTAAGCAGCCAGAGGCAGAAGGTGGGGGATATGTCAATCTTATGAAGGGGGGGAAAAAAAGAAAGAGAAAGGAATATCCCTGTCGGCGGTCTCTCAGCATTCGGGGTATCATTCGGGGAGAGATCCCCTTCAGCTGAACCACACACAGCCAGTGGAGATTGGGACTGAGGTCCAGTCTGAGGAGCCGGTCTCCGCCTGCAGCTGAGAGGGCCACGCAGGGCCTGTCCTTTGGAGGTCTGCGGGCCCCTAGGCCACAGACTAACACAGGAAAAGACCCACTCAGAGCGGCGCCGGATCTGTGTTTCATATTGATTTCTCCTGCACGCCGGTAGCTCCAGAGGTGCTTCTAGCCATCAGGGACCTTCTCCATCCTTTCCAGCCCACTCACTAGCTCCCTGCCTGGGCTTCACCGAGCTCTGTTGGACCCCTGGTTGGAGGTATCGGCCACAGGAGGAGAGGAGGAAGACGAGAGCCCGTGGCAATGATGATGAGCAGCGCTGGGTTCTCTGAGTTCAGTCATCTACCAGCCTTTATCCAGCCTTCCAACCACCCACCCTGGTTTCCGTCTGAAAAAAAGGGAAAAGAGAGTGTTTTTCAAAATCTCACCTTTGGCATTCAGCGTCCCTCTGCTTAATGCAAATGCAAATGTAAACACTAACACTTTGATTAAAAATATGTGGGAAGAAAACGCCAACTTGCTCTTTTGTAACCTGCCCCAAGGCGCTCGCTGCTATACAGAAACAAATAAAAGTGCTCAGCACACTGTATGAAGCACACACACACACACACACACACACACACACACACACACACACACACACATCCATCTCTGCTCACAGCTTCTACATGTGAATATAAACCATTCACATTAAAGTCATTACACTCAACCTTCACTGTTTGAAAATACTATTGACATTTATGACGTCTAGTCATTTTTTTTTGGACCATGTTTTATGACTGGCGTAAATAAAACAACGAGCATGATAACGGTTTTAACGCTAAATGAATAGTTTGCGTGGATTCCTTCACTGCAGTGCATCTAGAAATGCTCTGAAAGCGTTCTGAATCCCGTTATCATGCTAATACCACATTGTCCTTTATGTGTCGCTTTGTTCTTTTCTAGAAGAAAAACGAATGGCGGGGGCCTCCTTCAGTCGCCGTGCACCGAGTGGCCCCCGTGTCTGTCCTGTAAAAACACAGAGCAGCAAAGACACACATTCAGCTCCGTGTGGTTTGCTGCAAAATTAATAGGACACAGAAAGCGGCGGGTGAAAGCGGCTGGGGTCAGTTATGGGACGGTTTGTTTGTGGATTTGAGTTCGCTGTTATGTGCATGTTTTCATCGTATAATGGGGGGGGGGGGACCCGGAGGAGCCCCTGGCTTGGCCTGTGCAGGGGGAGTGATGCGGGGTGAGATTGGGTGAGCCGGAGGAAGATTCAGACACAATGCCCCCATTGAGAGGGTTCAGACATGGGTGTTAACTCCCCATTCCTTCACACACAATAGGGCCCCCCACTAGAGCTGGCATAGGGGACAATGTTAGTTCAGGGCTGCCCTCCATCCAGCACGGAAGAAAAGAAGTGCATTATCAAGATGGGAGGAGAGGGAAGGAAGGATGGGGGGGGGGGGGGGCAGGAGGAGAGATAGAGGAGTATGTTTGTGAGTGAGGAGGGGGGCAGTGAGGAGCCCTGGCTGTGACCCATGGCTTTGGACTTGAGGAAAAAAAAAACCATCGACAAACACGTCGCAGCAGCTTCAGCCGTCCTGCTTCAAAAGGACAAAACGTGATCTAATAAAGAGAAATATTCATTGTGATTATTCTATAATATTTAACAAGACATTCTTCATCGGCCCGTACGATTCACATGGTCGGTCTAAATCGTGTGTCTTATTATTTCTGATGGATAATTCAACATTTGGCCAACTGACAGTATAGTTGAGAATCAGCCATTTTGCTTGAACTGGCAAATTTATGTATTAAATAAATAGATCAATAAAAATAGGACAAAATAAATAAAATTTAGCATTAAGGAATTCGTTACTATTAAAGACCATGTTAGAGCCACTCACACAATTTAAATGAGGCGATGGAGCCTGCAGAGATTTCTCTTCTTCTTGTCTTTAGGATGTTTTGCTCCCGTGTTCTTTTTGTATTTTGGTAGAAAAGTACTTGGGACTCTACAGCTTAACTGAGCGTTTTCTCCCCCCCCCCCCCCAAAAAAAAAGTATAGATGAAGACGGCGACATATTAGCAACAGTTTATAAAAGCTGCAGCTTTTGTGCAAGAGTGCACACCGTTCCCTCTTAAAGATGGAGAGCTATTAATACCAGAACGTACGTCTGCTTTCGTACATTTCAAAGGTTTCAGTGAGATACAGACTGAGTTGTGATTGCAGAGTTTATCTGCAGACTTTAATGGCATCGCGTTTGCAGCAGCGAGCAGCAATCGCATTCCTCCAAAGACTTCGGCACTTTTTGAACATCTTAAGCGTTCCTCCAAAGACCTTATAACAAGCGCTTGCTTGTTCGCCGATGCTTGTTATATACTCTGCGCTTGTAAAGGAAACACTGTTTTGGGAGTCAGTTTGGGAGGTGAAGTCGACGGCGTTAACAAGCCCTTGGTAATGTAAGTGCATAAGCTTTTATTCTGCCTTTCTTCTCCAGACAGGTAAAATCTCCTCTGGCTAAACAAAGGGGAGCGCTGCTTAACATGTACAAAGGAAGCTATCAGTTTAGCTGTGGCGAGAGGGGGGGGGGTGTAGCTGGAAAATGTTTATGGAGATCCCGAGTCTCTCTGGGAGCCTAATAGAATCCTGTGGCTGGAGTGAGAGCTCATTGTGCCGGCGTAGAGGATTACACCGGTAAACTGGTAAAACAGGGGAACGAGCCCAAACACTCTCTGCCTCCTATGGAGAGGCAACGAACCATCGGACAATGAGAGGGGAGAGCATTCTGCAAGCCGACTCCATGGACAAAAAGACGGACCTGGAGGAAGTGGAGGAGAGGAGGAAGAGAGAAGAAATTGATCAGGTGGTTCGTATTCATGCATGTGCACGGGCGAAAAGAAATATCATGAGCGAGGGATGGAAGAAGAAGGGGAGCAGGAGGGGCTGCATGGACGACAGTTTCAGTAGTGGAAGGTAATATGGGGAAATGATGTCTGTCTTGTCCGTCTGCATCCTGAGTGACAGTTTACAATCTCAGCAGGTCGGCTCTTTGGCTCCACACAATTCCTCATTTTTCTCTCTCTCTCTCTCCGTCTCCCTTCCACCTCTGGTTCTCATCTGTCTCCAGCCATCTCTGACCTCCACCACCACCACCACCATCACCACCATCACCTCTCCTCTGCATTTTGTCTACATTTTTAAATATTCATTTCCTTTTCAATTTAGAATTGAAAAAGGGAAAGAAAACTCTGTAACAAGTATTAGGTTGCCCAACACTTAAGTTGCACAATAATGATTTGTGACAGGGCCTCTCTTCTTTAGTGAGCTGCCTTCAAATCATAACCACAAATGATAGGCTGAACCTCTCTCTCTCTGTCTGTCTCTCTCTGTCTCTCTCTCTCTCTCTCTCTCTCTCTCTCTCTCTCTCTCTCTCTCTCTCTCTCTCTCTCTCTCTTTCTCTCTCTTTCTCTCTCTCTCTCTCTCTCTCTCTCTACACTTGGCCTCCTCATCACCAAACTGTTAGCTGAGTTTCCAATAGTGTCAACTACTTTTATCCTAAACCAGTAGATTCATTTTTGGCTCATATTTCTACATAAGCACGAATCCGAGGAGCATTAATTGGAGTCGGAGGACAATGATCCGTCTGAGGAGGACGACGACTCCTGTTTACTTCCCACAGTTTACAGGGACAACATGCAACTTAAGCGTTATTCTCCTCTCACCTGCTGTTCAAATGGAAACCATTGAGCATAATGCACATTCTGCATTCTGCAACCTGCCACAGCGACAGACTCCTCTCTCCTCCTCTCCTCCTCTCCTCATCTCTATTCCTTCAAAGGCTGCCGAGGGTGTATTCAAACAGCAGGATACACACTCAGCTAACAAACCTCATTAAGAGCCCATACACACTCTCTCAAAGCTAACACTAGCTGTAAAACATCCCCTCTCAATGCACACACTGGTGGCCACACTGACCGCGACAAAGCATCTTTACAGAGCTAATTAGAAGCCCCCCCCCCCCCTCTCTATTTGAATCTCATCTGAATAGGAGGGAAGATGATGACGAGGAAGGGAGGAGGAGACAGAGAATGAGGGAGAAAGGAGAGAGGAATGTACTCAAAGAGATAGCGGTCGCCTCTTTCTGAGGGTGGAAGTAAAGCAAGGAGCTCACGCAGGCAGGGGGACCTGAATTAGTGTGACACAGCTCCGTGTAGGGCTGGTGCAGCGGGGAATTGGGAGGGAAGTGAGCGTTGCACCGATTTGATTGGTGTGCCAGTATCTAGAGAGAGACAGGGGGAAGGAATGGGTGTGACACCAGCTTCATGGGGAAGGCAGCAAAGAGAGCAGCTGGACAGAAGAAACGCTGCTCCTCAACAAACCGCAACGAGCGAAACACAAAATGTGGAATGAGGAGATAGAGATGAACAGCGGGGAACGCAGCGAATAAACCAAATACATGTTTGACGCATCTGTCTTGCTTTGTTTTGCGAAGCACCCGTTGTCTTGAGATGGAGATCAGTGTTCTCTGGTCTTTCAGCTCCTTATTTAGAGAAGGACGGAAGGTCACACCGAGAGTTCAGCGCCAAAAACATTCCTCCATAGTTGCCATATCTTCCCTCAGCTCTCCTCCATTTCATGTTCAAATGTTTCCTTTTGTGTGTCCTTGAAGCAAGCTGTGTGTGTGTGTGTGTGTGTGTGTGTGTGTGTGTGTGTGTGTGTGTGTGTGTGTGTGTAGGCAGACAATGCCAAGTTGACAGTTAGGGTCTCAGACCGAGCACAAGGCCAAGTTTGCCTCCACAGACTGAGTGAATGGACTCATCAACAACTGCAGAAGTTTCTCTGTATCACATTATTTCTCTAGAACTGACGGATTTATTTTTTGTATCAAGGCATAAATAAATATACAATTATTATGCTTAATTTTTTTTTTTTTTTTTTTTTACAAATAACACAGTTATTTTTAAATGTAACAGGAACAGATGGCACTGTGCGAACAATAAAGACAAAGACAGCAAACCAAACAAATCATAATCCAGCCTCTTTTCAATCCGTCACCAAAATGTTAAGTTCAAGTTGAAGTTACGACCTAATTGTTGTCCCATCAAGCACGGCAGCCCCCGATGAGACTGCAAAGCATTCTGGGAGAATAGCAGGTGTCCCCCCCCCATGTCACAGAGCTTCCCAGACAGCTTGTTAATTTGCACAACGTTTACACACACATCTCTCATCTATGTGTGTGTGTGTGTGTGTGCATGCATGTGTATGTATGTGTGTATATATTAGCGATGGGACTTGACCCTAGCGAGCTGCGGCAGTGTTTCGCGTCTTGCTGGGCGTGGGAAAAAGACGGGACCCCTTTTCACAGCTGCCTCGGCCCGAGACCCGGGCTGCCAGGGGCCCCTGTACCCCCTCTACACATACCCCCCGTCCCCCCCTTGTCCGACTCTCCCCCTCCTCCTTCCATCCCATTCAGGCTCCGGCCTACTGGCTTTCAAAAGCAGGACCCTTTTCCCAGCCCTTCATAAATACATCTCATTATTCAAGCCCTAGTTTGCATAGAGATTCCAAAGAGATCTCCACTCGGCTCGTGAGGCCTGGAGCCCCTCAGCCTTTTGGACCGCACAAGTGCAGATTTCGACTTAGTAATCTCCCTGTGTTAATATTTGTTCTGAAACGATGTGTGTGCACTTGCAAAACTGTTAAACCAATATTGAAACTGTCTTAAAATTTCTATTTCTAAGAATCTCTCTTAAAATTTCTTCTTTTTCTTTTTTTTCTTCTTCTAGAAATGCGGCAGAAAATCCGAAGACACTCAAACCGGTGAAAAGAGAGTTTAGCATGACTATTAGCAAGTGCTTTGCTAGTCTGTATTCCATCTGCCACCGGCTATTGTACAGTACCTCTCACACACCCACTCTTCAGCACCCCCCCCCTCCACAGCAGCCCCCCCCCCCACCCCCCCCACCCCCATTCGCTGCAATGCATTACTGCAGAGATTTATCTCCTATCAGCCTGTATAATACTGAGGTTATAATTTACATCCACTTTAGAAAACAGCAGCACAGGCCGGCCCTTGCATATGCTAATATATGAAGCTTGGGAAAATCTGGGCGACTCAAAGAACTCCACACTAGATTTGAATAACTGAGCTTTATATTGAGCTTCAAGGTGGTGGAACCATGAAGATTTGACCTTGCTTACAATGTGCACTTATTGTTTAATTCCTAACGCTGAACTGTGGGGAACAAACCGACAACCTTAAAGCTAGGAATGCTTCTGTTTCCATCTTGTGAAATAACTGAGATAACATCTCAGGTTTCTATTTCTTAAGACGCCTTCAAATTGGGAATGTAAATTTGACCGCGAGTGTGAAACCAGTAAAATATCTCACCGCGCCGATCGCACAATAGGTCTCCTTTGCAATTCACAATATTATCAAGCGTTTTGTTTGACTTAACGCTGCCCTTGCTAATCATGCATGTGCGATACCTTTATGGAAATCGACACGTTCCCCACAATAACCAGGGAGACTTTGGGACAAGGGGAGCGTGGCTCGTCAAGGCATTAGGGCTGAAAAGGACAGAGCCACCCAAACGCTCTTTACACATGAGCAGGTCCAAACCTCGCCTGCACCCTCCTAACGGGATAAAGAACCGCAGCAAAGATTACACGGCCACCTCCCCTGCACCGAGCACACACTCTACCTGACAAATAGGATCATAGTGTTTAAAGGAATAATACGCTGAATGTATGTGGATGAAAGAGAGACGTGTGTGTGTGTGTGTGTGTGTGTGTGTGAGGAGGATGGGGGATGATGTGCAATGTAACAAATGTTAATACTTCAAAGGAATGATGGAATTCAACATGGAGGTCTTACTTCACTCTTCAAATCACAGCGTTTACTCTCTGTTGCTGTAGGCTACTACTGCAGCTCCACACTGTGTGTGTATATATTCTGATATATATATATATATATATACATGAATAATATCAAAGTGACATTTACACTGTGCGCAAATAAAACTGGCAGTAAATGTCCCTCTTATTGCCCCTTTTCGTATGAATACGACGGCGAGGTTTACAGTGCTGCACGCTTTAAAAATCGTTCTTGATGCAAAGTAGAAAATCCTCAATATTTCAAAATTCAGGCTCGGCCTGTCTCTCGTCCTCTGTCTTTTTCACACCCACACACACACACAGAACCGTCCTCACAGCTCTACAGAACATGGACAACAATCAACCGCCAGCATCGCTGCACCATCGTGTGCTCAACTCTCTGCTGAAACACAACTCTCTGCTGAAACACAACTCTCTGCTGAAACACAACTCTCTGCAAGCCTCCAGCGGTTTGACCCGAACCTGCCTCTTACATCCACCGAAAAATATATAAGGCATATAATGTTGTGCATTTGGAAACATCCTGCACTGTATATGGAAATAACATGTGAGCTCCTTCTGCACATCCACGCGTTCATGCTTCAAATATTTACCTGTGAGGCGACTCGTTGTCCTGTCTGGCGG
Organism: Cebidichthys violaceus; assembly: GCF_023349555.1. NCBI lineage: Eukaryota > Metazoa > Chordata > Actinopteri > Perciformes > Stichaeidae > Cebidichthys > Cebidichthys violaceus. The sequence goes on from NW_027176964.1 coordinate 16,946,760, forward strand.
CAGTTTGTCTTCACTGTGAGTCGATGCAAACTTCAGGGCCGACGTGGTCGCCATTTTCCTTTGAAGTCAAAAGAAAAGAGAATCAGCGTGTGTGAAATCATTTTAAATAAATCCACATCTCTCGGGAATAAATAAGTGGCTTGGGAGGGAGTGGAGGAGAAATGAATGCAGCTTTGTTGACCTTGCAGCTAACAGCCCTCCACCAAACTTGTCCGGTGTTTTTCTCCCGTGCACTTCTCATTATGTCGTATCTTTGCGAGGTGACTTATGTTTCCTTTTTGCGTGAAAAATAAGTCAAGATTGATAAAAGTGTTTGCGAAAAGTCCGAAATTATGAAATGTGATGGAAAAGACACATAAGTGGGAAATTACGCCACAAAGCAGCAGCATAGAGAATGCTTCATCTGGGCAGCATCCCAGTTGCTAAGCTACGGAAAAACCAGGATTGAACAGGAACAATGTTACAAAATAAAGTATTTGGGTACAAATGCTAAAAATCATCACATCAATCAGTCAACCAGGAAGAGAGAGATGATAAAATCACATCATATTTTAATCCTGCAAGATGGAGGACATGGAGGTCACGTCGTTCACACCGGCTCTCAGACGCAAACTTCAACAACACACACACACACACACACACACACACACACACACACACACACACACACTCAGTCACACATGATCCGAGCTCTCTTGTTTAACGGTGCACATCACATATTGTCAGTCATGGTCTAAATAGAGCATGCTGGGACTTCAGGGATATTCAGTCATCTCCAGGCCCGCTGATTCCGCTCTAAGAATAGATCAAACTCTGAGCCGATGTCCTATTTTGTTCTTATCTAGCAGGCAAACACGAACATAATCCACCCAGCGAAACACGCATTTCAACATGTCTGCCGCGTCGAACTCGGATTCGGCGACAAAAGCACGCCGACGACGATTGTGTCTCCTTCGCTCTAGCTGACTGGTGCCAGGTGGTTTTGATGGGTTGTACCCTGCAGGTTCTAGTTGGGTAGCGAAGAACCAAATGACCCAGTTGACACTGGAATGGTGCAAGAACCCGGTTCCTGTGTTGTTATGTCAGTCCTACACTCACTGCTTTAATACGACTTCATCTTGCACCAAGTGATGCACATGTGCATCCAATTATACATCACACTCCTAATGTCTGGTAAATGACAGCCAGGGGAGATCACTTAGCCTTCACACTCATAGAGGAAATACACTCTGGGTCAGAGGAGTCGGGGAGTCTGCACGTGCAGTGGATGCAGCTGGGCTTAAATGAAGGCAACTTCTCGGGCCTAGAACGATCAGCGTCACCGACATGTGAGATCTTCTGATGCTGCTGCTGCCAACACCATCACGTGAGTCCCGGGTTGACCAATTGCACGAAACCTCTAACTATTTCGGTCTAACCCCTCAAGATATTGTTATAACACCCACATAGTTATGACTACTACACAACAGCACGAGCTGTGTGTTTTTGTGTGTGTGTGTGTGTGTGTGTGTGTGTGTGTGTGTATGTTTCCCCACATGCATGTCCTAAAGTTGAGCGAACAGCTGATTTATTGATCCTCAACAGGCCCCGGCGACACCGCGATGCCCCAAAACAACGAACCCCCCAAAAGCACGCCCTCACGGACGCGCTCCTGGCTCCTCTGACGTGCCAACACCTGTCTAGAGGAGGTGGACAAGCAACACTAAAATCGCGCCGGTGTTGCTCTCCTGCTCAGCGGAGTGCCCTCCCCACCCCGCCCCACCACCACTCCTCCTCATCGGCAGCCGCGGCGTGCAGCCTCCCTCAGCATCCGTCCCTCCTGCTTCCTCCTGCTGCCGCCGCCGCCGCCGCTGCTGCTGCTGCTGCACGCCCCGTGCATCGTGTCCTCCTCCTCCTCCTCCTCCTCCTCCTCCTCCTCCATGCCGAGGCGAGAGGAAGCCCCCCGGCTCCGAAGTGCTCGGCATCAGTTCGTACTTTCGGTTCTCTAGCTTTATGAAATTAAAACTCATACAGCTAGATAACCAAAGACACAAACTAACCCGTCGTCTCTTAAAGGGGCCGCCTCTCGGATACAAACAGAGAGAGGAGAGGAGAGGAGAGGAGAGGAGAGGAGAGGAGAGGAGAGGAGAGGAGAGGAGAGAGAACCTGCCTGCGGTTACATTGCACAGAGAGAGAGAGAGAGAGAGAGAGAGAGAGAGAGAACAACAATACTAGAAGATTTTACAATATTTTATAAAACCTGTTTATGTTTTCCCCTCATGATATGGAGGTGAAACAAGTCAAAACACGCAGATTCTTTTGGCTTCCATGACTAGTTTGACAAACACCACACACACACACACACACACACACACACACACACACACACACACACACACACACACACACATTTTGTTGAGAGTCCGTGCAGCCTTTGGTCAACACTGTGGCCTCACTGCTACATGTGAGCGGTTATTCTAACGCGTCAGGCCTAACACACAAGCGAAGTTCCCATAAACCGCCTTCAATAATGTCACAGCTGTAAAATACATTTCTGTGAAAACACAAAAGCACAATCAACGTGATGAAACACAGCAGAGCCCTCTTCACCAGGATCACGGCTGCACAGCAACTCTACCAGTCACATAAGGCCAGCATCACTTACTTGCACATCAGGCTGACTCCACTCCACTCCGGTCAACAATTTAACATTCCGCCTCGTATTGTTCCGCGTTATCGGAGCCTGTGGTCTGATCGCACCCGATGACAGAAATAGTGCAAAAGTGCAGAATATTAAAGCTACGAAGTGTTCCTATGTGTCTCCATAGACTCGCATGCGTCCTCTCCCTCCACACACGCGAGCTGCTACTGACAAGTGAAGAGAGTCCACACGGTGAGCAGAGGGGATAAACTCCGCCTCAGAGAGAGAGAGAGAGAGAGAGAGAGAGAGAGAGAGAGAGAGAGAGAGAGAGAGAGAGAGAGAGAGAGGCGGGGATCTGAAATCATTAAAAACTCCAATTTGAGAGTGAGTGCAGGTGTGTGTCAGTCGGGACTTTATTCCGCTCGTTATCCGCATTAGTCAGGCCGTAGCATACAGAGGAGTGCGTAAAATCGCTCTCAAATGGAGCTGGGTGGAACATGATATTTTGACAGCAATGATTGTTCGTATTTTTTGAGAAATTAATTTGACATTTTTAAAAGCTTCTATATTTTGGGAAGAAGTCCGCTCTGTAAGGCTATTTTACTGTCACGTTTATTATCTCCTATAATAAACGGAGAATGTAGGACAACACACTTCATGACTTAATTTAAATTCTCAACAACGTTCTGCAGCAACACATCTTCTAATCTTTTCTATTAGATATGAGCTGTTATTAGTTAGAAATCATTCAGCCATAAAAGCTCATTTTCATTTGGAATATGCTGCATTTTATTTTATAGTTTGAAGAAGCAAAACAAAACGCAACTCTTAAAAGGATGAAATGCTACTTGCTATTTTAGTAAGTCAGCTCTCATCTGTTATGCACGTTTTAATCAATGATTAAACAGCTGATTAAATACATGTTATGGGAACAGCAGCCCAATGAAGACAGTTAGTTGACCTATTGTCATCATAATTAATGCTGAGGATTATTGTTTGCCATGATTGTGACAGCAATAGCCTCGTTAGCTCATTTAACATCCCATAATAAACGCTGGTTCAGAGACTCCGTGAAGAATGGGAACTTATCGCTGTGTTGTTCTGTTTAACAGGCGAATATACTCGCTGCTAAGGAACCCGGGCTTTCTGTTGTTGGTGCAGAAAAAGGCCCACGCCTATATAAGCCAACCCGTGAGAGCATATTCAGGCAATATGCAGCCTTATCGATATTGTGATATTATGAGATGAGTGATATGGGCTGAGGAGATGAGATAGTGCGCGCGATAACAATCACACTTTGATAAAAGAAGCCAGAGGCAGACCCGAATAGCAACTATAGCAATATCTCTCAAAAGTTTGAAAGGATATCTAAAAAGGGTCTGGGATCAGCGTGTGTGTGTGTGTGTGTGTGTGTGTGTGTGTGTGTGTGTGTGTGTGTGTGTGTGTGTGTGTGTGTAGGTAAACCAATAAACGAGCAGCGAGCTACAGTGTGTTTCCAAACCAGGCTTGCATCAGATAAGGGCTACATATCTGATTATTGCGTGGGGAATGTGTTGGTGTGGATCTGACTCCGCATCGTTTATAAGCAGATGTGATCAGCTGTGGCCTCCGCCGCACGGCGTCCTGTGATTGAACTTACGGAACCATTGGGGGCTGTTGAAGCGTGGCGGGAAGGCCCACTTCATTCTGTAAAAACTATAAGAATAAATCCTTGTTGCGACGCGAGAGCGGCGTTCATTTTGATTGGATGCAGAATCCTCATTGCTCCTGAGCATGCGCGCGACCAGGGCGTTAGACACACGTGCGTCCCTATCGTAACCTATTTGCTTGCAAACCATCACGCATCCTAATTAATCACAAAGTGATGCAGTACACGTCCACGCAACGCGTTCAGTGACATGAACAAATGTGAAATCTATGTACAGATATTGAAATATTATGTTCCCACATCTCTTACATTTGATGATTTAATTATTTTGACCAAACAAATGAAATCTAGCGAAACATCTCAGAAGAATTTTAGAATAAAACAAAAACTATTTTGGACTCGGTTTGTTAAACTCTGATGTGTAATATTCCACTGCATTGATACACATTATGAACTGCATTCAGTCCACTGTACTGACAGTCTGTTGAAAGAGATGTCCGTGTGTGTGTGTGTGTGTGTGTGTGTGTGTGTGTGTGTGTGTGTGTGTCCTCAGATAGATTTTCCCACAAACAAGTGAGGAAAAATGTACCCCCCCCCAACCCCCCCCAAAAAAGAAAAGAAAAGAAAAGAAAAAAAAAAGAAGTCAAAATCAAGTTCAACAACGTGCCGGAGACACATTTACATGACAATCAGGTCTGGGATCCTCGAGGTCCCCCCACCCTGCACAACAGAGTCTGGCGTCAGCCCCGCTACACTTTCCCAGGCTCACAACAATATCTCCCTGCTGAACTCTGCACTGCAGCGCTGCCTGGGGCCTCCTCCTCCTCCTCCTCCTCCTCTTCCTCCTCCTCCTTACTACTACATGAATAGAGGCCCTGATAGCATATTATATACAGTGTCTTTAATATGCGATGATGCTGCTGTGATATTACAGTTACACTTTGCTTATAGTTATGAAATAAATATTAGCAGCGGTATATCAGGAACATAAATAATAACAAGAATGAACAGATTAAAATGTCTAGTTTAACATCTTATAAGGTAACACACACACACACACACACACACACACACACACACACACACACACACACACACACACACAATATTATTTTTTAAATGCAATCATTAAATCAAATAACTGTGGAATTAAAAGATAATACAAATAAAGCCCAGTGTGACATGTTGTGTTTTCTAAATATACTCACACTTTACTTGAGTTCAATCCAAACATAACGTCCTCAAAGATTCTCTGGATTTTGAAAATAGTGAATTAAAATGTGTCCCAGAATGTGTCCTTCCTGCACTCCAACCACACAGAGAGAGAGACCTGTCTCCTGTCCTGCGTGTTCACACGTGCACCGCACCGCACCGCACCGCCTTCACATGTTAAATGTGATGTACCTGCTGCGTAAACGGAGAGCTATTATTTGCGAAAAATCCTCTCTTACCGGGTAAAGCGGGTCAGACCGGAGTGTGAGAGGAGCGGCGGCAGAAGCGAGGGGAGGGAGGATGATGATGATGAGGAGGAGGAGGAGGAGGAGGGAATACACGGGGCCTATCAAACGTGTCAACAGGCCACATATATAAATATATATATAAATATATATTATAATAGTAATATTTCAATGTTAACGGGTTGGATCTTAAAAAGAAACGACGTGCTGCTTGCCTCGTTTCTAAGAGGCACACACGTAAATAAATACAGTTTACAGTAAAATTCATCCACAGGACGAAACAGCGCCACCCGTCGGTGAGAAGCACCAGGGCCGCGTACAGTACAGCGACACTGTAATCCTGATTATGAGGATATTTACTCATTGAACGGAGCATGTGTGTGTGTGTGTGTGTGTGTGTGTGTGTGTGTGTTTGTACACCTTTAGAAATAAAATAAAGTAACCTAGAACTTCCTCTGGTGCAGACTCAGTTTTTACATGAAGGTGTTGTTTTAATATATTAAATATTACAGCCAATAATCTCCTTCACGGGATAAGAAGTAATCATATTTATATAAGAACATGTTTGTATTTATATATGTGTGTCATATTTATTGGAAGGTTTATGGATCATTATGAAAAACTATGGTGTTAAGAAATGAAAGGCATAATCAGAAAGCAGCTTATTAATAAAGTAAATGAATACATAAAAATCTGGAAGGATTGTTTGATGAATAAAGATTAAGATTACTTTAGTCTTGATTTTAGTTTTTAATCTGAAGTTAAATGTTGAAAGTTAAACTAAAATAAAAGGTTGAAAGATTGAATTAAACAAAGGTTGAACTATTTAATATTGCAAAAGCTTCTTTACTATTATTATTATTATTATTATAATTATAATTATTATTATTATAATTATTATTGTGGTTATTATTTCAGGTACATACAGCAGAGCTGACATCATAATTGTGATGAGTTTACAGGAACACACTTATATATTTTTACTCTTTATTCTCTTTATTCTTAACACGACTGATAAAATACATTTTTACTTGATTATATGAATAATTAAGAACTTAATAAATATGATCATTTTTCTCTTGCCATAGTTGTGTCTTTTAGATTACTGTATTCTTGAAATACACTATAATTGAATGTCTTATTATAAAATGTCGGCCTACATGTCCTCCATATTCCATGACATTTTAATTTTATGTTGCATTTTGCCTGAATAAAAGGAGCATTTATGTATCTGAAACACTCTAAAATTTAACAGCAAAGCTCTAATGTGATCGATCAGCTGACTGTAAATCAACACGTGTTGAATATTGAGTTTTGAATGATTAGATCAAACATCTTCATGTCTGAAATCACTGGGATTTCATTCAACATGTGTTTTTGTTTTTAAGCAGATTTCTCCAGAAACAGAAATGATTTAATTATCTTTTAAATAGTCCTACAGTTATTCCAGATACAGGATGATAACGTATAATAACAGCACAGTATTTACAGCAGGAGGAGGAATACAGAGCATCTGTTGGACACTTTAAAGATTCAGAATAAATCACTGAACTCAGTTGAGTTACTTTGATCTGATGAGAACGTTACGATACGGTTTTCTTAATAACTGTAACTTTTAAGAGACATTGCAGATCTATAGATATTTTATCTTCCAGCTTCTAAATACGTGACAACATTTGATGGTTGTTTGATCTTAACCGAGCACATGTTGAGCACTATGTACATTTTACACTCATCGTTATCTCGGCAATTTTTCAAATATTGTCTTCTTTTTGAATGAAATGTAAACTGTGAGGTAAATGTTCCACTTCTATAAATTGCTCTGGAACGTGTCTCTTCTGTGAACGTCTCTTGCTGAACTCACAGGCCTCATGAAGACTGAACTCAAGATGAGCATCAGGCTCAAGTCTGGCCTCTGAGAAGAAGTCAGTCATAAATCACCAGAGAGATACAGACGTAGTGTGACTTTGACTTTTGAAATGATTGTTCTACTCTGTTATTAGGCTACTAGCATTTAAAAATGTTTTTACATAATATATTATATACTGTGTAGATTACTAATGAATTAACAATTTATTTTCAAAGTCAGTCAGATTATCCTGTTTATAAATACCAGATTAAGATTATTTTAATACAATATTTTTGAATAGAGCCCATGCTGTTCATAATTTACAATAATATAATACATTTCTATTTCTATTATTACACACAATTTCTTAATTTTTGTGCAATGGCAATAACTGAGAAATCTATTTAAACAAATAAGAGTTGAGACTAGTACTGTCACATTTTCACGGTAAATTCACCTTTTTAACAAAGAGACACTACATCAAACATGCAGCTGTGTGCTTTCATACATTAGCATTCATACATTAGCCATGTCATCTGCATGAGACAGTTAATACGAGAAAATTAGGGATGATAATGATTCATTTTACGAACACATTTTAACAG